>NC_134817.1:2107500-2400000 GCF_046742065.1 Oratosquilla oratoria | reverse complement strand
AATAGCACTAAAAACCCACTATTATTTGGATTTAAGAAAAGAAGGAAATAACGAATTTCCGTATATTTCGATCACTTGCTGTGATCCTCTTCAAGCGGAATACATAGACAAGAGAACATACATATCTTATATACAGATGAGAGAGGTAAAGTTAGGGAACATGGACAAGACATCTCATGTGGCATCTATATTGTTACCCGGGTTATGTGGTAAATCGTCCGCTTTTACAATATGAGGAAATAAATTATTAACTGCCAAGGTGGTTATGTAATCTGGTGACCATTGGCCTTTTGAGATATTAAGATTTGGGAATTGTTACTAATGTGTTATGACATTACTGGACAGTGATGTAATAATAGGATATGGCAGACATACCTTCTCCCTGCTCTTTCCTCTTCAAAATATCTAGCGGATACCGTATCTGTGATTTTTTCTTACTGTAAATAGAATTGAGGGCAGTAATTACCAAATACCACAACTATGAATTTACCGGATAAAGAATTACTGTATAAGGAGGACTCACTGTACCACAAAAGTCCTTAAGATATTAACTGCATACAAATTATGCAGTCAGTATTCCATGCAGTGTTGTGAAAAATAAGACTCAAGTATTATGTGAATGTTTAGATAAGATCTCAAACAGCCATCTAAAGCACTTTGACTTTAACACAATAAGGCCTTGACTGACACAACCACTCTTAGATGTACAACAGAATTCTAACTATCTTTCAGCATCTAGTTTGTTCTTAAATTCTTGTATAGTTTTTGCACACACTGTTGCCTCATCCAATTTGTTCCAGATATCTACCATTCTGTGTGGGAAACTATTCTTTTTCAGATCTCTTCTATAACTATCCTTTTTTAGTTTCTTTTCCTGTCCTCTTGTTTTTCTCTTATCCTATTTTAATAAATCATCTCTGTTGAGGACTTCCATCCCTTTCATAATTCTGCAAATGGCCAGGGTTGGTAGTTCCAGTTTGGACAATCTTTGTCAATTTAGGGAGTGTTGGTGCTATCTTTGTCGTTGCTCTTTGGATTTTTTTTCATTTCCTTATATTCTTTTTTGTACTGGGTGTCTATAGTATTGCAGCATATTCCAATCTTGGTCTTATCAGTGTCACTAATATTTTCTTTACCATTTCCTCTTAGTAAATTGAAGGGTTCTCTGACTATTTTGTTAATATGTTTGTCTGGTGACATGTCTTTGCTGATAGTTACTCCTAGGTCCCTTTCTGAGCTAACTTTTTTTTTCTACTTCATTTGTTCCAATTTTGTATTGCCCTGATATTCTATTTTTACTTTTTCCAAACTCCATTATACTACATTTCTTGATGTTGAAGTTCACTCACCACTTTTGACTCCATTCCCAGACTTTATCCAGGTCTTTTTGTAGTGATTCAGTCTTCAGAAAGACTTGGATAAAGTCTGGGAATAGAGTCAAAAGTGGGATGTGAATTTCAAACATCAAGAAATGTAGTATAATGAAGTTTGGAAAAAGTAAAAATAGAATATCAGGACAATATGAAATTGGTACAAAGGAAGTAAAAAAAGTGTGTGTGTGTGTATATATATATATATATATATATATATATATATATATATATATATATATATATATATATATATATATATATATATACATGACAACACATTGCTCTAAGATGCATAAGTCTTAATACTCGACAGCATACTCTTTTTCAGTGAGATGAGAGAAACCAAATAAGTACTTGAAGACATTACAAAAGAGATCACAGTGCAAATACAAATAAAGAAAATAACTTGAACAATCATGAACATATACATGCCACCCACTACATCATTCTGAAGAGGCTTCATCCTTGAACTCCAACCACTCACTCATTAACAAACCACATACAAGTAGGTGATCTGAATGCACATCTATGTTTGCCATATATATAAATGATATGGATGAGGGAGTGAATTGTTACAAGAACTTCTTTGCTGATGACGTAAAATTACTCGAGAGTAAGCACAGAAGATTGTAGGTCGCTACAAGAAGACCTGGACAAAATATGGGAATGGAGTCACTGAAGTGAAATGAACTTTAACATTAAGAAATGTAGCATAATGGAATTTGGAAAAAGCGAAAATAGAAAATTGGGTCAAAATTGGAAACAAGGAATTCAAAAAAGTCAATTCAGAAAGGGATCTGGGAGTGATTATCTCAAGTCCTGATAAACATATCAATAAATTATTTGGAGAGACTTTTAACTTATTAAGATCAATGAAAATGGCCTTTGACTACATGGATGAAGAAATGGTAAAGAAAATAGTGGTTACATTAATAAGACCTAAACTAGAGTATGCTGCAACACTATGGGCACCTAGCAGAAAAGAGAACATAAGAAAATTAGAATGAATCCAAAGAGCAGCAACAAAAATGGCACCTACACTATCAAATTTGACATATGAACAAAGATTGGATAAATTACATCTATCAACACTGTATCAGAGAAGAGAAAGAGGTGATTTGTTGACCATTTACAGAATTATGAAAGGGATGGAAATTCTAGATAGAGATGACTTATTAAAATGGGACAGAAGAGAAACAAGAGGACACGAAAAGAAGCTAAAGAAGGACAGTTACAGAAGAGACTTGAAAAAATGGGACAGAAAATTAAAATTATTAAAATGGGACAAAATTAAAATTATTAAAATGGGACAGAAAATTAAAATGATTAAAATGGGACAGAAGAGAAACAAGAGGACACAAAAAGAAGCTAAAGAAGGACAGTTACAGAAGAGACTTGATTGATGTCTGGAAGAAACTAAACAGAGAAACAGTGAGTGCCAAAACTACACACAATTTTAAGAATAAACTGGGTGCGGAGAGATAAGAGAATGGGTCACTACGAGCATAGCTCTTGTCCTGTAAAATACAACTAGGTAAATACATGGCCCTAAAGATCAAAGAGAACACAAAATATTTGAACAAGTTCCCAACCTAAACATAATTTCATTAACAAACCCACTAGACAACCTCCCCAGTACAACAACCAATGTCCCCTGACATAACAATGTGCTCACCCTCTATACAGACACAAACATGGTATGGAACTGGAGTCAGAAATGGAAGTGGACTTCAATATTAAGAAGAGTAGCATAATGGAGTTGGGAAAAAGCAAAAACAGAATATCAGGACAATATGAAATTGGAACCAAGGAGGTAAAGAAGGAGAGATCCGAAGAAGATTTGGGTTTAATTATCTCAAACGACTTGTCCTATGACAAACAGATAAACAAAACTGTCAAGAGAATCCTACAACTTACTAATATCAATAAAAGTGGCATTTACATATTTGGACGAAGAAATTATTTAAAAAAATATTGGTCACACTGATAAGGCCTAGACTAGAATATGCGGCGACATTGTGGTCACCCAGTACCAAAAAGAATATAAAGAAAATAGAAAGAATACAGAGAGCAGCAACAAAAATGGCACCTGCACTTATAAACTTGTCATATGAGGAGAGATTGGCTAAACTGGAGTTACTGACTTTGGAGCAAAGAAGAGAGAGAAGTGATCTACTGACCATCTACAGAATCATAAAAGGCACAGAAATACTCAATAGAGAGGACTTGTTAAACTGGGGCAAGAGAAGCACAAGAGGACTTGGGAAGAAAATAAAAAACATAGCTACAGAAGAGATCTGAAGAAAAACAGTTTTCCACTGAGTGGTGGACACTTGGAACAAACTGGACAATGAAATAGTGTTCACATAAACTATTCATGAGTGTAAGAGCAAATTAGATACTGCGAGATACAAAGGCAGGACACCACAAGTGTAGCTCCCCTTCCCATAAAATACAACTAGGTAAAAACAAGATCTAGTGGCTGTAACTGGTTACATGGGAGCTGTGGGTTCCTGCAAGAGAGGATTGATTGAGTGTTTTATTTCTGGGGGAATCTTGTAAGTCATCTGTAGCATTGACATTATTTCTACAATCATATGTAGAAGTGGTAATCGTTAGAAATTTTAATTTGTTTAAAAACAAAATTGTAATAATTGTATTTCAATTTTCAGATGGCACCATGACTGTAAATATTGACAGCATTCTACAGGTTATTGGAGAATTTGGTCCCTACCAGAAGAAAGTATACTTTCTTCTTTGTATTCCAGTTATTTTTGTTGGGGCTGCAAACTTGGCATATGTTTTTATTGCTGCAGAACCTAATTACAGGTGAGTTTGGGTAACAGTATATAATTACCTAATTGTAATATAGAGGAAAGGGTCCTGTATCTTATTTTCCAGTTATACCTCATTTTGAATTGATGTATAGTTCCAACTTAGGCTATATAATTTTCTAGGCTATTTCAGGAGGCTCAGCTTCTTGTGTTGAACTGTGCACCATGCTGGTGTTTGCCTGGCAACTGGTGCATTCCACTCATTCCCAATATTATATAGTATTTATCATTTACATAAAAATTGGTTTTATGTTTACATTATATGAATGCTCCCTTAATATATTGTTTGTTTACATTTGAATGAGAGATAGATTAAAAATGGCCGACCAACACAACATTCGTTTTAGCTCCCCAAATACTGAAGACATCACAGATGGTGATGACATATAGGATTGCCAAAATTGCCCAATAAATCTCCAAGGCAAATACATACATACATACATATACCAAAGGCTTTTTCCCCCTACATGGGGCGTAGACAAAAAAGAAAAAGGCATAGAAACCACTCCCACCCATTCCATTTCCTATATATTCCACTCCCCTCCACCCTCCTCCCTCCATCTCATCTTGGCACCTCCTGGGTGATGGGTCATCCCTGCATCCTGTCCACTGCCCTGGGTCAGAAGCAGTGTCGCAAGACACAACACATCCACAGCAAGGCCGCTTTATAAATTCGGCGACCCCCCCCCTCTCCGTCCCCTCATGCAGAAAAGGAGAAGACGGGGAGAAATCCCTTCAGGCTGCGTCAAATTTTTTTCTCATACATACTTCCTCACCCCCCATCCCCCACCCACTCCCCCTCATTGATCACAGCATCATCTATACACAACCCCTCTCCATTCACCCCTATCTTCTGCCCTCTCCCATCCTTCCTCCAGAGACATTCCTCTCTTTTGTAATGCCCCTTTCACCCCATCTATCCATCTCATCCTAGGACGCCCCCTCATACTCACTCCTTCCACCTCTGCCTTCCACACTTCTTTTACTAAAATTTCTTCACTCATTCTTTCCATATGTCCAAACCATCCTAATACCCTTTCATCAACCCTATCTCCCAGTTCCCTTTCCACCCCTGTTCTCCTCCTCACCTCATTTCTCACTATCTAGCCTAGTAACCCCTATCATACTTCTCAGACATTTCATCTCAAACACATTCAAACTCCTTCTCTCTTCCTCTCTCATGTTCCATGTTTCTGCCCCGTACAATGCTGTTGGCACAATCACTCCTTCATATAACCTCCTCTTAGCATCCATTCCCAGATGTCTATTTCTCATTACGCTTTTCAATCCACCAAGGCATTTGCTCGCTTCTCTCAATCTACATTCTACCTCCACCCCCACTCCTCCCTTTCCTGCCACATTCGCACCCAAGTATCTAAAACTATCCACTTCCTCCAGTCTTTCACCCTTAATGCTCACCTCCAGCCTGCTGTTACTCTCTCCCCTTGTACATCTCATCACCTTACTTTTGCCCAGATTTATCTTCAGCTTCCTTCTTTCACACACCTCAAACTCTGTCACTAACTTCCTTAATCCCTCCCCTGATCCTGCTACAAGCACAGTGTCGTCAGCAAACAACAACTGGCTCACTTCCCACTTCCCACTTTTCTCCATTTTCTTTAATCATCTCCAACCCCTGATCCACTACCCTTGCATTCACCTCTTGCACCACCCCATCCATGTAAAGATTGAACAGCCAGGTTGACATAACACATCCCTAACGAAGTCCCACCTTTACCTCAAACCATTCACTCTCTCCATTTCTAATCCTAACACAAGCTCTATTACTCTCGTAAAAACTCTTGACTGCTCTTAACAGCTTTCCTCCTATCCCATATATATGCAATACCTCCCACAGTGCCTTCCTGTCTACCCTGTTTGAAGCCTTTTCCAGATCCATAAAAGCCTAGAAAACATCCTTACCTTTTCCTATAGCTTTCTCACATATCTGTCTTACCACAAAGATCTGATCTACACAACCCCTACCTGTCCTAAACCCACATCGTTCCTTACCAATTACTCCCTCTGTTCCTCTCCTAATCCTCTCAATCAAGACCCTCCCATAAGCCTTCCCAACTACACTCAACAAGCTGATCCCTCTGAAACTACTACACTCACACTTGTCCCCCTTTCCCTTGTAAAACTGAACTATACAGGAAGACGGTAGACAGGAAGGCACTGTGTGAGGTATTGCAGATATATGGGATAGGAAGAAAGATGTTAAGAGCAGTCAAGAGTTTTTACAAGAGTAGCAGAGCGTGTGTCAGGATTAGAAATGGAGAGAGTGAGTGGTTTGAGGTAAAGATGGGACTTTGCCAGGGATGTGTTATATTGCCTTGGCTGTTCAATTTATACATGGATGGGTGTGATGCAAGGATAATGGACCAGGGAATGGAGAGGGTTAAAAAAAAGGTGAAAAGTGAGAGATAAGTCAGTTGTTTGCTGAAGACACTGGGTTTGTGGTAGGATCAGAGGAGGGATTAAGGAAATGACAGAGTTTGGGAAGGTGTGCAAAAGAAGAAAGTTGAAGATAACTGTGGGTTAAATGTGATGAGATGTATGAAGGGAGATGATGGCAACAGACTGGAAGTGAGTATTAAGGGAGAGAGACTGGAGGAAGTGGATAGCTTTAGATACTTGGGTATAAATGTGACTTTGAAAGGGAGGAGTGGAGGTGGAGGTAGAATGTAGATTGAGAGAAACAAGTAAATGCCATGGGGGAATGGATGCCAAGAGGAAATTGTATGAAGAAGTGTGCCGACTACATTGTATGGGGCATAAGAGAGGAGGAGTTTGAATGTATTTACCTAGTTGGATCTTACGGGAAGGGGACCCATGTTCGTGTTGTCCCAACTTTGTATCTCACAGTGTCTACTTTGCTCTTAAATTTGTGTACAGATTTTGCACACACTAGTGTTTATCCAGTTTGTTCCAGATATCCACTACTCTGTGGATTTTTTTTTTCTTTTATTCCCAGGTCTCTTCTTTAACTATCCTTTTTGAGTTTATGTCCCCTTGTATTTCTCGTATCCCATTTTGAGATCAGATTCCTGAGAAGTATGATAGATAGGGGTTACTAGGCTGGATAGAGTAAGACATGAGGAGGTGAGGAGGAGAGCAGGGGTGGAAAGGGAGTTGGGAGATAGGGTGAATGAAAGAGTGCTGGAATGGTTTGGACACATGGAAAGAATGAGTGAAGAAAGATTAGTAAAAGAGGTGTGGGGGGCAGAGGTGGAAGGAGTGAACATGAGGGAGTGACCAAGGATGAGATGGATGGATGGGCTAAAAGGGGCATTGGGGAAGAGGAGAATATCTGTTGAGAAAGGAAGGGAGAAGAGGTGAATGGAGAATGGCAGTGTATGGATGATGCTGTGATGCATGGAAGGGGATGGGGGGTGGGGGAGTATGTGTGAATAATATTTTGACGCAGCCTGAAGGGATTTCTCCCAGTCCTATATTTTTCTGCATGAGGGGATGGAGAGTGGGGGTCGTCAATTAAATGAAACGGCCTTGTGGATGTGCTGTGTCTTGCTACATTGCTTCTGACCCAGGGCAGTGGGCGAGATGCAGGGATGACCCATCATCCAGGAGGAGCCAAGATAAGAGGGATGGAGGGGGGTGAGTGGGAGTGGAGTATGTGGGGATGGAATGGGTGGGAGTGGATTTTATGCCTTTGTTTTTTGGCTACCTCCCATATAAAGGGGAAATGGTCATTGGTATTTATATATATATATATATATATATATATATATGTGTACTCAACGTTGATGGCTTAGAATTAAAGTGAATTGTGGTTAATAAATTAAATTTGTTCACTGGGACCTATTCAGTGTTGTACATATATATATATATATATAGTATATATATATATATATATATATATATATATATATATATATATATATATATATATATATATATATATATATATATGTATGTATGTATGTATATTTATCGAGATTTACTCTGGAAATTGTATTGCCCAAATAATCAACTAGTTAGTGGTGTTACATGTAAACTTTCAGAAAAATATATTTTTATTAATGTTCTTTCACAGATGTTTTGTCGATGGCTGTGATACCAAAGAAACGGCAGTGTATTATGAACCTTACCTTAACTTCTCAATACCATGGGATAAAGATCACCAACGATATGCTCAGTGCCGAAGATATAAACATGAATCAGATAAAGGTTGTCAGGATAAGTACTTTACCAATAAAACAGAGGCTTGTTCAAGAGATAACCTAGTTTATGACAACTCAACTTATGTTTCTACTTTGGTTACAGAGGTGAGGCTTGACACAGGTTGTATAAGGTATTGGTGAGAACAGATTTCAAAGAGAAATGACATTTCAAATGAAGATGGAAAATTAGTGTAGTTAGTCAATTTAAATTGTTTCAATTTTAAGTTAATGGCACACATTGACCTACAATTTTTTTTTTTCTAATTTTCTTGTTACAAATTTATGTCATATTGTTTTCATTGAGCCATTATAATTTTTTTTATTCTATAGAAATATCTTGAAATAGATATTTATCTAGAATAAGAATAAATCTTACAAAACAAGTTATCTTGTTTAAGAGTTTTGATTTGATATATGTAAAATTTCCTTCTTACAGTTCAATCTGACCTGTAGCCACAGTTGGGAAGCTGGATTGGCACAATCTATCTATTTTGGAGGAATCTTATTTGGATCATTTGCCTTTGGGATTACTTCTGATTAGTAAGAATGATACTTATAGAATTACTAGTTTAATTTTTGTGTAATTTTGTATCAATTGCATTTTATTTTGTATATACGGTATACAATATACCCTCATTATGAATGGATTTTTTGTAGACTGTATCAATTATCGGCAGATTTTCTACTGATTGGAAATTGTATATTTCTGTAAGCAAAAATAATTTAATTTTTGCCTGTGGATGAAGGATGGGAGAGGACAGAAGATAGGGGTGAATGGAGAGGGGTTGTGTATAGATAATGACAGAAGATAAGGACAGAAGATAGGGGTGAATGGAGAGGGGTTGTGTATAGATAATGCTGTGATGCAAGAGGGGGAGGGGGGGAGGAAGTATGTATGAGAAAAAATTTGACGCAGCCCGAAGGGATTTCTCCCCGTCTTCTTTTCTGCATGGGGGGGATGGAGAGGGGGGTTGCCGAATTTATGAAGCGGCCTTGCTGTGGATGTGCTGTGTCTTGCAACACTGCTTCTGACCCAGGGCAGTGGACAGGATGCAGGGATGACCCGTCATCCAGGAGGTGCCAAGATAAGAGGGAGGGTGGAGGGGAGTGGAATATAGAGGAAATGGAATGGGTGGGAGTGGTTTCTATGCCTTTTTCTTTTTGGCTACCCCCCATGTAGGGGGAAAAACCCTTTGGTACATGTATGTATGCCTTTTGTCTAAGCATCACTGGCACAATGATTAGCCACTTTGGTACGATGACAATGGGAGAGGAAAATGGGAGAGATGAAAGAAAAGATGAGATACAAGAAGCTTTAAAAGTGATGAGTGCTGGTAAGACATATGACTAATGAGGTTGTTTAATGTGTTTCTGAGGGAGGGTAGAATACTGGAGGACTAGAGGAGTGCCTGTATAGTTCAGCTTTACAAAGGGAAAGGGGACAAATGTAATTGTAGTAGTTTAGAGGGATAAGTTTCAATAGTTGGAAAGTGTTATGGGAGGGTTTTAATTGAGAGGATTAGGAGAGGAACAGAGGGCGTAATTGGTGAGGAGCAGTGTGGGTTTAGGAAAGGTAGAGGATGTGTGGATCAGATTTTTGTGGTAAGGCAGATTTGTGAGAAGGCTTAGGCAAAAGGCAAAGATTTTTTTGGGGGCCTTTATGAATTTGGAAAAGGCTTGTGACAGGGTAGACAGGAAGGTGCTGTGGAAGGTATTGCAGATATATGGGATTTGGGGAAAGCTGTTAAGGAAAGTGAAGAGTTTTTACAAGAGTAGTAGAGCCTGTGTCATAATTGGAAATGGAGGGAGCAAGTGGTTTGAGGTAAAGGTGGGACTGTATCAGAGATGTCATATCACCGTGCCTGTTGAGTGGGTACTTAGATGGGGTGGTATGGGAGGTAAATGTCAGGGTAATGGGCAGGAGATAGTCAAAGACAATGGAGAGAAATGGGAAGAAAGCCACTTGTTGTTTGCAGATGGCACTGCACATGTATTGAGGTCAGAAAAGGGATTAAAGCAGTTAGTGATGGAGTTTGGGAAGTTATGTGATAGAAGAAAGTTGAGGGTAAGTTTGGGTAAAAGTAATGTGATGAGATGTACAAGGGGAGAAGATGGCAGTGAGTTGGATGTAAGTCTTAGAAGAAAGAAGCTGGAGGAAGTGGACAGTTTAAGTATTTGGTATCACATGTGGCTGGAAATGGAGGAGTGGGATGCAAAGAGAAGATATGAAAAGATGGTTGCGCCTATGACACTGTATGGGGAGGCTTGGAATTTAAGTGAGGCTGAAAATGTTTTTGAGATGAAGTGTCTGAGGAGTATGATAGGGGTTACTAGGTTGGATAGATTAAGAAATGAGGAGGCGAGGAAGTGAACAAGGGGTGGTGAGCAAGGCAGATTTTTATGGTGTATGATAGGGCAGACAGGAAGGGATAGGATGAAAGCTGTTAAGGGCAGTCAAAATTTTTTACTTGAGTAGAAGAGCTTGTATTAGGATTGGGAATGGTTAGAGTGAGTGATTTAAGGTGAAGGATTAGCTGTGATAATGTTATAGCTGTGTAATGTTACCATAGCTGATTGATGTATTCATCTACAGGATGGTATGGAAGGTAATTGTGAGGGTGATGATGAGCAAAGGATTTGAGATGGGCACAGGGAGTGGAGTGAAGGGAGGTTAGCCAGTTGTTATTTGCCAATGATACAAAAGAGTATCTAGGTCAGTTAGTGAAAGAGCTTGGGAAGATGTGTGATGAGGAAATTAAAAGTAATTGTGTGTAAAACAAATATTATAAAATGCACAAGGGGAGAGGGTTGCAATAAGTTGGAGTCTTTAAGTAGAGAGGTTTGAAAAATTGGATAGTTTTAAGTATTTAGGGTCATATGTAACAGGGAATGGAGGAGTGGGAGTGGAGTTAAACTGTAGATTGAAGGAATTGGGGGTAATTAAAAGTGCCATGGAAATAGGTATCTGGGAATGGATGCAAAGTTAAGATTATGTGAAAAGGTGATTGTGCTACAATATGGTATGGGGCAGAGACTTGGAATTTAAGAGAGGCAGATTGAAATTTAAATATGTTTGAGATGAAGTGTATGAGAAGTATGATAGGGATTACAAAACTGGATAAAGTGAGAAATGAGGAGAGCAGTAGTGGATAAGGAGCTGGCAGAACAAGTGAGGAAAGGTTATCAAAAAGGGTATGGAATTCAGAGGTGGATGGAGTGAACATGTGGGGAAGACTGAAAATGAGATGGATGAATTGAAGGGGGCCTTGGATAAAAGGAAAATGTCTGTTAAGTAGGGAAGGGAGAAGGCAAAAGATAGCTTGTTAAAAGAGAATGGTTGTGAATGGATTATATATATATGCAACATGAAGGAATTTCTCCTTTATTTTTGCATGTAGGGATGAGGAAGGGGGATTGCTGTGTAAATGAAGCAGCTGGCCCTGCTGTCAATGTGTTAAGTCTTGCTGGAGAAAGGAGTGACCTTTCATTTACAAGGAACTAAGAAAAGAAAACAGATTTGTGACAAATGGGAATGGGATGGGTGGGTATGGATGCATGCCATGGGTGGCTACCTTCATTATAAGAACTTAGAAACTTTTGACATGTTGACAGCATATAGATAGAATTAGTATGTGCTTTTGTGGTGGCTTTGGTGTATGTTTGCAGAAAGGCCAACTTGTGTGTTGGTTAGTGTAGCGCATTTAATGAGGGTGACCCATGCTTTGGGCGAGTTGATTTGTGTTGTTTTGTGTAAATAGTTTGTTTTGTGTAAGTGGGACACTTGTAGGGACCTGTGATTGTCTCATTGTCAATGGCTAAGTTGAATAGGTGTAGGAAGGTAGGCACCAGTGTAGTACCCTCATTATGGGAAAAATGTTGTAAGTAGAGAGTTGAAAGTAGGATTGGGGTGATTTATACAGTTCTTTAAGAATGTAAATGGAATTGACAACATCAAAAGTGATGAAATTTTCATAATGAATGCTAATTAGACAAGAAATAATGGTCTCAAACTGTCAGGAAGTAGATTTAATTCGGAAGTGAGTAGAAACAAATTTGCCAACTGTGTAGGAAATAAATGGAATAAACTTCCTGCAGAAGCAGTGCAATGTAGCACAGTTCAAAATTTTAAGATTCATTTAGCGGGTTAGGACATCGTTACTTGCGGCGAAGGTCAAGGGGATGGCATTTTGAACCCTGCCACCAGCAAAGTTGAAACAAGGGCATGGTTCATTAAATTCCATGCCACAAAGTCCTCTGTAAGGAGTACCATCCTAGCCTTCTGATAGGGGGGAGTGTATGACAAACCATATCATCATCATTTGTTTATTATTATTATTATTTTTTTTATTGCTGTTGTATGAATGTGGTGCAAGTATGGGTTTGCAGTTAGCATCCTTGGCATGGGGTCAAAGGTCACCCTGTAGAAAGAGGCGAACAGGCATTGGCTGGGGCATATGAGCGAGTGTGTTGAGTGAACAAGGGGAGAAAAGGGAGTGTGTGAGAAAAGTGCAGTGGAAGAAAAATATAAAGAATAATTAGCAAAAGTAGGATTGATAGGCATTACAAGTGAAAGTGAAACTAGCTGGAAGAGTCTTCATCATTGGGATTGACAAAGAAGCAGGAAATAATAAGGATAAGGTAAGTGACATATTGCCCTGCGACAATATACAGGTAGTTCTTGATATATGCGACTTCGATATATGCAAATTCGCGTATATGCGATTCAAGAATTTGCACCACTTTTCGATATGTGCGGGGATATATTCGAAGATATGCGATTTGACCTAAAAAAAAAAAAAAAAAAAAATAGTCGCGGCCGATTATTTTTTTCAAAATACCTATTATATATTTGAAGTTGGTGCGCATAAAGCCGTGTGGTAACACTGGCTGCATCAGCTAGGTAGAGCTGGCATCACTGCGGCGTTATCACAACAACAACACCGGCAGCTGTACAGACGGCATCGTCTTAGGCATCCTTCCTGTTTCATAGGCCAAACCATTGTCTTTCTGCAGGTAATTAAGCTTTTTTGATACACAAATTAATTATTTTTTTCACAAACAAATTAATTTTTGATACTTATTACTGCCCCAATTAATTTCGTCAATTTTCACTCTCTGCAAGAATTATCGTTTATTCTCCGCACTGGATAAACTCTAAGCAGTAAGCCTGCCTGTGTATCTCCAGAGCACATCAACAGTCAGTTTAAGCGTAGCAAGCAGTCTGAAATGTGAATTGTAAACAGACTGATTTTTCAAACAGCTGAAGAAAATACGCTTGGCGAAATAAGTGATGTTTACTTCACATGATGAAGAAGACCCCGATGAGCCTGCACCACTCAGCCCCTAATCCATTGCCTTGTGCTAAAATGTATGTAAACATATATGAGATGCAGTATGTAAGCCCTTTGCCAAAATAAAATATGTAAAAAAAAAATAATAATAAAAAAAATAAAAAAATAAAAAAATAAATCCGAGTTGAGAACGTATCCCCCTTTTTCCCATAGGTTCAATAGTTCGATATATGCGAATTCGTTATATGCGGGGGGTCCGCGGAACGGAACCCCTGCATATAACGAGAACTACCTGTATATATATTTTCACATTCGACCTAGTTATGGAACAAAAGGTCCCCTTTTGGCATGCCCTTCCTTTGAAATTCTTTATAGGGTGTCACAGATTAGGCCTGTTTATGGAGACCAGGTACTGCACACAGGGTGAAGTCATGTTTTTTTACTTAGAAAGGCTTAAATGTGACAGATTACAGAAGTAGATAATAAAGTGGAATTGATTATGATAAAAGTTGAAAATAGTGACATGAAAAATAGAAAATTTGTTGTGATATACGTGCCCATGAAAACACATTCTTGGAAAGAGAGTGACCATTCCAAAATGTTGGAAAACACAAGGCATACATTAATTGAAATACTGAAAGAAGGAGGTAACTTAGTAGTTGTGAGTGACTTAAACTCTAAAGAAATATGTTGGGAGGAGAGGACCTTTGGGGAAACATACTACTGGACATGACCATTGAATACACAATGACTCAATGGGTAAAAGAGAATACCAGATATAGAAATAATGAAGAACCATTGAGACTAGACTTAATATTTATGTTAGAGCCTGAAATTGTGGGTAGAATGGAATGCAAGATACCAATCAGGAAGAGTGACTACATAGTACTTGAGCTCAAACTAAAAGAGGAAATATATCTGGGAAGAAATGAGAAACACAGAAAAAGGGGACTGATGTACAACAAAATGGACAGATTTAGGTAAAGGTGGGACTTCGTCAGGGATGCGTTATATCACCCTGGCTGTTCAACTTATACATGGATGGGGTGGTGCGAGAGGTGAATGCAAGGGTAGTGGGTCAGGGATTGGAGATGTTTAAGGAAAATGGAGAGAGGTGAGCCAGCTGTTGTTTGCGGACGACACTGCGCTTGTGGCAGGATCGGAGGATGGATTGAGGAAGCTGGTGACAGAGTTTGGGAGAGTGTGTGATAGAAGAAAGCTGAAGATAAATGTGGGTAAAAGTAAGGTGATGAGATGTACAAGGGGTGAAAGTGGCAGTAATCTGGAAGTGAGCATTAAGGGAGAGCAACTGGAGGAAGTGGATAGTTTTAGATATTTGGGTGCAAATGTGGCAGGAAAGGGTGGAGTGAAGGTGGAGGTAGAATGTAGATTGAGATAAGCGAGTAAATGCCTTGGTGGTTTAAAAAGTGTAATGAGGAATAGGAATCTGGGAATGGATGCTAAGAGGAGACTGTATGAAGGAGTGATTGTGCCAACAGCACTGTATGGAGCAGAAACATGGAACATGAGAGAGGAAGAGAGAAGGAACTTGAATGTGTTTGAGATGAAGTGTCTGAGAAGTATGATGGAGGTTACAAGGCTAGATAGAGTGAGAAATGAGGAGGTGAGGAGGAGAACAGGGGTGGAAAGGGAGCTGGGAGATAGGGTGGATGAAAGAGTATTAGGATGGTTTGGACACATGGAAAGAATGAGTGAAGAAAGACTTCCTAGTAAAGGAAGTATGGAAGGCAGATGTGGAGGGAGTGAACATGAGGGGACGTCCTAGGATGAGATGGATGGATGGGGTGAAGGGGGCTTTGGGGAAGAGGGGAATGTCTGTTGTGGAAGGACGGGAGAGGACAGCAGACGGGTGAATGGAGAATGGTTGTATATGGAAAATGTTGTGATGCATGAGGTGGATTGGACGGGGGAATGGGGGTGAGGTAGTGTGTGTGAGCAAAAAATTTTTGACACAGCCCGAAGGGATTTCTCCCCGTCCTCTCCTTTATATGGGGGGACGGAGAGGGGGGGTCGCCGATTTAATGAAGCGGCCTTGCTGTGGATGTGCTGTGTCCTGCGACACTGCTTCTGACCCAGGGCAGTGGACAGGGTGCAGGGATGACACGTCATCTAGGAGGTGCTAAGATGGGAGGGAGGGTGGAGGGGTGTGGAGTGTTTTCGGGGATGAAGTGGGTGGGAATGTTTTTGTGCCTTGTCCTTTTTGGCTACCCCCTGGTAAGGGAGAAAAAAGCCTTGGTATATGTATGTATGTATGGGAGAGGTTGAAAATTTAACTTGACCACTGGGTGTTGCTTTGACTTTGACAACCATTGTCACAAAGTCCTAATAGAGGAAGAGTTGAAGTAATGCCTGTGGGATTGTGACCAACCCACTTGGTGATATGTTTCATTATTCTCATGACAGCATTATATAGTTAAAATTATTGTTTTATTATTTTCAGTATTGGAAGAAAGCTGACCATCATGGCTGGATTCTTTGGGATGGCTGTAACAGGAATAGGAACAGCCTTAGTCCCAAATTTGATTTCTTTTCATGTTATGCGCTTTTTTAATGCCATGAGTACATCAGCAGTCTTCCAAACAGCATTTGTTCTGGGTAAGCTTATTGTGTGTGCAGTCAGTAGAATTAGTGAAGAAAATTGTGAATAGCCCCACTCCTAGGATAGGCATGATCAATTTTTTTCCTGTATTGTGTCTGTTCTTATATCATACATTATACTAGAGAGGAAGACCAAGAATGAAGTGGATGGAAGAGGTAGTGGCCATTAGATACAAAAGGAATATCTCAAGCAAGAAAGAGAGATTGCAAAAGATATGAGTCAGTGGAGAGAGTGTGATTGAATGAAGGAATGACATAGTCCAAAGTGATGTTCATTGTTGCTCAGATGGATGAGGTGAGGGGACTGCCATATAATGAAGTGGTAGGGGGTGGACTAGCCTGAACTATCAGGCCCTGCTGTGCGTCTTGCTATATTACCTTTGACACAAGCAGTGTGGCAAGGGATGGAGATGATTCTTAAGCCATGAGGTGCTAAAATAGGAAAGGTAATGAATGGGTTTTGATGGATGTAGGGTGTGTACTTTGCCTTGGCTTCCCCATATAATGGGAAAAAGGCCCTTTTGTATATATATGTATGTACTAAATGCCCTTTCCTCTTTATATGGGGGTTGGTAAAGTCATAACACATATCCACTCCATGGACAATTAAAACCCATTCAGACACCCCTCCCAACTCAGAACCATGATAATTTAGCGTATCTCTGACTCCTGTTGCAACTCTTGGGTCAAAGACAGTGCAGTGAGACACAGTTCCTCTACAGTGTGGTTTTACAGCCAGATTTGGCTTACCACTATCATTTCATCCTGTGGCAACCTCCACCCATAGAAATGTTTTTTTTATGGATTAACCAAATGAGAAGAATATGATTTTGGGCTGTCATCCCTTCATCTATTTATAATCGTGCATCATTCACTCCTCTTGCACTTTCTTCCCTGGCCCTCAGACATTCCATATGCCTGCAACACCCTTTTTTCTCCTTATCATCATCGTCGTCAGTTGAAAGATTATGCTGAATGGTGCATCACTTCACTCACATGCTGTTGTCAATCTTCATAGTTTTGCCTAGCAAGCTCCCATGCAAGTACCCTTTCCATTTCAAACAATTCTCAGCAGGTTTGGTCAACATGCCCTAGCCATGAGTTGTGTTGGTGTCCCCTTGCTTCCTCCATCAAGGCTTGTGGAGACCACTGTGAGTAGGATCAACATGTAGGGAACTATCTATATCCCCATATAGCTGCAGTTAATGTTCTCAAAATATGTGGCTGAGGTTTTGGCCAAGTTTATGTAATAGATGAGGGTAATAAAACCCTTGATAAGGCATTCTGTTACACACAATATCTACAGGGACTTTGTTTAGGGATCCTGTAGATTACAGACTGTCTGGGCATGGCTCTAGGGCAGAGGTTTTCAAACTTTATTGCTTAGTGGTGCACTAATGACTTATGGACTTTGATCACGCACCAACTCTACAGTCAGTATAGTGTAAGTGTGGTACCGATTCCACTGACACTGAAATACATGTTTTGTATAATATTAGTACAAATTTGTGTCCATGCGAGTATAATAACAATTGTAAATATTGTTATTATTATTTTTATTATCATTACATGTGAATGAATGAACATATAGGAATGTACAAAACAAATTACCATTGCAGAATAGGAACATACCTAATTAAGGGGACACATGCACTTGCCTGGATGTGTGTTATTAATATAGTGAAATGACATGTCGGCATTTCAGCAGAGCTAGCAGCAGGGGAGGTTGGGGAAGAGTAGCCAGTCACAGTAGAGACATCAGGCTTAGGTAACTGTATACTTATATAGTACTCATTTCCATTTGAAGATGTGTGATCCTTATAATTATGTATCAATGATAATGATTAATATCTGTCTACCTGTAGGTCCTATCTTGTCATATTTTCATTTGCTCATTATACAGTTTATATCTTAAACGTAAATATAAGGCACCAGATGCAAGGCACAAATTTAAGTACACGTACCTATCCATAAAAGTTACGTGACACACTTTGGGGATAGTTGTGGTGCACAGTTTGAGAATCCCTGCTCTAGGGCAAGTTGCCTTTGAATATGCATCAGTTGGTATTGTCAGAGTTGCCAGGTGTATCTACTCTCAGTATCAAATAAAATGTTAGGCAAGGATACAATTACATTAGTAACAGGCCTTGACTGAATTTCACGGAACAGCATCGGATTTGACACAGTCACTACGAGACAGACCACCAAACTCAAAACTGCACTAAAATACCCCAGACATTAGTCCCACAGAAGAATCCCTCTATAGAGAAATAAGAACCACACTAGCACTCTATGTCCAGTGCACATTATCCAGTACCAACACAGAGTAGACCAGGCCACAGACTCAAACTGACCCAGATACAACCACATACATATACCAAAGGCTTTTTCCCCCCTTACACAGGGGGTAGCCAAAAAGAAAAAGGCATAGAAACCACTCCCACCCATTCCATTTCCTATATATTCCACTCCCCTCCACCCTCCTCCCTCCCTCTTATCTTGGCACCTCCTGGGTGACGGGTCATCCCTGCATCCTGTCCACTGCCCTGGGTCAGAAGCAGTGTCGCAAGACACAGCACATCCACAGCAAGGCCACTTCATAAATTTGGCGACCCCCCCCCCTCTCCATCCCCCCATGCAGAAAAGGAGAAGACGGGGAGAAATCCCTTCAGGTTGCATCAATTTTTTTTCTCATACATACTTCCTCACCCCCCAACCCCCAATCACCATACAGAAAACAATAAACACATCCTATACTGCCCCACATTAACACTTTCTAGTCAAAAACACTATTTCTTCCTTAAGTGACCTATGTGTCTGCCTGATGTTCATTGCCAGTTGTCTGAAATGTTTATTCAACTCTGGCATCCCCCCAGCAGGGGTACCAAAGGGCGCAATGAAAGAGACTTCAAGAGTTTGGAATGAAACTGAATATCAGGAAATGTTATTGGATACAGCAATTTTCCTAAAGAAAAATATTGAACAAAGTAGCAACATAGTCCTTATTGGAGATTTTAATTGTGAGGTCAACTGGGAGGAATGGGAAGCAAGTGGCAAAGCAGATTCCTGGGGAAATACCCTGTTGAGTATAGCAATGGAGAACACAATGACCCATTTTTGAATGACATATATATATATATATATATATATATATATATATATATATATATATATATATATATATATCATATGCCAAGATTCTTGGGGGTGTGTATGTGGTATGAGAGTGTTGTTGATATAGAGGTATGATATATATTTGTGTTTGACTGTTCATTTGATGAGAAGTGTGGCTGTAGATTTTGTTGGAGCTATTTTGAATCTTCGTAGTGAACCAGGTGTTGAGTGTGTCAAGACATGGTTGTAGTATTTATGTAGCTTCTCGTAGGAATGTACTTGTTAGGGATACAGGGAGCAGGATGCCCGGTCCCATAATTCCATCCTGTTTTAGCTGCCTATTATGACCTGAGTGGGAAAACTTGGAAGGGTAGAGTGCCAGAGAAGTGGAGGAGTGCCTGTGTAGTAATAACACCTGAATTCAGAAACCAAAATCCTCCCCATAGAACACCACATGAAAATGATAGGAATAGATTCTGTGCCAGAACCCTAAACACCACACACCCTTCACACTACATTCAGCAAGCATCACCAATGGAAAGAAAGAAAGAAAAAATAAATAAATAAACAGTACTTCGGCAGCATACAGTACTACTCAAGCATCTGTAAGAACCTACCATTTGTACCACACAAAACATCCACACAAAAAACACACTTAAATCGCTATAGCCCTTCAAGATAGACCCCCAAACCAAATACTCCAACAACCTCCTAATATAAGCCCCACAGAAAAAAAACCCTCCCAAATGACTATTTCTCATTACACTTTTTACTCCCCCAAGGGATTTACTCGCTTCTCTTCTGTAAGTAAACAAAAATCATTTAATTTTTGCCTGTGCCTTTTGGCTAGGCATCACTGGCATGATGATTAACCACTTTGGTATGATGAGGATGGGAGAGGAAAATGGAAGAGATGAAAGAAAGTATGAGGTACAATGAGCTTTAAAAGTGATGAGTGCTGGTAAGGCATATGACTAATGAGGTTGTTTAATGTGTTAGGGAGGGTAAAATGACACTTGCACATTTGCACTGAAGACACCATTCAACATTAAGACAGATTAAGCCCGGCCACAGATTCAAACTGCCCCAGATGCAGCCACCATAGACTGGATATAAAATGCCTCATACACTAATAATCCCTTGACAACAACACAATACATCTTTCCTTAGTGACTTGTAGACCCTCCTAGATCCTGTTGCCAGTTACCTGAAGGCCACAGGTCTTCTGAATCAGAAACCAGGGGCAACAGATTGATTGATTGATCAGGCTTACTCATTTAATTTTTGGTTCCCATGCTTGCTTCAGTAATCATTCTTCATTCTTTTCATACACCCAGACCACCTATCTCTACCCTGCCAGCTTTCTTCCAAGACCTATTCTTTTACCCATCTCCACATTTTTCACTTTATCTACCCTTGAAACTTTTCTATCTCAAAAAGTATTTCTGTCAGCTTCTCATGCATTCCAAGTCTTTGCTCTATGCAGCACAATGCACAGTCTCTCCTTCATACAAACTTTTCTTTTTATTCATTCCCAAATACTATTACTCAGTTTTCATTTCACCCAGACATATACTCACTTCTTCAAATTTAAAACACCTGGACATCCGCTCCCCCATTTACTGCTGTACGTGATCACAAATAAACTCTCCACTTTCTGAAGTGTATTACACACTTTCTATCTACCACCATCATCATAATTTTTTATCTTTATTAATTAGTTTTTCCTAATCAAGAGCCATAAATAATCAGGTTTGGAAATGGTGGGGCCAAGCAAGAGAGTTATGTGTGGCGTTATTGGAGAATATTTCTTTGCACTGGGAGAAGTTGTTCTTGCGTTGCTGGCTTGGGTGATCCGAGACTGGAGGATGTTGCAGCTTGTTTTGTCTGCACCATGTGCTTGCTTCTTATTTTATTGGTGGTGAGTATACAGTAAGAACATTATATAATTCTTTAGTGGTTTTAGCATAAAATCTGAATTAAAAATATACAGTGTTAGAATGCACTGATATTAAACATTGTCTCACATTAATCATCATTGAGTTGCTTTGAATGAAATAAAGAACTACATAACCAAAAATCCCTTCCCCTGTGTAAAGGGGATGGTTGAGTTAAGGCACACACCAAATTTACATGCACCAAAAGGCCTTTTCCCCCATAAAAGGGGGATGGCTGACTCAAAGCCTTTGCCTAACCCACATCCTCCTTAAACGCATTCATTGTTCCTCCCATCTTTGCACCTTGTGGATGAAAGGTCATCTTTGTCTCTCTCCACACTGCTCGGGTTAGAGGTAATGCAACAAGACACAGCCAGTGACGGCAGCAGTGATGCGACGCTGTGCTCCTAGATTAGCCTTTAAGAGGCAAATCTAGATGGAAATACTTGCACAATGCCTTTTTTTCAGTGAATATGTAATAAGACTGTGGATCTTGTGTGCTAGTTGTTCTCTATATTCTTTAAGTATTCAGTTTGAGATCCTGTCAGGTCCTGAGACTTTTGTCACATCCAATGATCCCAGGAGATTGAGCACTTCCCTGTCAAGTTTTCAGTGAATTTCCTCATCATGTCCTCATCTATGTAGTGAAATGCCATTTATATTTTTCAAGAGATTATAAATCACTTATGTTATTTTCCTTTTGTATGCTTCAGGTGATAGGTCGTGTTTGATTATGATATCTAGTTACTTTTCTTCCTCTGCTTTTGTTGTTGTTTCATTTCCTATTTTTGTTATCCATTGTTATTATTTTTTTGCTTTGGCTTATTTCCAATATTTTGTATTTCTTTTTGTTGAAATTAATTTTTCCACTCCTTTATCTAGATTGTTTAGTAACATTTTGCAAACCTCCTTGCTTTTCACACTTAACATATGTGTATCATCAGCAAATAAGTTTGCATCAATATTTATTCCTACCTTCATGTTGTTGTATATGAGGAATAGAAACAGAGCCAAAGTTGAGTCCTATGGTACTTTTTTTTTTTTTTTTTTTAGTAAACCATCAACATTAGCATATGCTATTTAAGTAGCCTTTGCAATACTGCCTTCCTGTTTTTTTAGAAACCAAGTTCTCACCTGATTTTGTATTATTTATTTATTTATTTATTTTATTTTATTTATATATTTATTCATTTATTTATTTTTTTTCTCTCTCGTGCTAACCTCCAAGACTTGCTGATTACCTCATCTGCCATGGCTTGTAACTTGAACTTTATTTTCATTGGATGTGTGCCATGTCTCTTATACTGACCTACCTACATATTATCAGTTTGGTCTATTACATCCAAGTCTTTCCCTAGAGTTTTTAACCACTTCATTACAAGTCAAATTCTCGCGCACAGCATCAACTGCCATCACACTACTTACATTAAGAAATATAAAGTCACTGCTGTATTACTTGTTCTCTTTTACTCTGAGTAATAATAAATGCAGGAAATGTGATCAAACCAATTCACAGAATCCAGGGGTAACTCTTGCACAACTACAAAAAATATATATAATCAAGATGCCAATGCTGGCATCTTCATGTACCCATTCATGCCTCATGACGCCTACATAGGCATCATCATATTGAAGTGGTTAAGGTAATTTCCTTAATCACTTGCATATCTTGTTGGTGGCATAACTTCCTCAAGATGATGTATTCTTAGCAACCAACAAGTAAGATGCATATAGACTTGTCAACTACATCTCTGACAAGATTCTCTCTCTCTTTCTCTTCTCTCTCTTTCTCTTTCTCTCTCTTTTTTTTTATAAATAACCTTAGCTCTTACTTCTAGGCTATATCTTCCCTGTTGCTCCATGATCTCTGGCCTATCCCCTTTTTCCTCCATGGTGTTGAAGATTTTTTCTTTCATTTGTCAAAAGTTTCATTTTCCATTCTCAGTTTATCAATCTGCTTTCTGAGTCAGGTCTGTTCCCTTTTCTTGCTGAAGATTTTGTTCCAGGTCATGCAATCTAGCCTCATTAAATTTCTAAATCTTTTGAACTCAGAATTTCACTTTTGTCCAATTATCCAATTCGTAACTTATCTTTTTGCTCAAATTCATTCTGTGCACTACATTGGTCAAGTTTTCAATGGATTTACGCACCTTTTTCGATGTGAAACCTTCAAATTCTGCCATTATGAGTGTAAATAGAACAAAAAAAGACAACACTGATGTAAAGAAACTAAAATTAATTTTGATCATTTTTTTCCTATCATGAGTGACTTCGGAGATGAAGACCACTATTTTCCCTCCCTAACTCTTCAAAAGTTGGAATCAGCAATATTTTGCCTCAACTGTGACCCTGAATAGCTTTGCTTCCCCCCTGTCCATTCAATTGACAAGTATTTTCATCTGGCTTTGATTGTTAAAGGCAAATAAAGGAGAGTCACTTCGCGTCACCATCGTCACTGCTGTCACATCATGACGAAAATCACAATTTTCCCCTCCTGGCTTTCTCCCAAACTTGGAACCAGCAATGTTTTGCCTCTACTGTGACCTTGAAATAACATTGCTTTCCCCCTGTCTACTCAATTTGCAAGTAGTTCCATTTAACTTTACCTATTAAAGGCAAATCAAGGAGCGGTGTGTTAAGTCGCCACTGCTGTCACTGTCGTGTATTTACCTAATTGTATTTTATGGGAAGAGAGCTATGTATGTAGTGACCCATCTTTGTATCTTTCAGCATCAAATTTGTTCTTAAATTCTTGTATAGTTTTTGCACTCACTGTTTCCTCATCCAATTTATTCCAGATATCTACTCTGTGTGGGAAGCTATTCTTTTTCAGATCTCTTCTATAACTACCGGTATCTTAAGTTTCTTTTCATATTCTCTTGTTTTTCTTTTATCCCACTTTAGTAAATCATCTCTATCGAGGACTTCAATCCCTTTTATAATTCTGTAGATGGTCAGTAGATCTCCTCTTTTTCTTCTTTGTTCTAGGGTTGGTAGTTCGAGTTTGGACAATCTTTGTTTGTATGTCAATTTGGAGAGTGTGTAGTTACCTGAATATACCAAGAAATTTTATATAGAAGATACTCATGATTCCAGTGGTGATAGACAGAAGCTTAATTTAGCAGACAGGGATTTTTATTTACCCTTGGAAGAACACACCAATTGATTTGTTGATTGGGGTAGATAATGTGTACAAGATACTACATCCAGGAAACAAAAAGATCAGAGATCTAGTACTACTACCAACTATATTTGGATATGTGATGACTGGTTGTTTTAACCCCTTCACTCCGGGCCAAAATCTCGCGGGCACCATTAGCTGCCAGACATGCGATGTTGCGTCATAATACTCGCATTATAAAAAATAAAGTTACCACTGTATTTAGCTCGTTCTCTTTTACCTGTGAATTTTGATAACCATAGAAAATATGATGAAGCCAGTTTACAGAGTATGGGGGTCATGCAGGTACAACTACAATGAATATAATCAAGACTCCGACATCGGCATCCTTGCGTACCCACTTGCTCCTCATGACGCCTACGTAGGCGTCATCGTATTGAAGGGGTTAAGAACACTATGACCGACACCAATGTGTCTATTTTGTAACTGGCAACTTCTACTGTTGGACATTGAGCAATGAACTGCAAACGGAATTGGAGGAGGAAGATTTCATTGACTTGTTTGAGGAAGATAAGCTGCCCTTGACAAATGAAGAGTTGACAGAGCTTTATAATCAACAATCGAAAAAAAAGAAGAGCCAGACCCTGAGCCTTATTGCTTTACCATCAAGAAAATACAAGAGGCATGTGTACATTTGGATGAATGTCTAGCTTTATTTGAGCACATGGATCCTAATGCCTAACTTTTCTTGAAGGTTATGGATGCATGTCACTAAGCTTTTGCTCCTTATAACATAGATCTTGAAGAAAGGAAGAACAAATGAATTCAAAGTACTCTTCATGACTTTCAGCAAAAAATCCAAGCCCAAAGTGAATCAACTGATGACAATCCTCAATCATCATCTTCACTGCAACATCCTCCTCCTCTTACACCAACCCTAGCAAGCAACATTGCCATCCATTAGATAGGTTACCAGACAGTATTATTATTATTATATAAGAGGGAAGGAGGAGGGTGGAGGGGAGTGGAATATATAGGAAATGGAATGGGTGGGAGTGGTTTCTATGCATTTTTCTTTTTGGCTACCCCCCCATGTAAGGGGGAAAAAGCCTTTGGTGTATGTATGTATTATTATTATTATTTGTTTTATTATTATTATTATTATTATTATTATTATTATATATTTTTTATAAATTCTAAAAAGGCATTCACTTGTTATATATATATATATGTGTGTGCGTGTGTATAGGAACTGGGGATGCCTATTAGCAATTTTTGTAATTAATTCAGCCTTATTAATTTTTCAAAATATGTCACCACTTTTATAACCAATTACCAATATAAAGCAAGGTGTACCTATGTTGTGTTGTTGGCATGCATAGTTGTGTACAATAGTCCTCCATAATGTGTTGTATAGTTTGGGGTGAAATGTTATATCCTGGATAGTTATTGGTGATGTGGTCATCCAGCCATCCCTGGTAACTTAGGTAGTGTGTGGTAGGAAATGGAGGAGTAGAGGTGGAGGTAAACTGTAGATTGAAAGAAGCAAGTAAATGTCTTCGGGGATCAGAAAGTGTCATGAGAAATAGGCATCTGGGAGTAGGTGCAAAGAGAATGAAAAGGTGATACAGTGAGACCTCTCATTAACGGACATTGATTAGCTATGTTTGTAGTGTTTTTGGTGTTTTAGAGTGGTTTTTGGGTGGCATAGTGATTGCACGCACTAAACAGCACCAAAAACACAGCGAAAACACCGCAAACACAGCTAATTAACGTCCGTTAATGAGAGGTCTCACAGTAGTTTAAATGTGTTTGAAATGAAGTGTCTGAGAAGTATGGTAGGAGTTACAAGGTTGGATGTGTGAGAAATGAAGAGGAGAGCTGGGATGAAAAGGGTAGAGAGTGAAGAGAGATTAGCAAAAGAAGTGTGGAAAGCAGAGGTGGACGGAGTGAACTCAAGGGGATGACCAAAGATAAGATGGATGTTGAAAGGGACTTTGAGCAAGAAAGGGAGAAGGCAGGGGATAGGGGTGAGTGGAGGATGGTTGTGTATGGATGATATTTTGATGCAGCTTGAAGGGATTTCCCCTCATTGTCTCTGTATTCCACATGATGGGATGGGGAGGAGGGGGTCACCTTATAATTGAAGTGGCCCTGCTGTGGATATACTATGTCTTGTTGCATTGCTTCCAACCCAGGCAGTAGGCATGAGACGAGGATGACCTTTCATCCACAAGGAGCTAAGATAATAGGGAAACAAGGTTGGGTATGGGAGTGGAATGGTTTGGAGTGGGTGCATGCCTCTGACTTAGCTACCCCCTTATAAAGGGGAAAAAGCCCATGGTATATAGATAGGTAGAATGTAATTCATCTCTGTACAGAAAGGTGAAAATTATCAATTTCTTCCTCCCCTTTCAGGGTTGTTCCAGAATCAGTGAGATGGTTACAGTCACAGGGACGTCAGGAGGACGTCATCAATATTTTGCAGAAAGTGGCTAGATTTAACAAAACTAACATTCCAGTGGACCTTCTTGAATCACAGGTAGCAAGTACATCTTTTCTTTTTACAGATGTATGTACACGTACCAAAGGCCTTTTTTTTTTTTTTTTTTTTTTTCTATTAAAGGAGATGGCAAGCCAAGCCATGCGCCCACCCCCATCCCACACCTATCGAACATTTTTTACAACCATGTGGATGAAGGGCTTCCTGTCCCCTGTCACTTGCCCACTGCAAAGGTCATAAGCAATGCTACAAGACACAGCACCTATACAGCAGAGCCCAATGGCCAGAGATGGTTTACCCCCACCATTTCATTAACCATTTCCAATATGTCCATTCTCAAAATTAGAGCAGATAGGAAAAAATCCCATCAGGCCACATAAGTTTATTACAAGTTCACAGCCACCCGGTACTTACACTTATCTCTTGCCCTCTCCTTCCCCCTTTTTACCCAAGGCCACTTGTGAATGACTAGAATATGATATTAATGGATTTTCATTTTTGGCATATAAAAATGATTGGAATAGATATTGATTTTCTTGCTGATGAATTAAACTGAAATTTCCTCCATTTATTGTATCTAGCCAACTGAAAACTTGAGTGAAAATGATGAAGAAGTATTAATTCGAGGGCAAACAGATGATGTCACACTGTGGAAAGTGTTATGTTCTCCAGTGCTTTGTGTACGCTTCCTTTTCATGTGCTTCATTTGGTAAGGATCCTTTGAAAAAATCTAGTTGTGTAATTGATTGTGAATATATGTGTACATGTAATTGTGTAGATATTTACATATATAAGTGTATGCTTTGACCTTATGTCTTGACTTTTCACAGAAGGATAATATTTAGTTTGCCTTGATGACACACAGTGTAATGGAGGGAAATGTCTCTTAAGGATAATGTGGGTGAAGGTGAAACTGGGATGGGAGATGGGAGTTTTTGTGAGTGGATATAGAGCTGAAGTGAGGAAAGTAAAAGGATTATATATATATGTATATATATATATATATATATATATATATATAGACATGACAGAATTGAATAGACACCAAGAGAAATAATTTAATTTATTAAACGACCAATTGATACAATTAAAGTGCTTATAAATGTGAATAACTAATACTTGGTTGACATCCCCTTCGCTTTTTTTAACGCAAGGACCCTTCTAGGCATGCTAGTGATTAGTTCACGAATATCATCTGGAGGGATTTCTTGCCATGTTTCCCCATAGTAATCCTAAGAGTTTGGGCTTTGAGGATGGCTTCCTGTTCTTTTTGCAAAGTTGTCGGTCTAATATGCCCCAGAGGTGTTCATATCCAGGGACTGACTTGGCCATGGAAGTTTCCTGATCCCATTTTGGCTCAACCAATTTTGTGTTGCTTGAGCAGTGTGACAAGGAGCTCCATCTTACATAAACAGGAAGATATTTTTACTCATTCTACCACTGGAGTTCCCAGTCTGGGGTATTGGCTGCATGTTATTGTGGCAAAGTAGCATGCAGTTGATACTTTAGGGTCTATATGGGGCACCCCTACGGACCAGAGCCACACATCATTTTGTGTATGATAGAGGGAAAACTTTTCATAGAGAAATGATGACACTTTTATACTACGACTCTCCCTCCGTTATGCTGTCCCCCAACCCCTTGCTGCTGTCCTGTACCAATTCTCTGAGTATTTATTTTCTGCTGTGGGGGAATTTCCCTGTGGTGGGGGAAAAGAATACTGCCACCAAGTATTTCCACTTGGATTGTAAGAGGCGAGAAGAAAGGGACGGGGAGTGGGACTAGGCATCCTTCTCCTTGTAGCCCCACAGGGGACATTCCTAAATGAAAAAGCAAAGGCATAAGAGGGTCTGGGAGTTTTCGGACCAGCACCCTAAGGTTTGGGTCTTTTAATGTGCGTGGATGTGGTACAGATGACAGTAAAAGGGAAGAGATAGGTAGTATGTTTGTGAGAAGAAAGATGGATGTGTTGGCTTTGAGTGAAACTAAGTTGAAAGGGAAGGGTGAGTGTAAGTTTGGGAGTGTAAGTGGGAGGTTATCAGGAGTGAAGAGAGGGCGAGGGAGGGAAGGGGTGGCTATTCTAGTAAGTGAAGAGATAGGTAAACGTGTAGTGGAGTGGAAGGGGGTTTCCTCAAGGATAATGTGGATGAAGGTGAAACTGGGAAAGGAGATGTGGGTCTTTGTAAGTGCATATGGACCTGGCAGTGAGAAGAGTGTAGAGGAAAGGGAGGCCTTTTGGATAGATTTAAATGAGTGCAAAGAGGACTTAGGGAGAAATGTCAATGTAATAGTACTGGGAGACCTTAATGCTAGGGTAGGAAATGGTCCAATTGATGGAGTGGTTGGGAAATGTGGAGTTCCAGGAAAGAATCATAGTGGAGAGTTGATGGTGGAAATGTGTCTAGAAAGAGAGTTGATGATAGCAAATACAGTGTTTCGGAAGAAAGTCGAGCATAAGTACACATGGGAGAGGGTGGTGGATGGAAGGGTGGTAGATAGAGCGTTGATGGATTATGTAGTGGTAAATAGGACTATGATAGGAAGAGTTAAGGATGTACATGTGCTAAGGGGAGAGAGTGGGGGAATATCAGATCATTTTTTGGTGGAAGGTACGTTGAGAGTGGAGGATAGATGGACAAAGAGGAAAGGGACAAAAGGTAGGGAGGTGCTTAGAGTGAACTCTTTAAATGAAAAGGAAAAGGAGAAGGAGTACAAGAAGAAGCTGAGAGAGGAGTGGGAGGGAGTGAAGGATAGAGTAGAGCTAGGAGTGGAGGAGGAATGGGGATGGTTCAAGGAGGGAGTCACAAAGTGTGCAAAGATGGTGTGTGGAACAAGAAGGACAGGAGGAAATAGAAGGAAGGGTAGTGAATGGTGGGATGAGGAAATAAAGAAGGTTGCAGAAGAGAAGAAGCGAGCTTTCACAGATTGGTTCCAAAATAGGACAAGGGAGTCATATGAGAGGTACAAAGAAAAGAAAAGAGAAGTAAAGCAAAAGGTAAAGGAGGCAAAGAGGAGAGCAGATGTGAAGTGGGGTAAGAGTATAATAGAAAATTTTGAAAGTAATAAAAAGATGTTTTGGAAAGAAATTAAAAGAGGAAGAGGAGGCGAATCAAGTAGAGAAGAAAAGGTAAAAGGTGCAGATGGAGAGATGATAATGGAAGAGAAGGCAGTAAGGGGAAGATGGGCAGAATATTTTAGGGAGTTGCTAAATGTGAAGGAGGATAGGGAGGGAAAGATAGTTGCAGTGGGAAATGCTAAGAAAATGAGAGTGATGAGTGAGGAAAATGGAGGAGAAATAAGGAAGGATGAAGTGAAGGCAGTTGTTAAGATGATGCAAGCAGGTAAGGCACCTGGTCTGGATGGATGCCATGCAGAATGTCTTAAAAAAGAAGGTACAGTGATGGTGGACTGGCTGGTGAGGTTATTTAATGTTTGCTGGAGAGAGGATAGAGTGCCGGAGGACTGGAGGAGTGCCTGTATAGTTCCACTTTACAAGGGAAAAGGGGACAAGTGTGAATGTAGTAGTTTCAGAGGGATTAGCTTGTTAAGTGTAGTTGGGAAGGCTTATGGGAGGATCTTGATTGAGAGGATTAGGAGAGGAAGAGAGGGAGTAATTGGTGAGGAACAGTGTGGATTTAGGACAGGTAGAGGTTGTGTAGATCAGATCTTTGTGGTAAGACAAATATGTGAGAAAGCTATAGGAAAGGGGAAGGATGTTTTTTTGGCTTTTATGGATCTGGAAAAGGCTTACGATAGGGTAGACAGAAAGGCACTGTGGGAGGTACTGCGGATATATGGGATAGGAGGAAAGCTTCTAGGAGATGTCAAGAGTTTTTATGAGGTAGTAGAGCTAGTGTCAGGATAAGAAATGGAGAGAGTGAGTGGTTCGAGGTAAAGGTGGGACTTGGCTGTTCAACTTATACATGGATGGGGTAGTGCAAGAGGTAAATGCAAGGGTAGTGGGTCAGGGATTGGAGATGGTTAAAGAAAATGGAGAAAAGTGGGAGGTGAGCCAACTGTTGTTTGCTGACGACACTGCACTTGTGGCAGGATCAGTGGAGGGACTGAGGAAGTTGGTGACGGAGTTTGGTAGAGTATGTGATAGAAGAAAGCTAAAGATAAATGTGGGTAAAAGTAAGGTGATGAGATGTACAAGGGGTGAAAGTGGCAGTAGACTGGAAGTGAATATTAAGGGAGAGCGACTGGAGGAAGTGGATAGTTTTAGATACTTGGGTGTAAATGTGGCAGGAAAAAGTGGAGGTAGAATGTAGATTGAGAGAAGCGAGTAAATGCCTTGGTGGATTGAAGAGTGTAATGAGGAATAGACATTTGGGAATGGATGCTAAGAGGAGACTGTATGAAGGAGTGATTGTGCCAACAGCACTGTATGGGGCTGAAACATGGAACATAAGAGAGGAAGAGAGAAGGAGTTAGAATGTGTTTGAGATGAGGTGTCTGAGAAGTATGATGAGGGTTACTAGGCTGGATAGAGTGATAAATGAGGAGGTGAGGAGAAGAACGGGGGTGGAAAGGGAGTTGGGAGATAGGGTTGATGAAAGAGTATTAGGATGGTTTGGACACATGGAAAGAATGAGTGAAGAAAGACTAGTAAAAGAGGTATGGAAGGCAGATGTGGAGGGAGTGAACATGAGGGGACGTCCTAGGATGAGGTGGATAGATGGAGTGAAGAGGGCTTTGGGGAAGAGGGGAATATCTGTTGAGGAAGGACGGGAGAGGACAGAAGACAGGGGTGAATGGAAAAATGGTTGTATATGGATGATGTTGTGATGCATGAGGTGGAATGGGTGGGAGATTGGGGGGTGAGGTAGTATGTGTGAGCAAAATTTGACGCAGCCTGAAGGGATTTCTCCCCGTCTTCTCCTTTTATGCCTGGGGGGACGGAGAGGGGGGGTCACCGATTTAATGAAGCGGCCTTGCTGTGGATGTGCTGTGTCTTGCGACACTGCTTCTGACCCAGGGCAGTGGACAAGGTGCAGGGATGACCCGTCATTCAGGAGGTGCTAAGATAAGAGGGAGGGTGGAGGGGTGTGGAGTGTATTCAGGGGTGGAATGGGTGGGAGTGATTTTATGCCTTTTCCTTTTTGGCTACCTCCCTTGTAAGGGGGAAGAAGCCTTGGTATATGTATGTACCACTGGAGAATATTGGAATGAGTCCTTCCTTTAATATAGAAACATATTTGCCTGAATTAATGTTTCCTTGACACTCCACAAGCTCTGATTGACCATCACTCCAAATTACACCCCACACCATTATTGAAATGCCTCCATGTTTCATTGTTGGCTGCAGTCTTTTGAGGTCAAACTCTTGACTACAGAGTCTCCAGACCCACACTCCTCCACTTTCAGAAAATAATGCAAATCGTGACTCATCAGAGAAAATGACAGTGCTCTAAAAGGCCACAGGTCTCTCCACCATCTCAACAGCCCAATCCTTTCTGTACTTGATATTGGCTGGAAGAAGGAGTGGTTTCCTTCTTGCAGCTCTGCCATAGTAACCCAGCTTGTGGAGATGCCTGACAGTTGGTCTAGGACTGACATCAGGATGTGTTGCTATGTCAGAGGTCTTGCAATGTGGATCCTCTTCGACATTTCTTTTGACATGATGTAAGGTTCATTCTGAGGGCCTGGGATGACCTGAATGAGGTTTTGTGCCCTTCTTGCCCTCTCTGGTGAAATGTATGATCACTCTATTAACAGTAGAAAGGGGTATTGACAGATTTTCAGATATTTTGCATTGACTAAGTCCACCTTCATGTTGACCCACAATACGACCTCGCTGAAATTCAGATAGGTCTACTGCTCCTTTGGTTCATGGTATGCTTGATTAATTATGTATGTAATGTGAAACATAAATCTAGGTACATACATACATATACCAAGGCTTTTTCCCCCTTACAAGTGAGGTAGCCAAAAAGAAAAAGGCATAAAAAAACATTCCCACCCATTCCATCCCTAAATACACTCCACTCCACTCCACCCTCCCTCTTATCTTGGCACCTCCTGGATGATGGGTCATCCCTGCACCTTGTCCACTGCCCTGGGTCAGAGGCAGTGTTGCAAGACACAGCACATCCACAGCAAGGCCGCTTCATTAAATCGGCAACCCCCCCGTCTCTGTCCCCCCATGCAGAAGAGGGGAATGTCTGTTGACGAAGGATGGGAAAGGACAGAAGACAGAGGTGAATGGAGAATGGTTGTATATGGATGATGTTGTGATGCATGAGGTGGAATGGGGGATGAGGTAGTATGTGTGAGCAAAATTTGATGCAGCCTGAAGGGATTTCTCCCTGTCTTTTCCTTTTAAGAACATAAGAATAAAGGAGACTGCAAGAGACCATAAGGCCTATACTAGGCAGCTCCGTATCCATCACCACTTGTTGTCCCCATCCATAAAGTTGTCTAATCGTTTTTTAAAACAACTAGACAACTTTATGGATGGGGATGACAAGTGGTGATGGATACGGAGCTGCCTAGTGTAGGCCTTATGGTCTCTTGCAGTCTCCTTTATTCTTATGTTCTTATGTTCTTAAAAGGAAAAGACAGGGAGAAATCACTTCAGGCTGCGTCAAATTTTGCTCACACTTACTACCTCATCCCCCATCCCCCCACCCATTCCACCTCATGCATCACAACATCATCCATATACAACCATTCTCCATTCACCTCTGTCTTCTGTCCTTTCCCATCCTTCATCAACAGACATTCCCCTCTTCCCCAAAGCCCCCTTCACCCCATCCATCCATCTCATCCTAGGACACCCCCTCAACTTCACTCCCTCCACATCTGCCTTCCATACCTCTTTTACTAGTCTTTCTTCACTCATTCTTTCTGTGTCCAAACCATCCTAATACTCTTTCATCCACTCTATCTCCCAACTCCCTTACCACCCGTTCTCCTCCTCACCTCATTTCTCACTCTATCCAGCCTAGTAACCCCCATCATACTTCTCAGACACCTCATCTCAAACACATTCAAACTCCTTCTCTCTTCCTCTCTTATGTTCCATGTTTCTGCCCCATACAGTGCTGTTGGCACGATCTAGGTAAATTTGAATAACATTGAGCATTCAATAAGAATAGAAAAGAATTTTTCTTTGTGTCTATTCAATTCTGTCATGTCTGTATATATAATATATATATGCGTGTGTAAACATCGACACGGAGGAACATCCTGAAGAGAAGGAAATGGGGGTCCCCCCTTCCTCAGACGACAAGGGGATGACAACAATATATATATATATCTATATATATATATATATATATATATATATATATATATATATATATATATATATATATATATATATATTTGAATGAATGTTTAGAGAGTTTTTGAAGGAATATGAATGTTGAGGTATTGGGGGCTCTTAATGCTAGATTAGACAAGACAATAGATGGAATAGTAGGGAACTTTGGGATACCAGGTAAGAATCTAAGAAGAGAGATGATGTTGGAGAAGTGTTTGCAAAGGGAGTCGATGATAACAAACACAGAAGAGAGCGAAGCATAGATATATATGGGAAAGGGTGGTGGATGGAAGGGTTGTTGATAGGACATTATGGGCTTCATAGTGTACAAAGGAATATAAGGAAGAGTTCTGGACCTTCATGTTTCCAGAAGAGAGCCAAGTGTAGATATATATGGGAAGGGGTGGTGGATGGAAGGGTTGTTGGTAGGACATTAATGGGCTTCATAGTGTACAAAGGAAGATTAGGAAGAGTTCTGGACCTTCATGTTTCTACGGTAGAGAGTGAGTGAATGTCAGATAATTTTTTGATAAAAGGGATATTTAGAGCGAAGAAAAATGGGGTTGGAGGAAAAGAGTGGGAGGTAGGGAGGTGAGGTGTGCAGAGAATGGGGCCTTGGGTAAAAGTGGAATGTTTGAACTGGGGAAAGAGAGGGCAATAGATTGGTATGAGTTGAGTATGGTTGTGAATGGACAATGAATTTTATCCCACCTGAAGGGATTCCTCCTCATTTTCTGTATTCATTCATGAGGAGATGAGGAGGGAGGGTCTCCATGTAAATAAAAAAATGGGGCTAAACCAGCTTAGGCTACTGGGCTCTGGTGTGGATGTGGTGTATCTTGCTGCATTGCTTCTGATCAGGGCAGTGGGTTGGGGATAGGGATGGTCCTTCGTCCACAGTAAGCTAAGATGAAAGGGAAACCAATGGGTGATAGAAGCAAAGATAAAAAGGAAATAAATGGTGACAGATGGGAGTGGAATGGGTGGTGGTAGTGGCAACAACTAGTTGATTGATGAAGAGGTAAAAGCCCTTAATATGTAGTTTGATAGGTAATCAGTATATTATCCAAAGTCTTTTGTAGGAGGCCTGTGGCTCCCATATGACCTGCAGCAACCACCAGACTGGCCCATAGTTCTAGGTATAGCTATGGTGGGACAGTGTAAGGTGAGATGTTGTGTCCTCTGTGTGATGGTTGCATCTGGCGCAGTTTATTTTCGTAGCCAGGCCAATTCTGTGTTGATGCTTTCTTAATGCTAGAGGGTGAGCTGAACAAAAGCATATTCATGTGGTTCTTGCTTCTGGTATCCTAAGAAAGGATAGGAAGAGTTCTGGATTTTCATGTTTTTATTGGAAAGAGTGTGGGTTTCAGATAATTGTTTTGTTAGAAGGGAAATTGAAAATGAAGAAAGTGGAGGAGGAGGAGGAGGAAAAGGGTGGGAGGTAGAGAGGTGCTGAGAATTCACAAATGGAAAAGAGAAATCTTGAAATCTAGAAAAGAACTCGTACAATCCCAATCTTGAAACCCAACAACCCCCCCTAAAACCCTGCATCATAGAGACCAATCTCACTATTATCTAGAATATCCAGACTAATGGAAAGACTGATAATAGCAAGAATCAAATCAGAAATACCTACCTCCCCCAACCAATATTGTTTCTAGGCCACTTCCACAAAACAGTGTCTGAAAGGATTCATTAATAAAGCTCCACCGGAATGAACAGTTATGGTCCCATCTCCATGAGGAATGCCATAGTTGGAATGGGATTTTCTCGCAAATATTGTAAAGTATATATTGTGTTGTTGGCATGCATGACTTTGTACAATGCAGTCTTCCATAATGTGTTCTGTAGTATGGGGTGAAATGTTATATCCTGGACAGTTATTTGCAATGCAATAATTTACCCTCTCCTAGTAACTTTGAAGGGCTAGAGGGTGGCCATACTGCAGTCTGCCCAGGTGGACTCTGTCCTCTCAGGAGAGAGGATTCAGAGGAATGGAAATTAGGGGGGTCTGGCATGCATCAATGTTTTGTCTTTCAGTTTGTTGATGGAGCAGTGAGTGTTATTGTCAGGAACATAGGGGACATGGGCCTGGCTGAAGGCAAAGTCTGGAAAGTGTTGTTAGTTTATAGTTGGGCACCTATGAATCAGATAAATAAACTTGCTTCTGGCCGCAGGAGGAGCGGGATGAGGTGGAGAAGGAGATGGTGGCTGCCCCCAGCGGTGAAGTCTCTGTGCGAAAGGTGGCTGGAGATAGCTTCCTCAGTTCCTGAAGCCATCTGTCTTAGTGGGGAAGATGGCAGGAGATTCCTCCCTTGGTTCCCAAGGCCATCTGTCTATGGTGAACTCCTAGTGACCCTTTATATTCACTGGGATTGGGTTATGACCCTCAAATGAACTGCCCCTTAGGAGATACTCAGCACAGCTGGGGGCTGCAACTGTTCCAGGAAACTGTTGTCTGACCTGGAGCAGTGGGTCAGATCTCAAGGGCCTGTTTGTCCAACCCAATGCAGCTGGGGCATGACTGCTAGGTGTTTGCTCCCAGGGGACCTTTTGGAGGCACAGACATCGATGCTGATGGGTATGCTTTGCTAGCAAGTGCAACTGCTTCACAGATATGATTATGGATATGCTTCTGGAGGTGGGTGTCTGGTGGTTGTGGAGAAAGAGAAGAGAGTATTTGTTCGTGTTATAAGTAGTTGGGTGTTATTTTGATGTTTCTTGGTGTGTGTGGATGTTCTGCCATGTAGTGTAGTATGTAGGCTGTGTTTGTAAAGGCTGCAGCAAGTGTTTGTGTGCTTCTCATGTCAAGGTGCTCCTTGACTTTGAGGACTTGTGTTTCATGGTGTAGATGGCCTGTCGGTGTTGTGTTTGTGCAGCCTGTAATTGTCTTTAGGGCTTTGTTCTTTATAGTCTGTAGAGTGTTGTTGTGTATCTCATCAAGGTTAGGGGCCCATGTGGGGTTAGTATAATTCATCAGTGAGCATACTTATTGTTTGTATATTGTAGTGGTAGTTCTTTTGTTTTACCTGTTGTGATTTAAATGTGTTGAGTCTAGGTGTGCATTTGTCTTTGTGATATGCTGTATGAATGGCATGGATGTATTATATGTTACCTCAAGAATCTTGGGTGTATGTACCTAATTTACCTAAATGTATTATATAGGGAAGGAGTAACTTTTGTTGGATTCCGTCTCCTATTCTCTAATTTTCTAACATATTTAGACTCAAATTCATGTATGGTTCCAACTTAATCTATATCTTTGATTTCCAATTATCATATTTAGGTTTGAATTTGTGTATTGTTTGGGCTTGAGCTATATCACCTCCTAAGCTATTCCACATATTTATACATCTATGTGGAAAACTGTATTTCACATCTTTTTGACATGTGGTCTTTCTTTACTCCCATGACCTCCTAAAGCCCTCCCATCTTTAATCAGGAGATCTCTTCCATCAATGCAATCTGTCCCCATTAGCAGCCTGAATACTGTAATCATGTCACTTCTTTTTCTTCGGTCTTTCAAAGTTAGCAGACCCAATACTTTTAGTCTTTCCTCATATGGTTTATCTGCCAAGTTAGGGACTAGTTTGTGTTTGTGTGTGTGATATGAAGGTGTTGTTGATAAAGAGGCGCATTTGTATTCTGCTGTCCAGTTGGTGAGATATGTGGCTTGTTGTCCCTTTGAGGGTAAGTTGACTGTTGTGGTTATTGCTGTGTGAGAGCATGTGTTACAGTTGGATAATATAATGCAGTTGAGTATTTTGTACCATTTTTTTGGTGTTTTGTGGTTAAATGTGTTCATGAATGTTTGCCAATTTCGTATTTTTTAATCACGTATTTTGTTGTAGATCTTGGTGTATAGTGCTTGTATTTGGCCTGTTATGTTCTGAGGGATAGGTGTGAGGGTATTATGTGTGTGTTGTGTTGTCTGATGAGGCCTTGGATTTCTGGTGTAAAGTTTGAGATGTGTGCTTTTCTGTTGCCTCTGGGGCTGAGGGAGTAAACGCAACTGAATAAAGAGAGAGAACAAGTTTTGATGGGTAGCCTATGGAGTGTGGGTGGTGCTGCGATTGCAGTGCATTTGTTTATGGTTTGGTGATTGTATAATCAAGTGCCTACTTCGAAAAACAAGTGGTATCAATTTATAAAGATCATATAAACGAAATATTGGATATCAAACCATCAACTAGCGAGGTAAACCTGTTTACGAGGATGCCAGCATCAGCATCTTGATTATATTTATATTTTAGTTGTAACAGAGTGACTCCCATATTCTGTGAACAGGCATGATCACATGTTCTGTGGGTGAAAGAGAACAAATATAACGGCTGTAAGTTTATATTTTTAATGTGTGTATTGTGATCCATCATTCATCAGGCAACCTAATGTACACACGAGTATTTGACTTGTGTGGAAGAGGTTAAGAATTAACATAATTCATGATATCACTGCAGAGTAGATGGGTAGATTTTACAAGAATGACCAAAGCAGTTGGTATATTGGGGATAGGATTGGTAATTTCAGATTGCATACATACATATACCAAAGCCTTTTTCCCCCTTACAATTTAGGTAGCCATAAAACAAAGGCATAAAAACCACTCCCACTCATTCCATCTCGAACACACTCCACTCCCTTCCACCCTCTTCCCTCCCTCTTAACTTGGCACCTCCTGGATGATGAATCATCACTGCACCTTGCCCACTGCCCTGGGTCAGAAGCAGTGTTGCAAGACACAGCAAGGCCCACTTCATTAAATCGGTGACCCCCCTCTCTATCCCCTCATGCAGAAAAGGAGAAGATGGGGAGAAATCCCTTTGGGCTGTGTCAATATATTTTTCACACATACTCCCTCACCCCCTCATGCATCACAGCATCATCCTTCCACAACTATTCTCCATTCACCTCTATCTTCTGTTCTCTCCTGTCCTTCCTCAACAGACATTTCCCTCTTTCCTAATGGTCCTTTTACCCCATCCATCCATTTCATCCTAGGTCACCCCCTCATGTTCACTCCATCCACCTCTGCCTTCCACACCTCTTTTACTAATCTTTCTTCACTCATTCTTTTTATGTGTCCAAACCATCCTAATACTCTTTCATCAACCCTATCTCCCAACTCTTTCCACCCCCGTTCTCCTCTTAACCTCCTCATTTCTCACTCTGTCCAGCCTAGTAACCCCTATCATACTTCTCAGGTACCTCATCTCAAACACATTCAAACTCCTCTCTTCCTCTCTTATGTTCCATATTTCTGCCTTGTACAGTGCTGTTGGCACAATCACTCCTTCATACAATTTCCTCTTAGCATCCATTCCCAAATGTCTATTTCTCATTACACTTTTTAATCCCATGAAGCATTTACTCGTTTCTCTCAATCTACATTCTATCTCCACCTCCACTCCACCCTTTCCCGCCACATTTCCACCCAAGTATCTAAAACTATCCACTTCCTCCAGTCTCTCCCTTAATACTCACTTCCAGTCTGCTGCCACTTTCTCCCCTTGTACATCTCATCACCTTACTTTTACTCACATTTATCTTCAACTTCCTTCTTTTGCACACCTTCCCAAACTCTGTCACTAACTTCCTCAATCCATCCTCTGATCCTGCCACTAGCGTAGTGTCGTCAGCAAACAACAACTGGCTTATCTCCCACTTTTCTCCATTTTCTTTAACCATCTCCAATCCCTGACCCACCACCCTTGCATTTACCTCTCGCACCACCCCATCCATGTATAAATTGAACAGCCAGGGTGACATAACACATCCCTGACAAAGTCCCACCTTTACCTCAAACTACTCACTCTCTCCATTTCTAATCCTAACACAAGCTCTACTACTCTCGTAAAAACTCTTGACTGCTCTTAACAGCTTTCCTCCTATCCCATATATCTACAATACCTCCCACAGTACCTTCCTGTCTACCCTGTCATAAGGCTTTTCCAGATCCATAAAAGCCCTAAAAACATCCTTACCTTTTCCTAAAGCTTTCTCGCATATCTGTCTTACCACAAAAATCTGATCTACACAACCCCTACTTGTCCTAAACCCACACTGTTCCTCACCAATTACTCCCTCCATTCCTCTCCTAATCCACTCAATCAAGACCCTCCTATAAGCTTCCCAACTACACATAACAAACTGATCCCTCTGAAACTATTACACTCACACTTTTCCCCTTTTCCCCTGTAAAATGGAACTATGCAGGCACTCCAGTCCTCCAGCACTCAACCCTCTCTTAAACAAACATTAAATAACCTCACCAGTTAGTCCACCATCATTGTACCTCCTTTTTTCAGATGTTATGCATGATATCCATCCAGCCCAGGTGCCTTACCTGCTTTCATTATCTTAACAACTGCCTTCACTTCATCTTTCCTTATTTCTCCTCCATTTTCCTCACTCATCAGTCATTTTCTCAGCACTTCCCACTGCAACTACCTTTCCCTCCCTATCCTCCTTCACATTTAGCAACTCTGCCCATCTTCCTCTTACCGCCATCTCTTCCATTATCATCTCTCCATCTGCACCTTTTACCTTTTCTTCTCGACTTGATTCACCACCTCTTCCTCCCTTAATTTCTTTCCAAAACATTTTTTATTACTTTCAAATTTTTCTGTCATACTCTTACCCCATTTCACATCTGCTCTTCTCTTTGCCGCCTTTATCTTATGCTTTACTTCTCTTCTTTTTTCAGATTTCAGATTGCAATAAATAAAAAAAAGTTTTTGTGTAATTTATTTAGCTATTATTGATTAAGCACTAGTGTGATAAAGAGAAGTGATACTTCTTTAGAGGAACTGATATTTATTTACTTATTTTTACAGGATACAGACCACCCTTGTGTATTATGGTATCAGCACTATTTCTACTGACCTTGGCACGGAAGACAACCCTAACAAACCCTATCTAGATTTTATGATAAATGCTCTGGTTGAAATGCCTGGTAAGTTAATGACATATGAATTACTCCCCTCTGCCCCTCCACCCCTCCACCCTCCTGGATGACGGGTCATCCCTGCACCTTGTCCACTGCCCTGGGTCAGAGGCAGTAGTGCAAGGCACAGCACATCCACAGCAAGGCCGCTTCATTAAATCGGCGACCCCCCCCCCTCTCTGTCCCCCATCCATAAAAGGAGAAGATGGGGGAAAATACATATATATTTAAATAGCAAACATCGGAGCCAATACAAAGCCTTGGGGTACTCCACTTATCATGTCTACCCATTTTGAATTCTTTTCTCTAAGTATCACTCTCATTTTTCTTCCTTTCAAGAAGTCTTCCATCCATTCCAATAATTTTCCTTGTATTCCACCTATTAGTTCAATTTTTCTTAGTAGTTTTTTGTGTGGTACTTTGTCAAAAGCCTTTTGTAGGTCCAGGAAGGCACAATCTGCCCAGCCATCTCTTTCTTGTATTATGTCTAGCAATCTTGAGTAAAAGCATATTAAGTTTGTAATACATGATCTTTCACTTCTAAATCCAAATTGGTTGGGGTTTAATATTTTGTTCTTTTCCAGGTATTTAGTCCATTTTTTTTTAATAACTCTTTTGCATATTTTTGCAATTGTGCTTGTAAGGGATACTGGTCTATAATTTGTTGGATTTTCTTTATTTCCTCCCTTATATATTGGTACAATATTAGCATTCTTCCAGTCTTGTGTTACTTTTCCTTCTTTGAGTGAGAAATCAATTATCTTGGGTATTTTGTCTGTGAGTTTGTCTATGCATTCTTTTAATATCCAGTTCGCTATTCCGTTTGGCCCATGTGACTTTCTGACATCGAATTTCTTTATTTGGTCCCTTATTTCTTTGTGTCACCATTATTTCTTCCATTTTCGGGGACCTTTCCTGGTGACTACCATCCTACAATTGTAAAAACAGTTGTAAAGTGTGTGGTCATTACTTTGGCCATTTCACAGAAATAGTACAGCAGCAGGTAGAAGAGAATGCAAAGGAAACAGTGATCAAGGTGAACAGGCTTGTCCATGCCCTACCCTCATTTTGTGAACTAATTCTCTTTTTTACATAGAGAAAGAAAAAGTTGACCATGAACAGGCTTGATCATGTTTTCTATGGTTATCCATATTCAGGTTGAAAGAGAATGAGAGAAAGAAAAATATTATAAATGTAGCTTTGTATCTTATGTGATAGAACAAAGGTAGCCATCATAGCTCAGTGAAGTATTGTGCTTTACTCCTTTTTGTGACCCTCTTTGTGTCATCCAACCACCCTCAAGTTTAAAACTCTACAGTGCATGCGTTTGTATATTTGTATATACTGAATTGTATTTACAGGAAAGGATCAATGCTCATTGGATCCCATCTTTTATTCTCTAATTTTCTTTATAATACCTAGCCTCAAATTCATGTAGAGTAAAGGATTACAAAGGCGGAGCATACCGACAGGAGACCTTTTGATCCATATCTAGGTCGGATGCGAAAAAAAAAAATCATATTAATAATAAAATAATAAATAAAAACTATAATAATGTAAATAACAAATAAAATACATAAATAAATGCATAGGTATAGTTAAATAATAAACAAACAGGTAAATAGTAAATAATAATAAATTGACATATAACTAATAATAAATGAAAATCAGACAGACAAAAGATAACAAAACAAAAACAGAACTAGGAGTGGAGATATTTCAAAGAGGGAGTCTAAGGAGGACGGGAGGAAATACAAAGAAGGGTAGTGAGTGGTGGGATGATGAAGCAAAGAAAGTTGTAGAAGAGAAGAAACAAGCATTCATAGATTAGTTACAAAATAGGACAAGAGAATCATATGAGAGGTACAAAGAAAAGAGAAGTAAAGCATAAGATAAAGAAGGCAAAGAGGAGAGCAGATGTGAAATAGGGTAAGATTTTCACCCTTCTCACCATAGACCAGGTAGAGCGTTGCCCTGTCAGCGATGATGCCTCACGAAGTCCCTCCACAAGGCCCTATCAGCATACAGCTGTACTCTCTCCACCTCCTCCATAGTTCTTCCTCTTGACTCTATTCCTTGTCTGATACCGTCTCTCCATCTCTTCCTGGGTCTTCCTGTTGGACACTTTACTTGTGGCTGCAACTGGTAGTATTTGAATGGGTACTGTTGCTCATTCATCCTCATGACGTGGCCAAACCATCTTAATTGGCTTTTCTCTACATATTCTAATATTGGCTCTATTTCCAGCTCTCTTCTTATTTCTTCATTTCTTATTTTGTCACACCTTGTTACACCATTTATTATTTGCATTACTCTCATCTCTGCTGCTTGTGTCTTACTTTTCAGCCTTTCTGTCAATGTCCATGTTTCTGACCCATATGTTAGAACTGGTCTTAAAATAGTTTTGTAAATTGTTATCTTAACCTGCCTGGGTATAAATTTTTCTTGCATCAGTGAATATAGCGTTCTTAAGTTATTTGTATGGCAGTGTATTCTATTTAATATTTCTTTTTCCATTTGACACCTTTCATCTATCTTTACTCCTAGGTATTTAAATTCTTCAACTAATTTCAGTTTTTTGCCTTCCAGCCATATTTTTATCTCTTATTTTTGCCTTGCGACCATCATTACTTCTGTTTTATTTGTGTTTATTTTCATTTTCACTCTTTTCAATCCACTGTTCCAAGCAGTTAATGCATTTTGAAATTCAGTGGGGTTGTTTGCAACCAGTGCAATATCATCTGCATATGCCAATGTGATAACTCCTCCTCCAGGTCTTAAATTTTTCATACATCTGTCCATAAAAAGTACAAAAAGCAATGGAGATATAACCCCACCTTGTCTTACTCCAGAATTTACATCAAACCAGTTATCCTCGTGAGTTTGTGTTCTTACAGCGCTGGTACATTTACTATATAGACTTTTGATTGCTCTAACAAGTAATTTATCTACACCATATATAGGGTCTACCAATGTGTCCCAAATCATCTTCCTTGGTAGCCTGTCAAAAGGCTTTTCCTAAGTCAACAAATGCTATACACACTGGTTGATCCCATTCCCATCTCTTCTCCATCAGCATTTTCAAGGAGAAAATTGCATCTGTTGTACCTCTCTCAGGTACCTCTCTCAGAGTAAGATTATGACTGAAAATTTTGAAAGTAATGAAAAGATGTTTTGGAAGGAAATTAAGAGAGAAAGGGGAGTGAATTAACTAGAGAAGAAAAGGTAAAAGGTGCAGATGGAGAGATGATAATGGAAGAGTCAGCAATTAGAGGAAGATGGGCAGAATATTTTAGGGAGTTGCTAAATGCGAAGGAGAATAGGGAGGGAAAGGTAGTTGCAGTGGGAATTGCTAAGAAAATGACTGATGAATGAGGAAAATGGAGGAGTAGTAAGAAAAGATTAGGTGAAAGCCATTATTAAAATGGTAAGAGCAGGAAAGGCACCTGGGATAGAATGGGTGTCATGCAGAATGTCTAAAAAAGGGAGGTACACTGGTGGTGGACTGGCTGGTGAGGTTATTTAATGTTTGTTTAAAAGAGGGCAGAGTGCCAGAGGACTGGAGGAGTGCCTGTATAGTTCCATTTTACAAAGAAAAAGAGGACAAGTGTGAGTGTAGTAGTTTCAGAGGGATCAGTTTGTTGAGTGTAGTTGGGAAGGCTAATGGGAGGGTTTTGATTGAGAGGATTAGGAGAGGAATGGAGGGAGAAATTGGTGAGGAACAGTGTGGGTTTAGGACAGGCAGGGTTTGTGTGGATAAGATTTTTGTGATAAGGCAAATATGTGAGAAAACTTTAGGAAAATGTAAGGATATGTTTTGGACCTTATGGATGGAAGAGCCTTATGATAGGATAAACAGAAAGGCACTGTGGGAGGTATTGTAGATATATGGGATAAGAGGAAAGCTGTTAAGTGCAGTCAAGAGTTTTTATAAGAGAATTAGAGCCTGTGTTAGAATTAGAAATAAAGATAGTGGTTTGAGGTAAAGGTGGGACTTTTCAGGGATGTGTTATGTTGCCTTGGCTGTTCAATTTATACATGGATGTGGTGGTGCAAGAGGTAAACAAGGGTAATGGGCCAGAGATTAAAGATGGTGAAAGAAAATGGAGAAAAATGTGAGATAAACCAGTTGTTGTTTGTTGATGACACTGCAATTGTAGCAGGATCAGAGGAGGGATTAAGGAAGTTAGTAACAGTTTGGGAAGGTGTGCGAAGGAAGTTGAAAATAAATGTGGGTAAAAATAAGGTGATGGGATGTACAAGGGGAGAGGATGGCAGCAAATTGGATGTGAGTATTAAGGTAGAGAGACTGTAGGAAGTAGATAGCTTTAGATACATGGGTGCAAATGTGACGGGAAAGGGAGGAGTGGAGGTAGAATGTAGGTTGAGAGAAGCAAGTAAATGCCTTGGAGGATTAAAAAGTGTAATGAGAAATAGACATTTGTAAATGGATGCTAAGAGGAGATTGTATGAAGGAGTGATTGTGCCATCAGCACTGTATGGAGCAGAAACATGGAATATAAGAGAAGAAAGAGTTTAAATGTGTTTGAGATGAGGTGCCTGAGAAGTATGATAGGGATTACTAGGGTGGAAAGAGTGAGAAACAAGGAGGTGAGGAGGGGAGCAGGGATGGAAAGGGAGTTGGGAGATAGGGTTGATGAAAGAGTATTGGGATGGTTTGGGCACATGGAAAGAATGAGTGAAAAAAGATTGATAAAAGAGGTGTGGAAGGCAGAGGTAGAGGGAGTAATCATAAGGGGGTGACCAAGGATGAGATGGATGGATGGGCTAAAACGGACATTGGGAAAGAAGGGAATGTTCCCAATGTCTCAATTTACTATTTATAAACCTGTAAAACCGTTTTGGTTCATCTTTGCATTTATCTACTACACCTCTTATAAAATTGCTTTCTTCTTCCCTGCAAATTCTTGTATAGTCATTCCTCAGTTGTTTGTAAGTGTCTTTTGTTTTATTACTTCTCCACTTTCATCATTTTCCCCAAGCTACATCCCTGGCCACCTTCCTCCCAATAGTCTTTGGCATATGTTTGTTCACTCCCCAGTTGTAATTGTCAAAAAAAAAAAAAAGATTTCCCATTTCCTCCTTGCAACTGAAATATTACACTAGAAAGTTATGTTTATTATTTTTCAGGTTACACAATTGCTTGGATTGGAATGAGCATGTTGGGAAGGAAAGGATCACTATCACTTTCACTAATGTCAGCAGGAGCATTCTGTATAGGAGCGAGTTTACTTGCAGGTTAGTATTTGCAGAACAAAGATTCATAGTATACACCATTTGGTGTAAACTCAATCACTGATTTTTTTTTTTTTTTTTTTTTTTTAATTGGTAGATAGTGCCAAATTTTATGGAAATCTATTGAAAAGTTAAATTAAATTTTGTCTTTTATTTTTCTTATATCTTAGTAATGAATGGAAACTGATCTGTTGATTATTTTCAAGAAACTAGAAGCTTTGATAAAGATTATCTTGTTAACTTATTACCGTATTTTTCGGACCATAAGGCGCGGGCAAAATCCTTAAAATCGGCCAAAATCGGGTGGTGCGCCTTATCGTGAGGTGCGCCTTATGTGTGTGGCTTCAGTGCAAAAAAATGCCTCAGACAGTTATGTACTATTTTGACACGTTTCGTAGCTAGCCTGCCGACGGCGACAGTGCATAGTCCTAGCAAAAGTTATAACCAAGATGTATGTATCTTGACAAGAAAATTGCGAAAACTTCGACAGTTTTCGAGTCCATGCCACCGCATTCATTCACACTATCATGGCTATGACATGATAGCATCCACAACACAGACAGCCATTTTGCATTGGTCTAGTCTTGCTCCACTCAGACTGTAGTCATTTGGTTATTTTTTTAGTTTCGACCATGGGCGCAATATAGCAATAGAAAATTAATTATTAATTTTGTAAATTAAAATGTATCAATGTAATATGCAATTTTGTGGGCGGAAATGAAAATAAAAAATACCTTGCTACAAGCAAATATGCTAATGAACGAAGTCGGTAGCATAGGATCGGGACGCCATCTTGTCGTCTCGGTAGTTCCGACAGTACCTCGCCAGGTATATTTTCTTGAAGGAATGTTATGGAGCGGAGATACATGCATTCCTTCAAGCTGCAAGAACTTTGTATACCCCGCAAGCTGAGAGAGTGGTTGAAAAGCCTGCCAACGTCTCTCACGACGACGACAATGAGGACGATCCGGATGACATTTAATTTGCAGGTAATGATTTATTAAACACAGGTTAGGTTAGATGAATTTATCATCCTTTCATTTCTTCGACGTCGGTATCTATCATAACAAACATAGCGTACCATTCGTCCGACTCGACTTCGTCACTTACGAAATCTGTTTAAGCACCTTTTTTTATTTTTTATTTCCGCTCACAAAATTGCATATTACATTGATGCATTATAATTTACAAAATTAATAATTAATTTTCTATTGCTATATTGCGCCCATGGTCGAAACTAAAAATTTACCTTAATTTGTAATCTTTTTTGTAATCTTTTAAGTGAATAGAGAATTCCGGGAATAAAACTGCTAATGTTGGTTTTATTCCCCACAATTCCCGTAACGTGTTTATGTTGTTTTTTAGGGGTATTGGCAGGGCACCTGTTTAAGCACCTTTTTTATTTTTTATTTCCGCTCACAAAATTGCATATTACATTGATGCATTATAATTTACAAAATTAATAATTAATTTTCTATTGCTATATTGTGCCCATGGTCGAAACTAAAAATTTACCTTAATTTGTAATCTTGTGAATAGAGAATTCCGGGAATAAAACTGCTAATGTTGGTTTTATTCCCCACAATTCCCGTAACGTGTTTATGTTGTTTTTTAGGGGTATTGGCAGGGCAGACCGTCCATGGAGGTGGTCTGATTTCACTGACCAAAATAAAAAAATATATTTATTTTTGTAATTTTGCTAAATCCCAACCAATTTTTCTCATTCAACAACGAAAATGTTCAGTCCTGAATGCACTCACATATGCATGATTATCCGATGACGAGACCAGGTGCGCCTTTTGTAAGGACGAGGAATAGCAAATTACGGGTGCGCCTTATGGTACAAAGCGCCTTATGGTCCGAAAAATACCGTACTCTGTCTAAAAGTTACACCATACTGGGTTTGTGAATACTCAAAATTGGTTAAAAAAAAAGTTTGTGTAATTGTATTGGTAAAAGCTATAGTTTTACCCTTAGAGACATAATAATATGATTTAGAAAAAAAGGATAGATATTGTTTAAACAAAAAATAATTTATGTAGAGAAATGTGACAAAAATACTGTCAATGAGATATTGAGCTGCAAAGATAAAACAAAAATTTTCACCCTATGTATGAAGAAGCTATTAGCAATATAGATGAAAAATGCACAGATACTGATAAATTAGATATCATAAGTGAAGTGCAGTGTTTTGTAAGTGATTTTTTCACATTTACATTACTTTTTTCCAAATTTGTTATTGGCCTTTATCGGGGCACCACTGGGACATTACTTAACCCCTTCGATAAGATGACGCCAATGTAGACGTCATGAGGAGCAAGTGGGTACGCGAGGATGCCGATGTCAGCATCTTGATTATATATATTGTAGTTGTACCTGCGTGACCCCCATACTCTGTAAACTGGCTTCATCATATTTTCTATGGTTATCAAAATTCACGGGTGAAAGAGAACGAGCAATACAGCAGTAACTTTATTTTCTATAATGCGAGTATTATGATGCAACATCACATGTCTGGCAGCTAATGCTGCCCGCGAGATTTTGGCTCGGAGTGAAGGGGTTAAACGGTGATTCATGTTGGGGTTTTGTTTCACCAGGGATGAGCCACTTCCCAACATTCAACACAGTCCCTAGTTACTCAATAACCCAAACTATAAAGGGAGAAGATAAAGAAAAAAAAAATGTGTCAGCAGCAACACTTGAGCAATACACAGTGAATTGTTACTTTACATATCTTGCCTTCACATCTCTTTGTTACTTTATGTTGACAGACTTATAATACATCCTAAAATTTTATATAACAAAAGCATCAAATGTAAATTATAAATAGAAAGCTAGTCTTATGCCATTTTACCTTTTAGGGACATCACTTTTTTTTTTTTGTCTAATCAAAAGTAGTAAATGATGATGCCACACAACAAAAATTTCCTTTTTTAGCATACAAACATCCTAAAGAGAGTTGTGGGTCTCCTGCAAGAGGGATCTAGGGCAGTAGATTGATTAATTGATATACCTGATCATTTTTGTGTGCAATTGTTTATTTTTTTCTGTTTATTTATTTTCTTTTACAATTTTATCAAAACAATCCATGAAAAAAATTAATTATCTTCAATTTCAGAGGGTGGATCCATGGTTGTTGTTGCAGTCATGTTTGGGAAATGTGGAATAACTTCAGCATTTGCAATAATATATCTATATACCTCAGAACTTTTCCCAACTAAAGTGCGCAATACAATCCTTGGATCATGTTCCATGTGTGCAAGGATTGGAGGAATGTTGGCACCCTTTTCTAAGGCTCTGGTATGTAACCATTTTTTTTAACTTGCAGTATACGAGAGCAATAGAGGACTCTAATTGCTCTGGTTGGCTCCTGTCAGAGGTCCTCAACCAAGTTTGCTAATCTCCATGTTTCATTAATTATATCTTTCACCACATATTGTGATCAAAACTTAATTTTCATTGGCCTAACCACACCAAACTCGTACCTGTCAACCTGTAGAGAATATTATGACTTCCGGTAGATTTCCCATCTCTTTTCATATGAAATGTTGACGGTGTAAGTTAATATAGGTGACCGTCCCACCGAGTTAATACTGGGGTACTCTGTGTGAACTTGTATACAACATTCAGCAACAACAAAACAACATACCTGTGATCGGCAGGGACTCATCGAACCCTGAAAAGTACAGTGGCATCACAAAGCATCATGTATCTTTGTGAATATGTAATCATTTCAATCATTCAGGTTGGTTTGGATATTTCATATAACTCAATTTGTGACTTACCGTGGCCTTGGGGCCACTTGCAGATCTTCTTCATCTTTGTACTGGTTAATGACGGTGATGTGTGATATATATGAGGTCTGTGATTGGGGTAAATTCATGTCACTCCCCAGTCACGAATCACTAACACTTTTGATCAGTTACATCTCTTGTCTTGGACTTATCTTGTACTCAACTACGTTATAGGGGCGGCAGGGGCCTCTTGGCCCCGAACACCTAGTGACCTTTGACCTCTCATTGCCAAGGGTCTGTGTGAGGTATAACTTCACCTTAACTGAAGTGAAAATGTTGCACGATACATAATATATATAATCCCCATACATGGGAACTATAGATGGTAATGCACTAGAACCAATACTCAAGACAGAGAAGTCACCAAGTGGTAAATAAAAAGATTGATAATGAAAATGATATGTTGGTAACTCGACATTCCTGAGAGGGGTTAGACAACCAGCTTGGTGTATCTAGGGGTGTCGAGTCCTTTACATAATGGTTTATATAATGTTTTCATATATATAAACAAAAATAATAGGCCACTCTATCTAAATGGAAAAAGTAAGACTGTATAATTTGTTATGCATACTTTCATATACCAAGTTTCTAGAATACAAATTTCATACAGCCTGATATGCTTAATTGCTGTATTTCAATCTTAATCCTACAGCTATTATTTCACTAAATTAACTAAGGCCATAACAACACGTCTATGTTAATTTGAAATAATAGTTTATTTACTCTAAAAAATGCCTCTGTCGGGATTTATTCTCCACACAACCCAATACACTTTCTCATTCCCATTAATGTCTGACTTATCATTTAATGCTGTCTATACTGCCTCCTTAGCTATTATAAACTGTTATTTCCATATCATTCATGACGGAATGTGATCCTCTGTTTATCCTATAGTAATTAAAAGAAAAATGAAATAAAATAAATAAATCTCGCTCCACTGCATCGGAATGGGATGGTGAGATTTTAATGGTGGCTCATAGCTAAAGTTAGCCATTGTTTTAATATTTTGTAAAATGAAACATAAATATAAAAAGAAAATTTATGCATAGTATCATTCTTACAGTTCAAACATAAGTCATTCTTTGACAAACTAAATCCATTCCTTTTTTAGTTTGCAAAAAAAAAAAAAAAAAAAAAAAAAATATCCTTGATCTCTGGATGACTGTTCAGGAAAAAAATTATCCATTGAAAGCACTGAAAGTGCATTTAATCTTTCATAAATCATAATACACCTTAGAAATTTTTTAAGCAGCATTCTGGCTCTGATGTAGTCCTGAGAATTGTCAAGAGGATATATGTGTGTACATATATATATATATATACATATAAATTTTTTTTTATAATAATAATAGTAATAATAATAATCCAACTTCTTGTTTTCAGAGTGACATTTATGTACAACTACCACTTCTTGTGTTTGGAACCATGTCAATACTAGGAGGAATGTGTTCATTGGCATTCCCAGAAACACTCAACACGAAGTTACCAGACACTATTGTAGAAGCAGTTTCTCTTGGCAGGTGGGTTAGAATGTAAAATATATTGTAAGCAATAGTAGTGGTAGGTACTAGAATTTATTATTATTTCTTGAATAGATATATAGCTTGGATGTGACCTTTCAGATTGGATATGCATTTAATTTTGATTAAGAGAATAGGGATGATATAATTAATTACAATTTGAAGTTCCAACCCACAGCAGACAAGGTAAACAACAATTCTTGGATGTTAGTAGGCAAAGACAAATTTAAACATTTGGATCAGTAAAGATGCTGCAGAAGATGTTTGTAAATAAGATGAAGGATAAGAATGAGAATAGGGCAGAAATAGTGCAGGAGGAAGTAGAATGAAATTTAAAGGGACTTCTGCTAACACAGATGATTTGTTATCATTTGGGTGAAAATCATTGGCTATTTGAAGAAGGTAGAGGTGAGTGGAGTATGTAGGGGATGGAATGAGTGGGAGTGGTTTCTGTACCTTTGTCTTTTGGCTACCTCCCATGTAAGGGGGAAAAACAGCCTTTGGTATATGTATGTATTTGGTGTTTAATAGAATTATAGACAATGTAACTGAAGTCATCACAATCCAAGCACAAATAGAAAAAACAGCTTACACTATCACAAGCAAATATATCCCAACAAGAGAGTAAGAACAGAAGAAGATTGCAGATCACTGCAAGATGACCTAGATAAAATATGGGAATGGAGTCGGAGATGTGAGATGAACTTCAACATTTAAAAATGTAGCATAATGGAATTTGGAAAAAGTAAAAATAGAGTATCAGGACAGTATAAAATTGGAAACAAAGAAGTCAAAAAGTCTATTCAGAAAGGGACCTAGGAGTAACCATCTCAAGTGACTTGACACCTGATATACATGTCAATAAATTATTCAGACTTATAACTTATTGAGATCAATGAAAATGGCCTTCGACTACATAGATGAGGAGCTGGTAAAAAAAATAGTTGTGACACTGATAAGACCTAAACTAGAATATGCTGCAACACTGTGGGCACCTAGCACAAAGAAGAACACAAGAAAATTAGAAAGAATCCAAAGAGCAGCGACAAAAATGGTACCCACACTGTCAAATCTGACATACGAACAAAGATTGGAGAAATTACATCTGTCAACACTGGAACAGAGAAGAAAAAAAAGATGATTTGTTGACCATTTTCAGAATTATGAAAGGGATGGAAATTCTCGATAGAGACGACTTGTTAAAGTGGGACAGAAGAGAAACAAGAGGACACGAAAAGAAACTAAAGAAAGACAGTTACAGAAGAGACCTGAAAAAAATAGCTTCCCACACAGAGTGATTGATGTCTGGAACATACTGAATGGAGAAAGTGAATGCCAGAACTATACACGATTTTAAGAATAAACTGTATGTGGAAAGATATGAAAACAGGTCACTACGAACATAGCTCTTGTCCCATAAAATACAACTAGGTAAATAAACTACTACAACCACACAAGGCTTCATCTCCCCAATTCCAACCACTCAGTTCATTAATAGACCATATACTGGCAGGTGATATGAATACACATCACCCAGTCTAACTTAACATACAGCAGATCAGAGGACAGAGTGCAACAACCAAAGTGGTCCCCAGCCTGGCAGATAAACCATGAGGAAAGACTAAAAGCACTGGTCTCCCAACTTTGAAAGCTCAAAGAGAAAGAAGGGATATGATTTCAGTTTTCAGGTCACTAAAAGGAATAGATTGCATTAAGAGAAGAGATATCTTGATTAAGGATGGGAGGGCTTTGAGAAGTTATTGGAACAAATTAAGAAAGACCACATGGGCTGCATGTTATTGTGGCTAAGTAGCATGGAGCTGATACTTTAGGGTCTATATGGGCTGCCCCTATGGACCAGAGGCACACATCATTCTGTCTATGATAGAGGAAATCTCTTTTCATAGAGAAATGATGACACTTTTATTATACTGCAACTGTCCCTCCATTATGCTGTCCCCCTCACCCCTTGTTACTGTCCTGTACCATTTCTCTGAATATTAATTTCCTTTTTTCGCCTAGCCCTGTGGTGGGGGAAAAGAATGTTGCCAGCAAGTCTTCCCACTTGAGTCGTACAAGGCGACAGAAAACAGGACTGGAATAGGACTAGGGATCCTGCTACCTGTAGCCCCAAAGGGGATATTTCCTAAAAAAAAGTAAAGGCATAAAAGGGTCTAGGAGTTTTCCAACCAGTACCCTAAGGTTTAGGTCTTTCAATGTGCGTGGATGTGGTACAGAAGAGAGTAAAAGGGAAGAGATAGGCAGTATGTTGTGAGAAGAAAGATAGTGAATATGAGGGGGCGACCTAGGATGAGATGGATGGATGGGGTAAAAGGGGCTTGTTTATGTCAGTTGCCACAAGTAATATTCTTTCCAGTTGTACTTTCTTGTTTTAATCCCAACAACATCTGTTATTAGATGCTTGTGTGAAGTGTGCTGGTTGGCCTTCTTGAATTCAAATTGAATTAGGGAGTTGGGCAATGTTTTTTCTCCTCCAAAAAGCTGTTCTTCACATTTGTATTTGTTCTCTCTCTCTCTCTCTCTCTCTTGCTTTTTTTTTTTTTTTTTTTTTTTTTTTTTTTTTTTTTTTTTTTTTTTTTTTTTTTTTTTTTTTTTTTTTTTTTTTTTTTTTTTTTTTTTTTTTTTTTTTTTTTTTTTTTTTAAGCTAATGTTTTGGTACAATAGTCTTTTTGTTTGGTCTGCTAGTTTTTCTTTGCTTTTAATTTATTTTTCCTTTATGTGAGGGTGGCCATCTCTATTTTTTTCTGTAGCCTCTTTCCCACCATGGAACCTAAGCCACCTATTGCAAGGGAACACACCATCCCAACTTCCACAAGATGATGTAGCCTTGAGGGGCTAGTACCTGGTCTGGATCAGTCCCAGAAACTATATTGTACAAATAGCCCACTGAATGGGAAAACAAAGGCAACATCTATAAAAACTAGCTCCCAGCACCTCTTCAACTTGTACAAAAACTTGTGCACGTTCGAATATCAAAATAAGTACTACTTGGTGGACCTCCAAATTCTGTACTTTACCAGACTCCCCTAGATGTTGACCCAACTGAGAAATCACTTCCATGACTAGTAAAAACTACACTGGCACATCTATGTTCAGGTCATTACCCTGTATTAAAACTATACCATCACAGAATTGGCATAACAGCAGTCTCATATTGCACCAGATGCATCCATACTGCATTTCATACTTCACTGCCCTACACCCACCCTGTCCAGAAAACGACACAAATTCTCTTTGAGTGACTTATGGATCAAGCTACAGATCTCCTTTAAGAGACCTGGGGCGACAGATTGATTGATTAATGTCCCATCTCATTCCTTCTCCTAGCATCTTCTACAGCCACACTCACAGCCTTTTATATCATCTGTGTACAAACTACCATGCAGTATTGTGAGTGGTCACTGATAATAACTTATTTCTTGACAGATCGACAGGATCAGAAGTAATTGCAAGAAACTTAGAAGAAGAACCTCTACTGGAAGAAGATGAATAACTGTTGCTTAGATTGTATTTCTCCATTGTTTGAATGAGGATCATAAAGGGCAGATGTAATTGCTCTTCCAAAGACTGTGATTTAATAAACTGCAGTCCATGTGTAGATGAATTGTATGTATTGTATTTCAAATATATGTTGTTTTCATGTATATTTCCATCAGTTTGAATAGCAAGTCTACCCAAATCTACCTAAGATATATCCAAATATTTTATGATGGTATTGCTCAATTCTAACAAGGAAAGCCATCTTAACTTGAAGGATTTGAAATAATTTGTTTGTATGTTGTGTGCCATGATGTTGTAATTTTTTTCTTAGTCTCAACTTAATTTTCCATGGTACAATGGTTTAGTCATGAACTTTGCAGTTGTGTTCTAGTAGTTAGGAAGGAAATTGATATTATGAGACCTTCCTGTCAAATGCATTCTTGGGTATACATTGAAAGCAGAGTTTGAATCAAAACATAAGGAGTGTCATTAGTGGAATAAATACTTCACTTAATATGCAAAGGTGATGAAAATGAGTTTGAAGATACTACCTTCAGTTACTGAAAAAATATTGTGATGCATTACTAAACCAAATTTTATGAATTTCCTTGCCATAATTTTTGTGTCATGGGAATAATATTAATGTCATACTACATTACATGGCTTGGAAAAAGGTGGTGAGGATAGTATCAGGGGGAATGATGGGCAGTTTCAGTTTGGGACATGTACAATCAGAGGCAGTGAAGGTGCAGCACATTGATCTGGTAAAAAAAAATGTTGGAAAAAGGGAATAAGACTTGAAGTACCAGTAGTGTATTATTGAAAGACAAAATATCTCTTAGGAGTAATGGGCACAGGGGATGAGCTAATTGTTATTATGATTAGCAGGCAAGACCTGCTTCAGGGAGTTGGTTACAGTCAGGCCAGGTCCTCTGATTGCAACAGTACCAACCATTGTATTTGCCCCCCCCCCCCCCTCTCAGGAACTTTGAAAGGAATTACCCAAGTTGGTCACAGGTAATTCTCCACCTAGAAACAGGAGTTGTGCCTCAATGAAAAACCCCTATTCCCCTTCAGGAATTACACCTGAAAGATGTAATTCTTTAGGAGAGGCACTACTGCTATATTCCAAAGTGATCCTGAACTCCCTGATTCCTAGAGTTCTTTCAATGGTCCATGATAGCCCCATTGCAGGACATCCTGGTAGAGACAAATGTTTGGCAAACACCAGACATGTATATTTCTGGCCTAAGATGTGCACGATATCATTCATCACATAGAACATTGCACTACCTGTAGCCAACTTCATGGAGCTGAACCCATACCACTCCAGATTGGCAAGGTACCCATCCCCTCCAAGCCGTCAAGGTTCCCACTGTCTTGGTCGCAGTAGACTACTTCTCAAAGTACACTATCCAGTTACCCCTACCAGATAAATCAGCAGAAACAGTGGCACAATTCTTAGTAGACAATATCTTCTGTAGATACAACATAGCTTGTCAGATACTCTCAGACAATGGCACAGAGTTTCAAAATGAGGTCCTCCAAAACATAGCCAAACTGTACCACATCAACAAGATATATGGTACAGCATATCGCCCACAAGGAAGCAGACTTGTAGAGAGAACAAACAGAAAAATCCTCAAAGTCTTCCGTCCTCTACAGGAGTATTTTTGTAACACAAGGGAGGACTGGCTTCCACAACTACAGGCCAGCATTAATGGCTCTACCAACTCAGCAACAAAGAAATCCCCTCACTTCATAATCTTCGGACAACCCCTACATAGGCTTTATGACATACTAGAGAAACCGCTTCCCCCCTATATACTATAGAAGATTATGTAAAGCACGTAAACCTCACTATGCACTTAATCCACAAAGAAGTAAAAAAAAAAAGAAAAAAGAGAGAGATGTGGATGAGACAACATAAACACTCAATCCTTGACTCTCACTCCAAGTGATGTCATGCTTAAACACCACAACAGACCAAACAAACTCGTACCAAAATTCTTAGGCCCCCTTGTGGTAGTGGAAACCTTACCCCCTGATAGATCCGTCTGACAACACCCTCATTACAGCTCCTGGAAAGAAACTAAAACCAATCAAATCATCTTTTGGTACCAACACCATCCTAGACAGACACAGTTTCCTACCAAGTCAACCCAACATCACTCGCCCACAATCAAGAAACCTCAACCCCCTACCTTTCACATATCACTATGCTCAAGACAGTAATCCTCTCTAACAAAACCAGATTCTTCCTCACCTAGGTTGCAGGACTTCATGCTTACCTATGTGAAAGTGATCACAATCCCTATTAAGCAAACTCATTCCCACTATAAAAACCTTCTCTACTCTACTTCAAATCATATTCACTATGGCAGAATCATACATCCCATCCTCCCATATACTTGCAACTAAAATGGAAATGCATTCAGAAGTAAAATATCTAACCACACTCTTACACTCGCAGGACACCCCTACATCTCATATGGGTCATCACAGTCTTCTCTGGTGACACCCCATCAAGAATGGTCCGAGCCACAATTATCAACCCCATAGGCACTGTTGCCACCCCTAAGTCCCAGCTTTCTGTCATGTTTTAACTTTTTAGTCCATCTGTCACTTTCTACTTTCCCTTCACCACTGTCTTTGCAACATATAATTGTCACTCACAATTTTAGTCAGTAGGCCCTATGCCTCCAATCATCCACTGTTAAAGTTCTTTTCCTTCAGTTAGTCTTCAATTGAAGTTAAATTAAACTTGTGACAATTTTTCTTGATTTTCTTCAAATTATTACAACTTGCTTTTCTCAGTTACACTCAAGGAATCCCATCAAGAACACTCAATTTAGGTCCTAGGTCAGTTCTGCAGTGACATCATGATTTCTTTAGTCCAATGATCTTTAACTTTATATTTATATATATATATATATATATATATATATATATAAAAATCCCCCAAGGGCATGAACTTACAATCATGAACCAAGTGAATTTTCTCCACCCTTTCTCCAAACAGATCTGCCATTACAAGTCCGCATGCAATATTTTTTACTCAAGCAATCTTGAATTCACTGCACACTGACTTAGGTTACATTAGCAATACATCATAATGCAATGAAATCGGGTCCCAGGCACTAGTTTATAAACATAATGCTGAGAATGAAGTTATACAATTCCTCCCCTTCAGCTGTTTACCAAACAGCCAATCCAGTATAAATGAAACTCACTACCTACCTTTCTACCTCACTTGTCTACTTTATCTACAAGCCTCTTACAGGGCTTGGCAGTTACCACTTAGTTGTTACAACTAACCATTTTCTACAACCCTCTTACAGGGCTTTGGCATATATATGTTATTAAGGGAGTCAACGTGTCATTCAAGGAACTATTAAAACTATTTCTGCATAACTTGGCTAAACAAGGTTAAAAAATATCCTTCAATGGATGTTGTCATCAACTCGATGGTAAACCAAAATATGCTATACATAACAAAGAAATATACAACCCCTCCAAAATCTACTAATGTCTGTAACACCAAATACCTACTGACCCTTAAAACAAATTAGTATATCTAAAAATTGGTTCAGTAAATTAAATTCAAAACTCGCTGCTGCCAAGGTCTGAAGATGTCATAATTTACCAATAACAAAGTCAGGAAAAGTGTATTTAATGTCCTCCTGATTGTGAACTTTGAGTAAAAGCAACAATTAAAATAAGACATCATTAGAAGAGTTTTTTGTGTTAGATTTCAATGGAGGATATTTTCACATTTTCAAAGATGGTGAGTTGTGTATCTGTGAGGTATGTTACAATGATTATATGCACAGTATTAAGGATGTTAGCAATAGTGGAGTGTGTCCATGCACAATATCACAATTGTCAGAACTGTTATACCTGTTTGGTAGTTTTGGAGGAATACCTCAAATTCTGGGCTACTTTTTCCAAAGTCTTTTCTTTGTTACCTCATTATTTCCTCATTTAATGTTACTAGTTCATCTATACTGCAGATGAAATTTATCAACCTTTGAATTTCCTGTATTAAGTCCATGTCTGTCTTATTTTATGTCCCTAATAAATATCACTGCCCTACTAAAACTTAATTTTTCAAATTTCACTTTAAATCATGCTTCAATTAGTCTTGAATACATACATATACCAAAGGGTTTTTTCCCCCCTTACACAGGAGGCAGCCAAAAAGAAAAAGGCATAGAAACCACTCCCACCCATTCCATCCCCTACATATCCACTCCCCTCCACCCTCTTCCCTCCCTCTTATCTTGGCACCTCCTGGATGACAGGTCATCCCTGCATCTTGTCCACTGCCCTGGGTCAGAAGCAGTGTCGCAAGACTCAGCACATCCACAGCAAGACCACTTCATTAATTCAGCGACCCCCTCTCCGTCCCCTCATGCAGAAATGAGAAGACAGGGAGAAATCCCTTCAGGCTGCGTCAATTTATTTCTCATGCATACTCCCTCACCCCCCATCCCCCACCCACTCCCCCTAATGCATCACAGCATCATCCACAAACAACCCTTCTCCATTCACCCCTATCTTTTGTCCTCTCCCATCCTTCCTCAACAGACATTCCTCTTGTTCCCAATGCCCCTTTTACCCCATCCATCCATCTCATCCTTGGATGCCACCTCATGTTCACTCCTTCCACCTCTGCCTTCCGCACTTCTTTTACTAATCTCTCTTCACTCATTCCTTCCATGTGTCCAAACCATCCCAATACTCTTTCATCAACCCTATCTCCCAACTCCCTTTCCACCCACAATCTCCTCCTCACCTCCTCATTTTTCACTCTATCTAGCCTAGTAACCCCTATCATACTTCTCAGGCATTTCATCTCAAACACATTCAAACTCCTTCTCTCTTCCTCTCTTATGTCCCATGTTTCTGCCCCATACAGTGCTGTCAACACAATCACTCATTCATACAATTCCCTTTGAGCATCCATTCCCAAATGTCTATTTCTCATTACACTTTTTAATCCCCCAAATCATTTACTCGCTTCTCTCAATCTACATTCTACTTCCACCCCCACATCTACCTTTCCTGCCACATTCACACCCAATTATCTAAAACTATCCACTCTCTCCCCATGTACATCTCATCACCTTACATTTACCCCCACATTTATTTTTAACTTCCTTCTTTCACACACCTTCCCACACACACCTCTGTCACTAACTTCCTCAATCCCTCCTCTGATCCTGCTACAAGTGTAGTGTCGTCAGCAAACAACTGGCTTATCTCCCACTTTTCTCCATTCTCTTTAACCATCTCCAACCCCTTACCCACTACCCTTGCATTCATCTCTCGCACCACCCCATCCATGTATAGATTGAACAGCCAGGGCGACATAACACATCCCTGATGAAGTCCCACCTTTACCTCAAACCATTCACTTTGAGAATACCAAATATAATTTCTTAGTGCTCGGTTGCTGTTTGGGCAACTATTAAAATATCTAGAAATACACTGGCAGTGTTTCCTAACAACCCATCTAGAACTGTATTCATTAATCTCGTACAAGTTAATGGACTATTACATAGCCTGATTGGCATTTGTTTGAATACATAGTGCCCTGTTGGTGTGGAAAATGCTGTACAATCTCATGACTCTTCATGCAACTCAATTTGCCATAATGCAGATTTGACATCTATAGAGCTAAAATACCTATTCTTGGTTCCCAAACTAAGAAGACATCTATTACTAGTAACAGTAATCTATCAGGTATTGTCTGTTTATCTAATTCCCTATAGTCAATAACTGGATGCATGGTACTATCTGATTTTGGCACCAGAATCAAGAAGTTCCATTCACTTAAACTAGGTTCAATTATATCCTGCGATAACATTTCAGTGATCAGTTTATCTACAATAGCTAGTTTGGAATGTGGTAATCTGTAGGCAGGTATATAAGTAGGAGTCCCTGGTTTTAATTTGATCTGATGTTTTAGATCTGTTGTTTTGCCCAAGACATCCTCCAGCAAAGCAGTTGCTTTATGTTGCTTCAGAAGTAATGCAACCAGGGTTTCATCCAACTCAGGACAGCTAGTAGACCCTAGTTGACTCCTATTTCTTTCCCAAATCTGTTTCTCCCAGAATTGAACAGATTGATGAAATTGGTAATTCCACCCCAGTGCCCTCATTTGAAATCTTGTACAAACTTGAAAACATCCTATTTGTGTACCTTTTCTTAAAACTATGTCTTTATTCAAAGTACTAATCACTAATATTTCTACCATGTTCTTGTTTGTCTTATAAATCCCCAAGTCCAATTTCAAATCTTTTATCCCAATTGATTCTGGGATGGTTAAAATTTCAGAGTACAGTGACTCCTTTCAGCTGCACCACTACCCTGTTAATTGCTCTGGAGTGTAATAATGTCAACTTTATTACGCCACCTTCCACAATTAGCAAAACTTCATTTGAAGTTGATGAATTCTGAGTAATTTCTGGGATTTCTTGAACACCTGAGTTGGGTTCACTATATGAGACTTTATTTTATTTTATTTTTTATTTTTTTGTTCTTAAATGGACCGCTCTGCCCTGCTATCATCCAATCTAGCATTATCTTCCCTATCTATTTCAATAGGTTCTCTTATCACAGATACTGGCTCTTAAATCTGGGATTAATTGTAATATCACTAAGATCCCTAACTCAGCAGGACATATGATCATGCCCTCTTTTCTCATAGTTGCAAATCCTGTCAGTAAAGCTGAGAAAACAGAATATTCTACAACTATCACTGGAATATCTAAGTGCTCATTTCTTTATAAAATTACCTCTAATTCAACCTTACCTAATGTTTTTAACTAACTTCCTGTTACTCCATGAAATGAGTAATGGATGGGTTCCAAGATTTTCACACCTGGTTTCAATTGGTTTAAAACTTTGCTAGTTATAACATTGACTAAAGATCCTGTATCAATAAATTTTTAATAGGTTTATTGAACACTCGACCCACAGTGAGAGGTCCTACAGAAGTCCCAATTGTTATAGTCTATTTACAATTGTCTTTGATGTTGGTGTTTTCTTTCACACTTCTATCACTCTTGTCCCTAACACAATACTGTCTATTTGTATTTCTATGGTTAGCTCTGTTGTGTTTTATTTTGTGTCTGGGGGTTTTCCTCTTGTTTCTGTGTGAATACAAAAATTTGGCAATGTTCTGCAATCCTGTATTCTATGACCTTCTCTCTGGTGATACAAGCAGAAGGGTGGGTTTCTACAATGATACTCATCATGACCCTCATATTTGCAGTTTCTACAAATAGTCTCATAATAACATTCTTGTGCTTTATGCCCCCAGGTATTACAATTGTAGCATTCTTTGAAGTGCTAACTCTATGTTCAGATCCTCTGTTTCTGTAGTCACTCCTAAAGTTCCAAGTTTCTGTTGTTGCATTCCCACTGTCATGACATATGGACTAATGGCCTTATATTCCATATAACCCTGAAGAAGGCAATCTATCTCCCCTAAGTCTATGTTTTGTTTGAAATCATATAATTTTTCTTTGGTTATCTTATCACAATTATGTACCAACAGAGCAAATGCTATTAACTAAGTAACCTGAGAAAATTTTATTTTGTCACTAGATCTTTCTATCCAATCAGAATCCTTCAACATAGAAATGATGTCCATAGACCATCTGTCTATTTTTGCTGAATATTGTGTTTGATTCATTTGTTTTTACTTTATTCAACCAAAGACTAGATAGGATCCTGATCACATTTTGACATAAAATGTTTAATGAATGCCTTCTTATAAACTTCATATAGGTTGATATATTCCGTTTGCTGGAAATTTATTATAAGCATAGCCCTACCCTTCTCAGGATCTACATTTTCTTTTAAGATTTGTATTTTCTTTTTGTTATCTTTTATGTTTTTAATTACAATTAAAGTGTATATTAAACTGAGAAACCTATTGATTCCCACTGTATTTTCTTCCCCCAATAACTTTGGAATGTTTATTTGCGAGTTTATAACTTCATGTAAAACTCCTGTAGTCATACCTTCAATTGTTAATGTCGATTTGAATTGACTGCTTCCTATGTTGTTGTCTTCACACGTATGGCATTTACCTCAACCTGTCACTAGCTCATCCTCGTAGTAGTCCCTCGTTCACTCCTCATAGCAGAACTTCGTACCAGCCTGTACTGTTGCTTGTAGTTTGTACCCTCATAATCATCATGTACTGTGTAGCCCTGTAGTTCAATGTACTTGTACACTCATACCCATACTTTGCACTAATCTTATCGCCAGTCTCTTCATTAGTAGCATTGTGTTTCGTCCCTAGATTGCCATCATGTGTGTGCCCTACTGTCACACTGTTGCTGCCCCTATGTCCTGTCTTTCTCTCATGTTTTTATGTTCATTTAAATTGTATTTGTTTTTTGGCTTCCTCCCTTATAAGGGGAGGAAAAGCCTTTGGTATATGTATGTACATACTTTTGTTTAGTACGTCTATCACTTTCTACTTTCCACCACTGTCTTTGCAACGTATGATTGTCACTCACAATTTTAATAGGTAGGCCCCATTCCTCCAATCATCCACTGTTAAAGTTCTTTTCCTTCAGTTATAGCATTCAGTCTTAAATTAAACTTGACAATTTTTCTTGATTTTCGTCTTCAAATTATTAAAGATTTTTCTCAGTTACACTCGAGGAATCCCATCAAAAACACTTATTTTAGGTCCTAGATCAGTTCTGCAGTGACGTCATGATTTCTTAAGTCCAATGATCCTTAACTTTATATTCAAAAATATGTATATACATACATACATACATATACCAAGGCTTTTTCCCCCTTCCAAGGGAGGTAGCCAAAAAGGGAAAGGCATAAAAACACTCCCACCCATTTCATCCCTAAATACACTCCACACCCCTCCCACCCTCCCTCTCATCTGAGCACCTCCTGGATGACGGGTCATCCCTGCACCCTGCCCACCGCCCTGTTACGTTTGAGTTGTTAGCTTTGTGATCAAGACCCTGTGGGTCGAAACGTTAAAGCATGAAATTCTCCCATTACTCCTCGTCTGCTTTTTCCACCTTCAGTCTTATATATATATATATATGTATATATATATTACTCAAGCAATCTCAAATTCACTGCACACTGACTTAGGTTACATCAGCAGTACATCATACAGCAATGAAATCAGGTCCCAAGGCACTTGTTTATAAACATAATGCTGAGAGCGAAGTTATACAATTCCTTGTCTTCTCGCCTTTGGTTGTGTTTACGAAACAGTCGATCCAATAAAAATGAAACTGTCTACCTCACTTGTCTGCCCATATCTACGAGCCTCTTACAGGCACCATCATAGTGGTACAAGATACCATAACGTTAAAAATGACAATTGATATTACAAAACCTCACTCATACGCTTTAATCCGTAATTATACAATACATTTCCATACAGATTTCAAATATCATGGCCCTACAACAAACTCTTCAGAATATAGAGACTGCATGTTCTTTTCAATTGCCAACAAATTAAACACAATACTCCAGCTCTCAGCAATTGAATGGGGAAACAATGACAAACCATGACACAGAACCATGCCTCCTTCAGACAAAAGAGAGGACTCGTGAATTTTATGGGTTCCATTTCTAAGTCCCTATTCAGCATTGCCACAGAAGAGGACATAGAAAACATACAACAACACATCGACACGATGGCCTCCAAACTTCAAAATATGGGAAAAAAATTCCTATTGAACTCCCATAATGTACAAAACTTAGTAAGCTCAGTTAACATTCTCTTAGACCGTTTTGCACTTCACAAATATTCTCTCGGACAGACCTCCCGACTTTTTTGAACTAGAAATGTTCACATTCTACACAGACACCCTCAGTGAAATAGACAAACATATAGACCTAGTTAAACACAACTACCATGTGTTTCTGCTAGAACTCTTGACGCAACCAACAATAAAGCCACCCCAAACCTCTTCCCCTTAGGTAAACTAAAAACTGCACTCACCATCACATTGAGAAACCTATACAGTACCTAAAAAGCATTTTTCTCATCAAACAATTACACTAATATTACCCCCTCATTGAAACAACATTAAGTATAGATACAATCAATGCCATTATCCCCCTCGACTTGAAAAATGTTGGAGTATAATCCCATTCCCATACACCTACAAGAATTTATCAGTTACCCTCAATATTGAACCCACTACCATCATCAAATCCAAGGATGGCCAATGGTACCCCTACATTCCCTCTGGCCTCTCTGCAAATCTGCTGTTACTAAATACCATGTTTGCCCCACGTACCTTTTCCGTTTCTATCACACCAAAGAACCTTCCTGCATGTATCAAATCATAACATCCAACGCCAGCACATTGAACGCATACCAGTTAAAAAAGGTAAACACCAAGACCCTACACACACACATTAACATGAATTATTTCCTATTTTTTCCACTAACCATCCTTGTTTCAGTAATCTGTAAAGACAATCCCTCCACTTGGCAGAAATCAATCAATGTACCCATCTCATTCCCCAACTCATGCCAAATATATTTTGATGGCACAAGCCTCAATCCCAGCCACGACATTCTTACAATCTCAGCTCCACCCTCGACCCTATTAAGCCTTTCCCAGTACCCCTAACACCACACAAACCTTTATCTCATTAAACCAACAAGACTGTAGTTTGGCAAAACACCACCCAATCAGACATAATAGACACACTGCAATTCTCCACACCCAAACTCCCATCAATCGCTGCATCCCTCCCTCAGTTAATTTTCCCTAATATTCCTGTTCCTCTTCATTGGTAGACTAGTCTTTGCATGATCCAACACGTTAGATAAGTCCATAACCAACCCCCACACATATAATACAAGACTAAGAAATACCCATTATACATTATGTTATCAAACTATATAGCATATCCTAAGATTATATCTCACCAATATATGTTCATGGTGACACTTGTACCTTTAGATGAACAAATTCAATAGAAAATTATAATAATATTCGTCATTATATACAAATATAACACACATGTAAACATAGGGAACATACCACACCAAAAAGTCCTAGAATCATTTCCCCCCTTTTGTATCTCGGTACACCAAAAATACAACTCACAGAAAAGAGTCCTGTTACACCACATGACTACAAGTGCAATTCACAGACAGGTGTTTAACTCTACATCAGAACAAAAAATTATACAATATTTCAAATGATCTCCCAGAAAAGAGAGAATTGAAAATAGATAGAACCGAGTGTGAACAACTTTTAAAGAAGAAAACTGTTGTTAGACACCCCACTTTAAGAACTATCATCCTTTGGTGAATAGTTGAGCATGACAAGAAACCTACTACCCGATTACAAGGGTGGAGCATGCCAACAGGAGACCTTTTGGTCCATAACTAGGTCAGATGTAAAAGAATATATAATGATAAATAAAAATTATATAAATGATAAATAAAATAAATGCATAGGTATAGTTAATCCATGTTTAAACCTTCCATTTGTATAACAATAAGACAAATATTGTTAAAGCTGTCAACTCTCCTCACCAAATGCTGGCTTCAGCAAACAAGTAGTACATTGACCACGACCAAGCTGGGGTGCGAGCATTTGTGAGGTGAATGTAGGTCCGCTTGAACCTACGAAGTGTATTTTTTTCCAATAATAAAAGCATACAAAAATGTATTTGGAACTTTCCATAAAATAGAAAATTAGATACCCGCCAAGAACAATTACAGTGGGTCATGGTACTCTGTGAGACTGAGCCCTTCCACCGGTCTCGAGCGTCCGAGGTCAAAGCTGCTGACCTTGCACTCTTGACATAGTTGCCAAAGTATTATTGATATTACATTTGTAGTGTACATCATTATCTAAACCATGAATATAAATTACATTTTGTAATAAAAATGTGTATGGTTGTGTTTGGTGTTGAATCATGCCTCTTAGATGTTTCATAATAGAGTATAGTGTTTATGTGATATAAAGCATCTGCCTTAACCATGTGTCCATCATGAGCTCATTGCATGATAGGAAGGTTTTTCTTGTGTCTGAACACGTGATGGTGATGCGTGAGTGTTGCATTATATGGTTACACCGGGATCATTTTGGAGGCCAGGGTTTCTCTAGGGGCCCGGAATTCTCCTGGGGACCCGATGTTTCTATATGGGGTCAGGGTTCCTCTAGAGGCCCAGGGTTATTGGGGCGTGGGATTCCTGGGGGGGGGTCCGGAGTTCCTCTGGGAGCCCGGGGTTTCTCTGGGGATCCAGGATTTCTCTAAAGGGCTGGGGTTTCTCTGGGGGCCTGGGATTCCTCCCGTTTTTTTATGACGTCATGGCCTTGCCACAGAACCCAGCAAAAATGAGACTTCCTATGTAAGGATTTCTTTATGTAGTTTACCAGGCTCTTAGATCCGGATACAAAATTTTTACTAAGAGTGGTGGTAAATAAATAGTGAATAAATATAAATAGTAAATACATAAATAGATGAAGAAATAACTATATAAACAAGACTTAAAAATGGGTAAAAAGTATAAGTAAGGACTATAGGAAAGGACTATAAAAGAATACTACTAATAAAATTCAATAAAAATGCTTAGGGAGGCAAAAGAAAAGTACAAATGGAAGAGAAATAATAAAACAAAAGTAAAAGTAAAAAAAAAAAAAAAAAAAAAGTCGGGGCTACCATAAATCCACCAATAACAGAGCAGAAGAAATGGAAGCGACATGACGTCACGGATCATCCAGTCGGGGCGCTATCTTCTTCCTTTCCTGCCTTTCACCTATTCATACAACACTTAAAAGATTGTTTCTAAACAGGTAATTAAATATGTTTGTATTATTATCGGCATCTAATAGTGCTTTTCTGTTTCTATTATTTTTATGACGCCATCAACCGGCTCTTTTGTCCGCGTTGTTGTCTTGGATAGACGTGGTTTAGGCAGCAAGTTACTGAACAGGAAGAAGAATCTTCATTCTTGGGACTGGATTACGAATAATCATCCAAAGAAAAGTGTACGGGAAAACTATGCCCTCCTTAATAAAATGAAGAGGCAACATATGAATGAAATCCCTGAACTTTACGCAAAAAAAAAAAAAATAATAATAATAATAATAATAAAATAAATAAGAAAAAATAAAAAAGGACTGCAGACTGGTCAGGTATTGTGTGACATGGTCACAAAAATTAAAATCTATTGGCATTTTTCAAAATTAGTAAAACATTTACACTATGATATAGTTACAGAATGGTAATGGGAAATGAGAAAAACTATCATCTAATCTTCATCCTTCCTGGTGTATAATTCTTTGGGAAGGAACGGTTGACTGGATGAGGGATGATAGGGTGGTTGTATGTGTTGATTGTTCCTATATATCTTTTTTAATAACTAAATATTGCACAGTAGATAAGTGATATTATTAGAACACGAGGGATATTGTCTTGAGAAGAGTGGTTTGAGATATAATTTGATCGTAGATAACTGAGTTCTGGATGAAGTGAAACAAAGCTTAGACATACCAGAGAAAAGACCAGACTGAGCATATGATGCCGTGGGTGCCTTGGCCTGCGGCGTTTGCTCGCTTCGCTCGCTCCAGGACCTCCGGTCTCTTTTATTTTCATTTTTTTTCCGATGGGACACTCGATGTACTCATCGGCATCAACACATGTAACGGAATAAAAGGAGAATTCTTTTTGTTATATACCGAAGTTTGAATTTCAATTTTATCGTTTCCGATCGGCTTATCCTCACTCCTGTAGATTTGTTCACCACCTGTGATTCTTTCATAGATCACCTCATTTATGTAATCCACGTCTTCGTTTCTAGGATATATTATGGCTCTTTTCTTGGAAATATAGATAGCTGTTGGCGTTAGCTTCGAGTTCTTCGTAGACCTTTTCGATTACATCATCCCTTGTTTTGACCAAAATACCAAATTTCTTTGGAAATCTTAATCTACCTGTTTCACCCATGCCAATCCGTAAAAAAATTTCTACGAATGTCCTGTTTTCTTTATCCTCAGCCTTCAATCTAACATTTTGTACAATTCTCCTTTATTTTATTCTATTTTTTTTTTCCCGATGGCATCCCGTTTTGAAATATTTGTTATGATATTCTTTAATTTTTGTTTTATTTCTTCTTTCTCCTTCTTTAATTCTTCTTTTTCTTGGAAAGTCCTTTCCCAAACCTTTTAAGGGAGGCCGACAAATCTGATTCCGATTCGTCGACGGCATAGTCGTAATCAGGCAGGATCATTGCCGTTGCGGCTTCTTCACAAAAATGTAGGTTGTTGAATAGTTGAAATGATTTTTCATATTCTTATTCCAATATCAATATCCAATTGTCTTATTATTTGCTAAAAGGAATCTTTGTAAAACTTCTGCAAAATACTGTTTCATAAACTTTTCCGATTCTTTCTCTTTAATTTCTCCGTCGAAATCTATGACATCGTACTCTTCATCAAAGTACACGTAATTTTTGTTATTTCGTAACATGTTGTTGAACAATATTTTCCCATGGAATCTCTTAATTGTGGCTGTTACTGTTTTTTTTTTTTTTTTTTTTGAGTGAGGCGTACAGTTGGGAAACTCATTCTTGTGCTCTCTGGTCAATTCGTTACGAAGAGCATATTTTTTCTGCACACTTTCTTTTGGGTACTTCGTCTTCTTAACCTAGGCCCAATAGTGGTTAAACCTCCTCTTCCTCTGTGCACTACTCTTTGAACCACGTTCATCCATCGCAGCAACGCTTGATATGGTATATGGTAGCTATAAGAATATCCTTACACCATGGGACATTTTTGCCGGATTTCGGAAGGTGGTCATAAAAACGCCAAGAAATGTTCAAAACTGGAAAACTTTATTTTTTTATATACATAGAAAACCTGTAGGCGGAAGGTCGTCCCGGTCTTGGATCGGGATGAAGGAGGGGAGTGAGATGTCTCGCACCACTCGTAGAGCTGTGGCATCATAGAGAGCAGGGTGGTTGCCTAGGTCACGTCAGCTTAATGCGAATCGTGAGGACTCGGTAGAGTTCGGCACCGGTTCCCCTGTGATTCTAGCGTGATTCTAGCCCTTATGGTGTGTGTCGGGGTGGGGTGGGGGGCGAAGTGATGATGGTTTCTAGGTGACAAATCAGCTGGGCAGGTGGACTGGTGACCATGAGCTGATTCGAATCCACCGGTGTTTGTGATTGAATTTTCTCGCGGCTTCGTTGATCCAGCACCGGCCGGGAGGGCGCTGTGTCCTTCTCTGGGGTCGTGGATGTGGTTGAGCCAGTGGTACCAATTAGCACCAACGGTTTGCACTATGGTATATGGTGTGAAGAGTAGTAATTCCACAATGTCGTGTACACAGTAGGCAATTCATAAGGGTTAATAGAATCACTCACCGGTAGTTTCACACGTCCGTAGATCAAAATGTTTGTATTAACGGGGTTGGGTTTGACAGTTCTGTAGGAGTTTCGCTGACGTGATTGGTCCCTTTGGGCTGTTCGTACTTGAACGAAGGTTTTTCACCTGGTTGCACTATGTCACGTAGGAACGAAAGTGATTGGGTGAAGTGCCCACTATGATATTTCGTTCGTATGGGTAAGTAAATACAGCTGCCATCATGTAATTGTTCTTGGTGGGTATCCAATTTCCTATTTTATAGGAAGTTCCAATGTAAGAGGTTCGTAGATATAGGTAGAGAAGTGGGGTAGATGGTGAGGATTTCATTTTTATTAAATCGGCTGTTTTGTAAACAACAATTCGAGAATTTTCATTGCTTCGCTCCTAGCGTTATGTTTTTGAACAAGGGTTTGGGGACTCGATTTTATTACCTTATATTTCGCTGATGTATGCAATATGTAAACTAAGTGTGCAATGAATTCGAGATTACTTAAGTAAGCAGTATTGCATGCCGAATTGTAACGGCAGATCTGATTGGAGAAAGGGTGGAGGAGGAGAAAATTAAATTGGTTCACGACTGTAAGACCACGCCCATAGGGGAGGTTCTTAAATCTAAAATCAAAGGTAATTCAACTAAAGAAATCATGACGCCATTTCAAAAATGACCTAGGACCCAAATTGAGTATTCTCGACGGGAGTCCTCTGGCGTACATGAGATAATCACGTTATAGAAGAAAACCAAGGGAAATTCTCCACCGTTAAATTCCCCCTCTCCTAAGTGGTACTTGACTAAATTTGTGAGCGACTATCATACGTATCAAAGATTGTGGTGAAAGAAAAGTAGAAAGTGAAAGACATACTAAACGAAAGTAAAAGCACTAAAGACGGCAACGGAGTGGTGACAGACGGGCACAGATGATGTCAAGCTAGGGACGAAATGGGTGAAACGCAACGCGATCTACAGGAACACGCAGTGCACACAACCACGCCGTGCACGCAACCACCCAGTGCACGCAACCACCCAATGCAAGCAACAGTGCACGCAGCCACACATTGCATGCTGACTACGAGAGGGACTACTACTACGAATGAATGAGGGACGGCGAACTAGTGAACGAGGGGACTATTAGGAGGACGAGCTAGTAACTGAGGTTGACGTGTGAGGTACGCGCCGTATGTGTGAGCAAGGTAAAACGAATACTATAAGGTACGTTAGCGGGGGCGGAGGGAGAGCCAGAAAACCTCTCCACTGCGCAGGTAGATGATGACGTCAACGTAAATATCGAGACCAGGGTTCCGCGGTTCGAGAGCTGCCAGTCAATCACACACCAGTGTGTGGAGCGAAGCTCCATCTTCTGATTAAAGGGGTGGCTAAGGCAGACAAATAACGTATAAAAAAGCATGGAAAACATTTGTTATAATTTTTCTGGCGGTCATATCTCAGATACTGATAATTTGAGGATAAGAAAGTGATACCGAGTAATTTCAGTATTATGTGAACATCATAGTGTAATTTTGAAGTTTACCATACATACAGATGGTTTTCTTTAAAGTTTAAATTTTCTTTCACCTCTCACTCTCCCCCTCTGAATTTCCTATGACGTCACGGTGGAGGTGCGCGGAGGGGGGATGCTCAACATACCTTATAGTATTCGTTTTACCTTGTGTGTGAGGACGACTGCATAGAAAGCAGTCGATTCAAACCAACTTAAAAAAAAATAAGTTATGACTATAGGAGTTTTACGATATGAAGTCATTACCTCGCAAACAAACCATGTTGTAGCGACTCACGTTATGAGGATAGACATAATATGAAAGGTGTTACTAGGATCCGTTTCCCCCAAACCATATTTGGACTTTGAAAAATGTCAGCGATGGGTTCAAGCGTATGGAAAGGAAGATTTTGCCACCGAGAACGTGAAAAAATAAACATGCGTATGCAGCAAACACTTCGTAGGTAAATATGTGTCTACTGATGGCCACCCACATCCAATTCCTGACCTCTCAAGCCCTGAGCACGTTAGTCCACCAAACACTGAAAAAGCACAATGTTGTCCGGTTCAAATAAAAATATGGTTTAACCATTTATTGTCAACTACAGATCCCCAGAGGCTAATTTTGTGTGGGCACCTGCTCCAACACAATATTTCAACCTAAAAAATTGGAAGAGCAAAATTTAACAAATAGATAATTTACTGACAAACTAGGTCTAGGAGGTCAGTACACACACACACAAGACACATACGTGTAGGGACATGCTTATCTTTAAACAAATTTAAAATCTCCTCGGCAGCTGAATGATTTCCCTGGTCTAACATGCCTAATCAAATAAATAGAAATTTCATTTTAATTTGCTGTAGCGTATGCAATATGCATTGCATAGCATGCCATCATCAGGCCCCCGTAGACCGCAGCCTGGACCCATTTTAATTAAAAACCTAAAAAGTACGACCTTGAAAGCCTTAAGGGAGTGTCGCATCGCTTTATAGAGTAGGTGATTTTTTCAAATATGTGTTTAATGAATATAGTAGGTATAAATACCCTTTACGTTAGTGTGTAATTCCTCAGGGTATTGTGTTCCTCCCATGTATATATATATATAAGGCATAGTGAATATTTAATGAAGATATAGTAATCTCTAGTGAAGCTCTTATTACTTAATGGAAAATCCTTCCACATCATTCAGCTTCGTGTGAAATGAAAGCTTAGAGTCTGGGGAACAAATCTTATTGAATACACTTTTTCAAACTAATACCTCTGATTTTTTATTAATTTGTCTCTCTGAATAATTCAATAATGCTGCAAAATTCAGGTTTCATAAATATTTTTAATTCAAATTTCTTTTATTTTTTGCTGTAGAAAATAAAAAGCATTTTTTCTTTCAAATGAAACAAAAATTACAAAAATCCACAAGGAACAACCGAAGATATTACAACAACAACAAAACAAAAACCTAAAATTTAGAGGGCGGAGGATTTAAATTTTTGCGACCATTTTTCGCAGCCATTTGTTTGATGGTTGCGATGTTTAGCAAATCTCCAATTTCCTCTTTGCTGATGAGGTGTGAGGTGAGGGTGAGTGGTGTGGCATGGGTGGAGGAGGTGTAAGGTGGGCGTGGCTACTAAATGCTTGCGGAGTGCTGGGTGCAGTTGTGCTGCTTTTCTCCTTTTTCTATATTTTTCCTTCTTGTTTCTATTTCATGCACTCACGGGTCCTCTCTACATTCTACCGCTTCACTCTCTTGTTTCTTGTTAATTTTTACATTATCACAGCAACAATACAGGGTGAGGAATTAAAATTGTTGCGTACGGTGAGAGCGCCAGGAGCGACGTCACCTTACTTAGAACTTTTCAAGAGTACTAGTGCCCTCTCCACTGTCTTTGTGGGGTATGCAGGTGGGAGGAGCTGCCAAATACCTCCATAAACACAATTCTGTAGCAAAAAACTAAATAGCTATAGAAATGTTGACGCTATTTCAATGTACAGAATGTTTATATACAATGGGGTTGCCAGAGGTTGCCAATATTTTATCTATTTTATGCTGTATAAAAATAGAAACGAAATACAGTTGTATAACTTTGTATAAGTGTTGCCACCCTCATGGAGATTCTTTTGAATTTTTTACCTAAAATTCGCTTATGTACCAGAATTTTTCGAATGATCGCTGGCGACGCTCCCTTAAAACACTGCAATGACTGGGTAATGCGATACATGGAGAAAATAACTTGAAACAAAGCTTATACATGCCAGAGAAAAGACCAGACTGAGCGTATGATGCCGTGGGAAATAGACTGTACCTCTCCACAAGTTTGGCCTTGTTTCCACTAGTTTTTAGTTCTCGACACTCCAACTAATGCTTCAACTGAATGTTAGAATAACTGTCAATATGTTGAATGTCGATCTTGGCCCGACGGACATCGTTCTCTAAAAACAAAACCTTTGGAAACAGGTAGCATGTCGCCATTATTAACCTTTTTCATATACAAAATGCATTGGGTTTGTCCACATCATCCGGGCAGTTGGTATTTTTCCCAATTGCTAATAAAGAGCGTGATTACTTTGATGTCAACTATGCGGTTTGCTACGTGTCTTTTTTCAGGGATTATCTTATTTTTGTTTTCAAAAGAATTATATGAAAAAATTATATATTGGCGCTTGAATGAGGCAAGCATAACAGTTTTGTCATGAAGTTTCCCTCTAATGGAAAAGTGTAAAGGAGTGCGTAGTTCACATACGTTAGCACTGTTCTCCGTTCTTCTCTTCGTCGTCGCAGGATCCGATGACGAAGTCATTTCTAGCTACTCTCTCACTCTCACTAATGACTCCTATCTAATCCTACAGTCCTAGCTAATTATTCACTATATTTCTTCCACTGCAATTTTCCCACTACTTTCTCTCCCGCGTTCCCTCGACAATATTGTGTCCCCCTTGACTGGCGCTCATTCACCTCCTTCTACAGGGTAACCTTTGACCCCGTGCCAGGGGTGCCAACTGCACACCCATACTCGCACCACATTCACACCATACCACACCCTTGATCTCGAGATCAACCTATTCTTCGTATTCTCCGTCTCCTACGCCTCCTACTTCGTGGTCCTTCAGCCATCCCGAAGGATGTCTATTATGCTGCGGTCCTTGAGACGCTGTTCATCCCATCCTCTGCCGCTTCGCAACTATCATTATCGTTTTCTACGCTATCTACTACACGACGAAGATCCCGTGTAAGAGGCTGGTAAATGTATCCATTACTAACTTACTAACCATCACCCACCACGTACGTGATCCACATGCTTAAAACAGAGTGAGACATCCTCTTGCTTACCTTGCGTTTCCCACTACATGCACCTAACGCAGCACATTTGAAGACAAACAAGATATAGATGCCCAGTGTCACCAGACTAACCTATCATAAATCCTTTTATTATAACTGCCCTAGTATATTAAGCATAAACTAACATATATATATAATATACCAAACAATATCCACCAATTATAGGACTAACCCTCTTACATAGAACAGACCCCATGCAATGAATAACAAGACTAACACCCTTGCTTGAAACCACTAACACTCCTATAAAATGTTTAACACCCATGTCACGTAGCCGGAGCTGGGGTAGGTGAAGAACCTACCGCCAGAGGCTAGGTAGGTCTACACCCTACCGGCCAGAGGTCAGAGCTATTGTGCCCTAGGTCAAGGCCTGGCACTTATTGTATTTAGCCCAAAGGGCCATTTCCATTTGTAGTTTAACCTGAATCCCTTGTTTGAATAAATACAAGAAAACTCCCGCTTTGGAGTCTATCTCGCCGCATTAAGACCTCCCTACGTAACCATATAACCTACCATAACGGTTACATTGGTGGCGAGCGGTGCTCCCACAACCTATCTAACGGTTACACTGGTGGCAAGCGGTTCGCCCACGCAACACAAACCTATCTAACGGTTACACTGGTGGCAGCTAGTGGCCGCACCCACACCTATCACAACGGTTACAGCGGTTCGCCCACACCTATCACAACGGTTACACTGGCGGCAGCGTTGCTCCCAGCGGTGCTCCCAGCGGTGCTCCCAGCGGTACTCCCACGTCCTGAATAGAAACGCCGTCCTCAGCCATACTACCAAGGTTACACAACCAATCCAACTGGCGAGCGGTACTCTATTCCAACCTCCGAAGATACAAGCCTACTTTATACCAAGAAACACTGGTTTCACACATGCCTACCACAGAAGGCCGAATACATTCTTCAGTCATTCAAGCCACGCCTACCATTCAGAACATTCAGAAGGAACGGACCACGGTCAACGAAGAAGAAATCGTCTATCTTCGACTTCTCATATCTTCCTTCAAGCCACTTGATTCTATTCAGACCAGCCGCGCCTGCAGCTCAGACGACCGAGATCGTCTACGAAGCAGACATCGTCTACTTCTCATCAACCGCATCAGAAAGCTAGCTCATCACTTCGTCAAACAAGCGACACGTCTACCCACAACCCCTCCACCAACCACTCCCTTTCGAGACGACAGTCAGAATTCTAAGATCGCAGCTTTGCATCAATCTTAGAATCGGTGGTGAAATCGAACCCATTCGATTTTGAACCACCTGGTGGCAGTACGCTACCATAGTCTCTGTAGACATATGTCTACAGTGACGCCTCTGTCGACATAGAAGAACCGGTCAACTCTACACCGCACCTCATCAAGACTCCAAACCAAGAGATAGAACTTCAATCAAAACCACAGGTTTCCATTCAGATACCACAAGATCCACTCTCAGTCCACCTCACCCCTACCATCTTCACCCGAGAACAACGCGAAATCTGCAAGCTCAGCACCTCGGTAAGCATATCTAACCCCCACCCCTCTATCCCTTCAAGCAGTGAACCCAAGCTGAGACCAGACAGTTCCAATCACCTGTAGAGATCCAGCGCACCAACTCCTAGATCGACACGACATCACGACTTCAGTCAAGACGCAGTGGACCCAGGCCGACGAGACACATCCGAGAGACAATCTCGTCCGCCACCCAAAACTACCGTCACCAATCACCGTGAGTATAAACCATAGACTCCCACTAATTCCCCCTTTTTTTATATAATTCAGAAGCCGGACGAGAAACCGCCTCCACCCCCCCTCCATGACCTCCCAGACCAGAAGCTTCGCTATGACCGGCCAGACCAGAAGCTTACAGCGGTTAGGCCCAGACCCGCCTAACCAGCCTCCACCCCCACCCCTTCCACCCAGACCAGGAGCTTCGCAGCACTTCGACCCGGACCCGCATCGAGTCAGCATTCTCGCTTAACCTCACCCTCCACCAACCGCCACCCTTGGCTCACCAAGATTTGCTGACAATGGCGATGTTGGCCTCAGCCGATGTCAACAACTTGGACCACGACAGTTCACATCCGCTCACGGCACCTACCCAGTGCCAAGATCTAAGAATATAAGGTCTAACCACTTCCGACCGAATTTCGAGGGAGTTGGCGCAGCGGGCCCGTGAACGTCACCTGGCTGTTCAAAGTGGGGTTAGCGGGTCCTATAGCTGTCAGTTGAAGCTGGTCCGTCGTTCGAAAATGACGTCGCCTTCGCTCGCACTGCTCCACGCAATTAGTTATATTCTGACAAATATTATATAAAATATATATATATAGATATATATAAAATATTATAGTTCCTGTCTATATATATGAATATATAATATATATGATATATAATATATATATATATATATATATATATAATATATAAAATATTATAGTTCCTGTCTTCCTTGGCGTTTCACAGTTTTCTTCAGTGTATCACAAAGAGAAAATGGACTCAGCCAAATGACGTCAGAAGCTGCGCAGAAGAATGTAAACGGTCTGACCTGTATATTTAGACCTTGCCCAGTGCTTCCCGGACTTCAAGACGTAGACCCACAGTACTCGTACCTTAAGTACCCCATTATTATTTTGTATTTTTTTGTATAACCCCATAGATGCATATGAATAACCCACATATCACAAAAATGTAATAATTATTTTAATTACAATTCTTTAAATGTAAATTAGCCCACGTAGAACTATCTATTAGTTACAATTATAGAAATTCAAAGACCACGATAGACAAAACCTAATAATCAAAACATCCACTATGTAATTTTAACTTACAAATATTTTTTTCAATTTTAACGTAGATTTAGAATATCAAAATGTCACCGCGAAGAAATCTTCCAGGCAGTCACCCGAAACATAGTAAATTACGATAAACCATTGCACAAGACAAATCCCAAGATGACCATAACTAACTCTTAAACTATGAATTTACATTAATTAGTCCTCCTTCGGACGCAGGACGTCATGCGATTCGATAGGATAGGTTCTCATGATCATTTACTTATAAAACTTTCACTATCTATACAAGTACTTCTTCACTTCCTTCCGACCGTGAAGCCCCGGAATAATACACTCAAAACCCAAGCCACTCAAACAGGATGAATAAGCATTCCATACCATATATACACTAGAATTAAAAATAAAATAAAATAAAATAAAATAAATTAACTGCCTTAAATAAATATAAATATGTATAAGCGCAATAATATGAATATTTAGCTCTACACAAACTAACAATAATAATCAAAAACACACACTAACAATTAGGATGTCATGTCTTCAGTAAGCTATGACTGTAGTGAAATAGTACATTCCAAATAATATCTCATAGAAAAGAGATTATAAAAAATTCTCATTGAACAGAGAAACAAGTGTATGGTGAACAGTGAAAATTCCTTCTCATTGAAAAGAGAATATACTAGTGTAAATTTTTTTGTACATAGCTTACTGAACACACACAAGATATGATAATATACGTAAAAATCCCCCCCTTTTTACTCATTCAAACAAATTTTGCAGATCAATATCACCCACTAGCAACTTACAAATTATCATATCTATATTTTTTACAATTATGTATGCCATCCCCACTGTCACGACCTTAACCCAAGGTACGAGGACGTACCTCAAAAAGGTCAGGGAGGCAATGTATCCATTACTAACTTACTAACCATCACCCACCACGCACGTGATCCACATGCTTGCAACAGAGCGAGACTTCCTCTTGCTTACCTTGCGTTTCCCACAACATGCACCTAACGCAGCACATTTGAAGACAAACAAGATATAGATGCCCAGTGTCACCAGACTAACCTATCATAAATCCTTTTATTATAACTGCCCTAGTATATTAAGCATAAACTAACATATATATATATATATATAATATACCAAACAATATCCACCAATTATAGGACTAACCCTCTTACATAGAACAGACCCCATGCAATGAATAACAAGACTAACACCCTTGCTTGAAACCACTAACACTCCTATGAAATGTTTAAGGGACTGTAGGGCGCGAAAACACGAAAAATTCTGGAAAATCAACGAATTTTAGGTAAACATTTCAAAAGATTCTCTATGATGGTGGTAACACTTTAGCCAAATATTACAGCTCAATTCCGTTTCTTTTCTTATATATAAAATAAAATAGATAAATTTTTGGCAACCTCTGGCAACCCCATTGCATGAAAAAACATTCTGTATATTGAAATAAAGTCAAAATTTTGATACCCAGTTCTGTTTTGTTTACTATAATTAATATATATGGAGATATCTGGCAACTTGCCCAACACTAATCGTCAATCACCACAAGGATCTCAGTATCTCTTCAAAGCTAAAGGAGAAAGGATGTCGCCCTGTCGCGTATCTGTTAGCCTACCAGTCATGCATGCGATCGTATTATCTTTTATTCTACCAACAGGTATTCAAAAGATTCTCTATGATGGCTGTAACACTTCGACCAAATATTACAGCTCAATTCCGTTTCTGTTCTTATATATAAAATGAAATAGATAAATTATTGGCGACATCTGGCAACCCCATTGCATGAAAAAACATTCTGTATATTGAAATTAAGTCAAATTTTCGATAGCCAGTTCAGTTTTGTTTAAAGTTTTAAACGGAAACGTAAAAAAATAGACAATGTCACGAGTGAGTACGCGGCCGGAGGATTTTAAATGCCGGTGCGCTCCTTTAAACTTTAAATGCCTCTCCTGAAAAGTTTATGTTTTTTATATTTAAATAGCCATATCTCTGTTTCTTTTTGTCCGATTTCATTCATTCTTTCGAATTTGTAAAGAGAAAGAGTAATTCTTTAATTTGATCAGGAAAAAACAAAGGAAACTGTAACTTAATTTTTTTGTTTAATTTATCATAGCAGATTTTCACTGAAGTTTCTACTATTCAAAATAAAAAAATCATAAAAAAGAATAAAAGAGAGTAGGAAAAAATCTAACTCAATGAAGTTGTTTCCAAGACTCTAATCTTTCATTTCCTACATAGTAGGCTGATTACCTATGCCTGTGGATACTTCAATGATTACAGATACTATCATAAAAAAAAGAAAGAAAAAAATTAACTACACGTAATATATACATGTTACTAAAACAATTTAGTATGCAATAATACTCTTTCCGATAGAGTAAGTATACATAAGTTCACCAAAGAAATTGAACAACTTTTATGACACGTTCACCTATAAGCACTTCCCACAGTCCCTTAACACCCATGTCACGTAGCCGGAGCTGGGGTAGGTGAAGAACCTACCGCCAGAGGCTAGGTAGGTCTACACCCTACCGGCCAGAGGTCAGAGCTATTGTGCCCTAGGTCAAGGCCTGGCACTTATTGTATTTAGCCCAAAGGGCCATTTCCATTTGTAGTTTAACCTGAATCCCTTGTTTGAATAAATACAAGAAAACTCCCGCTATGGAGTCTATCTCGCCGCATTAAGACCTCCCTACGTAACCATATAACCTACCATAACGGTTACACTGGTGGCGAGCGGTGCTCCCACAACCTATCTAACGGTTACAGTAAAAAAAAAAAAAAAAAAAAAAGGGTAGAAAGAGGAGTAGAAGACAGGTTGTTGCATTTTATAAGTAAGTTGTTTGTGAATAACAGCCCGAGCGAACTGCCTGAGTCCGCTTTGTGTAGGTAATAAAATAGCTGTGCTCGGGAGCTTGTACACACACACACACACACACACACACACACACACACACACACATACATACATATACCAAGGCTTTTTCCCCCTTACAAGGAAGGTAGCCAAAAAGGAAAAGGCATAAAATCGTTCCCAACCAATCCATCCCTGAATACACTCCACACCCCTCCACCCTCCCTCTCATCTTAGCACCCCCTGGATGACGGGCCATCCCTGCACCTTGTCCACTGCCCTGGGTCAGAAGCAGTGTCGCAAGACACAGCACATCCACAGCAAGACCGCTTCATTAAATCGGCGACCCCCCCTCTCCGTCCGCCCATGCATAAAGGAGAAGACGGGGAGAAATCCCTTCGGGCTGCGTCAAAAATTTGTTCACACATACTACCTCACCCCCCATCCCCCGCCCATTCCACCTCATGCATCACAACATCATCCATATACAACCATTCTTCATTCACCCCTGTCTTCTGTCCTCTCCTGTCCTTCCTCAACAGACATTCCCCTCTTCCCCAAAGCCCCCTTCACCCCATCCATCAACCTCATCCTAGGACGTCCCCTCATGTTCACTCCCTCCACATCTGCCTTCCATCTGGTATATGTATGTATGTATATATATATATATATATTTATATATATATATATGTGTGTGTGTGTGTGTGTGTGTGTGTGTGTGTGTGTGTGTGTGTGTGTGTGTTTGTGTGTGCGTGTGTGTGTGTATTTACTTAGTTGTATTTACCTAATTGTATTTTGCGGGAAGGGGAGCTATGCTCGTGGTGTCCCGCCATTGTATCTCGCAGTGTCTAGTTTGCTTTTAAACTCATGAATGGTTTTTGCGCATACTATTTCATTATCCAGTTTGTTCCAAGTGTCCAAAACTCTATGTGGAAAACTGTTTTTCTTCAGTTCTCTTCTATAGCTATGTTTTATTTTATTTTATTTTCATGTCCTCTTGTGTTTCTCTTGTCCTAGTTAAGTAAGTCCTCTCTATCAAGTATCTCTGTGCCTTTCATGATTCTGTAGATGGTCAATAGGTCACCCCTCTCTCTTCTTTGCTCCAGTGTCGGTAACTCCAGTTTAGCCAATCTCTCCTCGTATGATAGGTTTGCAAGTGCAGGTGCCATTTTTGTAGCTGCTCTTTGGATTCTTTCTATTTTCTTTATATTCTTTTTGGTACTGGGGGACCACAATGTCGCCGCATACTCTAGTCTAGGCCTTATCAATGTAACCAATATTTTTTTTATCATGTCTTCGTCCAAGTATGCAAATGCCACTTTTATTGATCTTAGCAAGTTGTAAGTCTCCCCGACAATTTTGTTAATCTGTTCATCATAGGACAAGTTGTTCGTGATAATTACTCCCAAGTGTGTGTGTGTGTGTGTGTGTGTGTGTGTGTGTGTGTGTGTGTGTGTGTGTGTGTGTGTGTGTGTGTGTGTGTGTATTGCATATTGCTAAAATGACACTCCGTTGTAACCTAAGTGAGAATTATGCAGAGACTCGATATTATTCTAGGTAAACAATATTGCCGTAAAGGGTGGAGGAGAAAAATCTAATTGGTTCACAAATGTAACATCACGACCGTTTGGAGAAAATCTTAAATATAAAGTTAAAGATCATTGGAAATGACTACGTCACTGCAAACCTCACATAGGATCTTGTATACGTGCTCTCGTGGGATTCCTTAGAAGAACTTCGGAGAGTGCTATATTCTTTATTGGAATGAACAGAAAAAAATATATATAGAAAGCTCTAGAATTTAATTCTCCTAGATAGAATATTAGTGGAGAGAGAGGAAGAAGCCCATCAATGAAGAGAACCAACAACTAAAAAAGTGAGTCAGCATATCAATAGGTGAGGGCCAGCAGTGGCGACAACAGTGATGGCAGCGATGGGATAGATCACACAGAACTAAAACGTCTCCGAAAAGAAGCACTCAACGCACACAACTAAACGTCTCCGAATAGAAGCACTCAACGCACGCAACTAAACGTCTCCGAAGAGAAGCACTCCACGCACGCAACTGTCTCCGAAGAGAAGCACTCAACACACGCAACTAAAGAAGACTACACCTAAATAATTTAGTGCGACGATACATGCTTACTTAATAGAAAGAGAATTGGTCAGCCAAGCATTCATCGCACGCAACATCTCCGAAGAAACAAAACAAGATACTACACCTGCAAAGAAAATGCAAGTAGCTCACGAACTCCAAGCAACATACGGGACCACGTAATGCACGCAAATCCCCACGCTAGTACGAGGACGAGCTAATGAAGGAGAGAGACGTCTACAAGGACAAGGATGATGTGTTGCTGAGGTGCGTGCTCGTACGCCCTGAGGGACGACTACAAGCTGAAGAAAGGAATCGATTCAAATCGACATTATCAATAGAGTAGGTAGAAATTCACATGCATTATAACCATCAACGATTGTGACGGATGTTCTTCGTCATGAGGTTATTACCTTGCAATCAAATGTCCCAGAGTTTTCGGGGGAAGAAAATACAATAGGGGTAAATATATTAATCAACATAATTGATACACTAATAGTGACAAAAATACTAGATGAGAGAAAAAAAAAATCCTTGAAAAGAACAATGACCTATGAACACCTAGGTGATGCGATCCATGTAACCTCTCCGTGCATAGGAATCCTGCAGCACACATTTCAACCTTCTCTTCCTGTTCTTCCAGCCCGAATCCCAATCTGGCCAAGCAATATGTTTTACCTTTATATTTTAGTAGTTGGTATTTCCACAGCTTCTTCGCCACGTGAATTTGCAAGTAAGCCACCCGTAGATCTATAATCGTGGACGCTCCACTCATTTGGCACCATTTGCGTAGTCTCGTTACACACCTCTACAAAGTAATCGCCAGTGTGACTCCTTACAAACTGGCTCAGCTCCCGGAACTCCAACACCGGTCGTACTTTATTCTTGGTCGGCCGCACCACTGCCATTAGTGTAAAGATTCCATCCTCCACTGGCTGCTCCCAAGGACTCAAAATTCCATCATAAATCCACAGTTGTACTTTAATATCAAACTCATCCCTCGCCCTCTTTCTGAGAATCTTTTTCGTTGCAGCCAATGTTGTTATTCAATATAAGCAAGCCTCCTTTGAGGTACCACTCTACCTTCCACTTCTGGCCATCAAATTTTGCCAGGAAGCCTTCGTCCTCATTGTACGAGGTGCAGGCTTCTCGTCAATGCCACGCTTCGTGACGACACTGCCCTTCTTGGCCCTCACTGTCATCCCTACGTCTATCACCGGCATTTGACGGCTCCTCTCTCTCCATCCCGTACTCGAGTCACATACCGCTCCAAACCTCACTCCTCCGGCGACAAAAGTAACTTCTCCTAGCTGTATAATTGCACCCATTCCCTGCAATATTTCAATTCCCTCTACCAAGCATTCTTAGTCGTATTGGAATGGCCTTCACCGCCATTTCAATTCCCTGATCGCCCTCGCACTTTGTCTCCCTTCTATCAACTGCCATCAGGACTTTATCTCTCCGTCTGAATTCTTTAATCAAGTCGGCCGTTACAAACGTGGTTGAACAGCCGGAATTCACTAGTTCTCTCGCACGTCTTCATCTCATCCAAATATCTACGATCGGCATAAAGTTGGGGAGCGCCTTTACATTGATTGGGCGACAGCTCGCACAGCAGCCACCCCTTGTCCGTTTCCCTGCTCGCATTGTCGAGCGAGGTGTCCTGGTTCTCCACATTCGTATTATATTGGCTCCATCTCTCCACAGTCACTCGCGAGATGACCCGGCTTCCCACACCTATAACATCACATCCTAGGTGCCCCCCCCCCCTCCATCCGCTGTAATCTCCCCTGGACTCCAGCGTTTTCTTTTTTCTTTCGGCCGGTGGACTCTGATCCAGCGGTTTTTCCCTCTTCCCGGGTGAGTCATCGTACTAGCATCTCGATCCTCGATCCTGTGAAAGACTCTTTGATCTCTCAGTCGCTATCACCGCAAACGGCCTCTCCTACTGTGTCCTCAAGAGAATTCTAGCACGGCCTACCAACACGTCCATGCTGGCAGACTCTGCATCATCTATTTACTGTAATCCCGCGGAGACTTGGTCTGGGAAGGCATCCACAAACAGTAGTATCTTGTTCCAAGTTCTCGCCCTTTAAATCTCGATAGTCCCGCTAATCTCTTAATTTCATTGGCAAATACGTCGACCTGTTCGCCAATCCAGCGCATTCTGGTTAGCCGACCAAATGACTCGAACTCACTCTGAACGAATGCCTCTTGGAGCCTCTTTTTCAGCTTTTCCACATTTTCTTGATCTCCAACCTTCATTGATTTCTAAGTAGATGGCTAATACATCGACTTTCAAATTAAGGGCAATATTGCTAGCGACGTCACTGACACCGGTTAATTTAGCCACTAATTCTGTCTTTTTAGGCCACGCGAGGGCGTTCCCATTGCCATCAAACAATTTCAGGGTTATGTTGCTCATCATGAATCAAGATGAATAGTTCCCTTTTTGCGTTAGTCGATTCGTCCATTGTCTAGATAGCTTGTATAAGGAGGTGCGCAGTTCACATACCTTAGCGATGTCCTCGTTCTTCTTTTCGTCATCGTAAGACCCGATGACGAAGTCACTCCTAGCTACTCTCTCACTCTCACTAATAACATCTATCTAACCCTACAACCCTACCTTAGTTAATTATTCTCTATATTTCTTCAACTGTACTTTTCTTACCCCTTTCTCCCCCCTCGTTCTCTCGACACTGACTCTTCCCCCTCGGCCGACACCCATTCACCTCCTTCTACAGGGTGACCTTTGACCCCGTGCCGGGGGTGCCAGCTGCACACTCATACTCGCACTACATTCATACCCCCTCTCCCCTTGATCTCGGGATCAACCTATTCTTCGTCTTCTCCGTCACCTCCGCCTCATACTTCGTGGTCCTTCACCCATCCCGAAGGACCTCTATTACGCTGCGATCCTTGAGGCGCCGCTCCCCCATCCTCTACCGCGTCGTAACTCACTTCATCGTTTTCTTCGCCGTCCACTACAGGACGAAAATCCAGGATATGTCGTGGCACTCCATCGACAGAGATGTTGTTCCGCGAAGTTACCTCCGTTACGACACCTCTCGTCTACTGTGAGGTAGACTTACTATCCCTTGGCTTCACCCATACCCACCCCCACCCCACCTTTACTGAGGCAGCGCCTTCTTCAGCATTGGCCGGCCGCATTGGCGCTACCCTGGGATGTCGCCATTCATATTTGAATACGGCTCTCTGTGGAACCGAATCTTCGTGTGATTCACCATGGTCTTGGATCACGTGTTAGTCTCGTGATCGACAGCTATTTCCCTTCCTGAAGAGAGCTCAATGCACATATATGACCGATCTATGGGTAATTCTGTGACCTTATACGCACACACACACCCATCTCCCCGCACACGAGAGTTGGAGTAACGACTTGCAGCGCAGCGATTTAGAAATTATTCAATTATTTAAGCCCTGAGCGGGATTCGAACCCGGATCGCCAGTGTGTGTGTGTTTGTGTACACACACACACACACACACACACACACACACACACACACACACACACACACACACACACACACACACATATATATATATATATATATATATATATATATATATCTAAATAGAAATGTAGTAGCACATTTGTAGATAACACACAGGAACCCACAGTCGGAGAAAGAATAAACTTCGAATAGAGAATAATCCTATATTTCGGCTATCAACTGTAGCCCTCTTCAGGAAAGTACATAAGATAGAGAACAGAGGGGACTTATAAACTGCAGTAAGAAGAGATGTGGACAGTTGACCTCACTCAGACGCGGGGCTAACTGGGGTGGCGGAGGAGGGAGGGGGTGAGGAGAGGGGAGGATGTAACGTCCGCACTAGCTTATTTATTGGACCAAGCCCTCAGTAAGGCTAGGGCCAACCATTTTAAAACTTCCGTCCCCTCAAATTTTCACCGCTCCTTTAAGGACATTTTAAAGATTCCATTCAATAATACCATCAGTTCTTCTACTAAATTGTTTCCTCGTGAACGTCTCACTATTGCTTATCACTATCCCAACACCGTACGTAAGCAAATTGTGAACGTTCAACAAAAGCCGAAGGAAGTTGAGTCACCTGGTGTTTATTGTTTGCCCTGCAAAGATTGTGATTTGGTTTACTTGGGTCAAACCGGGAGAGACTTGAACACTAGATTGGCAGAACATAAAAGGTCAATTAGGTATGGGCAGGAAAATTCGGCTGTATTTCTTCATGTTAAAAATAAGAATCATTCTTTCGACTGGGGTAAGGCCAGATTAGTGTTCAAGTCCCACTGTGGTTTCAGGAGGAAAATAGTCGAATCAGCATTAATTGAGGAATGCCCTAATATTAATATTTCTAAAGGGCAGTGGACCCCTGACATTATTTCACGCGCAGCAATAAATAAGCTCGTGAGGACGTTACATCCTCCCCTAACCACAACCCCTCCCTCCTCCGCCAACACACTTAGCACCGCGTCTGAGTGAGGTCAACTGTCCACATCTCTTCTTACTGCAGTTTATAAGTCCCCTCTGTTCTCTATCTTATGTACTTTCCTGAAGAGGGCTACAGTTGATAGCCGAAATATAGGATTATTCTCTATTCGAAGTTTATTCTTTCTCCGACTGTGGGTTCCTGTGTGTTATATATATATATATATATATATATCTATGCCTATATATGTGTATATATATATATGCATATCTATATATATATATATATATATACATACACGTCACCCCAGACTTCGACAATGGGTTTACGATTATTCGGTTGTATAAGTTGATGGCAATAAGCATAATCTTCATTCAAGCTAACCTAACCTGATCTTTATTCCATTGTTGATATTCGGCAAACTGGAGTGACAATTCTTCAGGTGGGGTCTCATGGGGTGACTATTCTTCATATAGGCGTTCTAGGGTGACAATTCATGTGATCACACACACACAGGACTGAAATAATTTCAGTATCGCTTCGCTGCGGGGTGTTACTCCAACTCTCGTGGGCGGGGAGTTGTGGGGTGTGCGTGTAAGGTCACAGTATTACCCATAGGTCGGTCATACGAGCTCTGAGCTCTCATCCGAAAGGTTAATAACTGTCGATCACGAGTCCAACACATGATCCAAGACCATGGTGAATCACACACACACACACACACGACTCGGTGGCGCAGTTGGTAGAGCATTGAACTGCTACTATAGTGGCCCGTAGTTCTTGGTTCGAATCCTGCCCAGGGCCGAAATTACTTCGGTACCGCTGCGCTTCGGGTCGTTACTCTGACTCTCGTGGGCGGGGAGTTGGGGGTGTGTGTGTGTAAGGTCATAGCATTACCCATAGATCGGACCTACGAACTCTGAGCTCTCTTTCAGGAGGGAAATAGCTATCGATCACAAGTCCAACACGTGATCCAAAGACCAAGTGAACACACACACACACACACACACACACACACACACACACACACATATATATATATATATATATATATATATATATATATGTATATATATATGTATATATGTATATATATATATATATATATATATATATATATACATACATACATACATACATACATACATACACACACACTGGAACAGAGAAGAGAGATCTACTGGCCATTTACAGAATCATGAAAGGTATGGAAGTTCTTGACAGATTATTTATTAAAGTGGAACAGAAAAAAAAGAGGACATGAGAAGAAACTCAAAAAGGATACTCGTAGCTATAGAAGAGATATAAAAAATAATATTTTCCACACAGTGATAGATGCCTGGAACAAATTGGATGAAAAAATAGTAGGTGCAAAAACCAGACAAGAATTTAAGAACAAACTGGTTGCTGAGAGATACAAAGACGGGTCACTGCGAGCATAGCTCCCTTCCCGTATAATACTAGGTAAATGCACACACACACACACACACACACACACACACACACACACACACACACACACACACACACACACACACACACACACACACACACACAAATTGTGACCTTGCTGTCCCGGTGTGTGGTGTGTGAGTGGTCTCAGACCTGCCCAAAAATCGGCAAATAATGAGCTCTGAGCTCGCTGCCGTAGGGTGGTGTCTGGCTGTCTCGACAGAGGCTGCAGCAGATCCGAGGTGAACACACACACACACACACACGGTGGTGCGGTTGGTAGAGTCTCAGACTGTCAGTACGGGGGTGCCGGCGGTACCTGGTTCGAATCTTGCCCAAGGCTGAAATAATTTCAGTATCGCTGCGCATCGAGTCGTTACTCCAACTCTCGTGGGTGGGGAGTTGTGTGTGTGTGTGTGTGTGTGTGCGTGTAAGGTCATAGCATTACCCATAGATCGGTCATACGAGCTCTAAGCTCTCTTCCGGGAGGGAAATAGCTGTCGATCACGAATCCAACACGTGATCCAAAAGACCAAGGTGAACCAAGGTGAATCACACACACACACACACACACACACATACACACACACACACACACACACACACACACACACACACACACACACATATATATATATATATATATATATATATATATATATATATATATATATATATATTGCAAAAATAATCACAATAACGCGTGACGAAAAAATATTGCAGAAACCACAGGGTTAACTCTAATTTTTTTTTTTTAATGGTGAATTTTATGTTCAAAAATTTGGTATGGCTATGGGAAACCCCTTATCCCCAGTTTTAAGCAATTTGTATATGGAGTTCTTTGAAAGGGAATTGTTACCTTGTATTCTCCCCTGTAAAGTCATCTGGTATCGATATGTCGATGAGATTTTATGTATTTGGCCTACTGATATTAATTTGGACAATTTTCTTATTAAATTAAATGACTTAGTGCCTTCTATTAAATTTAAAATTGAGGTAGAACAAGATAACAAATTGCCATTTTTAGATGTTTCTATTATTAGAAAAGATAGATGTTTTAGGTTTGACATTTTTAGGAAACCAACCAATGTTTTGTCATATGTTCATTTCTATTCTACACATCATATTTATACTAAGGTTTCTATTTTTTCATCCATGTTTTTAAGAGCTTACAGAATTTGTAGTCCAGAATTTTTCGACCAAGAAATAGGAAAAATATATGACATTGCATCGGGTTTGAAATATCCAAAATATGTTATAGATAAAGCACAACATAGGGCCAGGAAGTCTTATTTCAATACAACCCAAAAAGATACTTTTTGCAAGAAAAATCTTTTAGTAATTCCATTTCATGATAATCTTGTGAGACTTCCTCGCATCCTTAACCCATTAAACTCCGATGACAAGATGTCTTGTCATTTGGTCAAATAAAACAAAAAATCATAAAACACCAAAATGTTTGATCAAACACCAGAAAAATATGACGTCAGTCCTCCTCGCTTCGCTCGCGAGCGAAGCGAGGACTGACGTCATTTTTTTTTTTTTTTTTTTTTTTTTTTTTTTACCAAATGACAAGACATCTTGTCATCGGAGTTTAATGGGTTAAGGAGTTTAATATTAATGTTATTTTCAAAAACAGTACCATCAAAGAACTCCTTATTAAAAATTCCCCTTGTAATAATGTAGGATGTGTTTATAGTATTCCCTGTAAAAACTGTAGCTCCTGTTATATTGGCCAAACAGGTAAAGAATTAAATATTAGGATGAAACAACACAGGTACAGTATAAGGACGGGCCAAATGTCCAGTGGAGTTTTTGTCCATGTTAGAGACACAAACCACAACATTGACTGGGACAACGTTAAGAAAATTGTTGATTGTAATTCAGCTTTAGATAGGAACATCATTGAATCCTGTTTCATAAAGAACAATTTTGATAATAATATTAACTTGAGTTTAGGTTATTTAAACTAAACAATTTCATAATTAATAGGATAGTAAAACTGTACCAAATTTCCTAATTGTACCAAATGTCCTGTGGACCTTTCGGCCACATGGTTTTGTTCTTTTGTATTTTTTTTATATTATTTCTATGTGTATATGACATGTGTATGTATTTTTTTCTTTTACTGTTACCATTAATATTTCTATGTGTATATGAGTGTGTATGTATGTATAACGTCCGGAGGTTTTATGTGGCTATAACCTTTCCAGTTTTCTTATTTCTGTTCAATATTGTGTTCTGTTTTTTTTTTTTTTTTTTTTTTAATTTGATAATAATATTAACTTGTGTTTTGGTTAAACAATTTTATAATCATAGGATATTTAACCAAGTTTCCTAATTGTACAAATGTCCTATGGACCTTTCGGCCACATGGTTTTGCTCTTTTGGATTTTTGTTTGTTTGTTTTGTTTTGTGTTACTATTACCTTTCTTATTTCCATGTGTATATGAATGTGTATGTATTTTTTTATTATTACCATTAACATTTCCATGTGTAATTGAATGTGTATGTATGTATAATGTCCGAAGGTTTTATGTGGCTATAACCTCTCCCAGTTTTCTTACTTCTGTATAAATATTGTGTTCTATTTTTTCTTTCTTGTACTCTGAGGATGTCGTAATAGACGAAAACGTTCAGTATTCCGACTTTAATTTCCCTGTGGTTTCTGCAATATATATATATATATATATATATATATATATATGTATATATATATATATATATATATATATACACTTATTCAAGTGGGATAAAAACAAGAGGACACGAAAAGAAACTTAAAAGGATAGTTACAGAAGATATCTGAAAAAGAAGATCCCCACACAGAGTGATAGATATCCGGAACAAATTGGATAAGGCAACAGAGTGTGCAAAAACTAAACAAGAATTTAAGAACAAGCTAGATGCTGAAAGATACAAAGAGTACGGGTCACTAAGAGCATAGCTCCCTTCCCATATAATACAACTAGGTACACACACACAAATATATATGTATGCATGTATATATATATATGTATATATATATACATATATATATATATATATATATATATATATATACACACACATTTTAACAACCACAATGCACTTTAATTCTAAGCCATCAAAGGCCAGCATGCTTGAAATTGAAATGTGGTACTACCCAGGACTTGAACCGGGTAACTTCATGACAAGTTCGACATTGACTTTCCAACTAGGCTTACTTGACGGCCTAGTTGGAAAGTCAATGTCGCACTTGTCATGAGGTTACCCGGTTCGAGACCTGGGTAGTACCACATTTCAATTTCAAGCATGCTGGCCTTTGATGGCTTAGAATTAAAGTGCATTGTGGCTGTTAAAATGTATCTCTAATTACTGGGACTCATTCAGTGTTGTACAAATACACACACACACACATATATATATATATATATATAGATATATATATATATATATATATATATATATATATATATACACACACACACACGTCCAGCGCTGAAATAATTTCAGTGTCACTGCGCTGCGGGTTGTTACTCCAACTCTCGTGGGCGGGGAGTTGTGGGTGGGTGGGTGTAAGGTCACAGCATTACCCAAAGATCGGTCATATACGAGCTCTGAGCTCTGTTCCGGGAGAGAAACAGTTGTCGATCACAAGTCCAACACGTGATCCAAAGACCATGGTGAACCACGGTAACTACGGTGAATCACACACACACACACACACATACATGGATATATATATATAATATATATATATATATATATATATATATATATATATATATATATATATGTGTGTGTGTGTGCTGGTTTTGCAGGGGTAACATTACCCTAAAATCATGTCTTCTTCATATTTCTACTCTGTTACTCCGATAGTGCACAAATTTCCCTAAAACAGAGAATTTACCCTGCAACTCGCATATCAGTGGCGAACCTTTCTGTTTTCACTCACAAACGACTGTCAAATCAGTTGAGAATAAAATTAAACCGCGTCATCCTTTCATACATTCAGTCTCCTTCATACAGCAAATCCACATTGAACTAAATTTTTCATTTTACATTTCTAGAAGAAAATCCAAAATAGGATTTCTCTTCGTTATAATATTTAATTGATGTACAGAATACGTGTTACACTTTTAATTGCATAAGGTGGTCTAATCATATATATAAGATTGTAAATATTCTGTTTTGCTTTTACCATGAACCAAACCAAAACAGGGTGGCCAACAGGTTTCAGCAGCAAATGGTGACTTATCATACTTTCGTTCAGTAAGGCATTAGTCACTATAAGGTGTCCTGTTTAAATTGACTACTTTTTATCTAATTCAATTGGTTGATTGTATGACATGGGTTATAATGTAAGTATTGTGAATTGGTACCCCTGAATCTGCCTATGTGCCCTAGTGGCAGACAAACAGCTGATCGGTCCGAGCCATGGTTTTATGGAGTGAATGACGGCAGTTACACCCCAAAGATTCAGGTAAATAAGGTCTTCACTAAATATATTTAATTAAAAACAGCCTCTTACTACAAGGTTATATCCATTGGTTTAGAGATATTATTAGTTTTAGGAGTGAATGTATTTGTATACATACTCTAAACAAAATGTAGGGGGGGTTGCTACAAATCTTAGTACGCTTCAGAGATGTTATTTTAGATAGTTGTTGGAACTAGGTTGCGATTTTTTAGATGACAGTATTCTCAATTAGACATTGGTTCCTACGTTGCTTATGTTTTGGCCACCCGCCATCAGTAGGTTTAAAATTTGTTCTCACCTAGATAATGTTTGACGAACATATCAAGTTTGTGTTGCGAGGATGGGAGGGCCGGGGAATTGCATCAATTGTTTCATTTCTTGTCAGGCTTGTTTGATGAAAGGGAAGACATGTACAAATGCGTTAAAATAATCAAGTTATATTTATTTTCTCAAGAAAACCTCTTGTCAGCCATATAAAAGGTATTGGTGTTTTTAGAGTGACATGAAATTGTCATAGACTCCTTTTATATTAATTCGCACAGGAATTTGAAGTAACATGTCACCTATATGACCCCAGAAATTTGGTTAAAACGTGATTCTTGCCTGTAAGATATCAGACACATATGTTATGTTAATAAGTAGTTGTCCATTATTCCACTTATTCGTGAATTGGGTTGTTTACATGATGGAACTGAGGGTCTGGATATAAGTCTAATGTACTAGGTATGGGGGTACCTTGGGGATACCCAATGTTGAATGTACCTCTCTATCATGTAATTATCAGATGTGTTATGGCTTATATACTTTTATTGTTGTTTCTGATTGATAAATATTTATTGATTTTATTAAAAATTCAACTTATAAACATGTAGTGAACAAAGTTGATTGCCTACTTTGCATTTATGTTTATTTGACAATTTTCAATGTTCGCCAGAGGGAGTCAATGTGCTGATTTTTTTTTTCCAGTTGTAGTCAGTTTACCAAAATACCAAATGAAAATAAAACAAATACATGAATATTAAATGAGATTTTGTCTTGTGACATACAGAATAGGTTCGTGACGTACAGAATAGGTTCCATGACATAAGCTTACAAGACTAAAACTCATGCCGTTAATGGAAAAAAGACAAAACCTCACAAGTCAGGTTTGTGGTGTTGTCTTGAATCTGCAACAAAGTGCCACATGATGTAATGTCCACAGACAAAATGCTACAATGTGAAAACTGGATGAAATGCCAGTCCTACATTTCCTTGTTTATCATCATAAATGTAAAATAATACATATATATTATGTATGAAATTACCATTGATGCTTTTTGTACTTTCATTTGTTCTTATAAAAATTGCACAGAAATAATATATTTTTGCACTTTTATTTGTTTTTATTAGAATTATACAAAAATTAAATGGATATAGCATGATTAAAAGAAATTGGTTTCGTAGCTTCTTTTAACACCTTTAGCATGGTGTCATTATAAATGAAGCCACAAATCGGAGTATGACCTAAGGCTAAGTGATATGAAGCCATCATAAAAAATGTGAAAGGTGAAACGACTTTTTTTTTTTATCTAGTTGGAAATAATCACTCGTCTATAAAGCATCCCAAAAACCTGTGTCTAGAATTAGTAGCTAAGCATAGGTCTATGGAGGATTTCCTTAGTACTATGGGGCACTGCATCAGATTGGAGTAAATCATGATTTATGAATTTAGTATAATTATAATTCTAATAACATGAAATAGAAGTGCAAAAATATAATATTTTTGTGCAATATTGATAAAAAATCAAATGGAAAACAAAAAAATATTAATGGCAATTTTATTCTTCATATTTATTATGTATTTTGCATTTATGATGATATGCAAGAAAATGTAGGACTGGCATTTTGTCAATTTTTCACATTGTGGCATTAAGTTGTGTGGCTTGTCTAATGGCATTTTATATGTGGAAATAATGTAATGTCACTTTGTCATGGATTAAAGATGACAGCATGAGATTGATTTGTGAGTTTTTGTCTTTTTTTTTTCCATAAAGAGTATGAGCTTATGTCATGGAACATATTACATGGCGTAAATTCACATTACAAAAGCTCATTTCACTTTCATGTATTTATTACCTTTTCATTTGGTATTTTGCTAAATTAACTATGAGTGAAACAAAAAGTCAATACAGTGACTCGTCCTGGTGAACATAGAAAGAGCGAAACAAAAAGTCAATACAGTGACTCGTGCTGGTGAACATAGAAAATATTAGTCAAACATAAATGCAATGTAGGCAATTTATTACAATTTTGTTCTACATATTTATGTTGAAATTTTGATAAAGTCAATGCATATTCATCAATCATATACAACAGAAAAGGTATATAAACCACAATATATCTGGTAATATCATGATAAATAAGTACATTGAGTCCCCCAAAGGTATCAACCAATGTACCACATACATTTAATTTCATTTCTGTGTATTTGTTACCTTTTGATATTTTGGTAAATGGACTACAGCTGAAACAAAAAGAGTCAGCACAATGAGTAAGAGGCTGGTAGACAAGTGGGTAGAAGAGAGGTAGATGATGAGTGTTATATTTTTATAGTTTATGTATTTACATAATACCTGAAGGTGAGAAGGTGAGCAATTGCACAACCTTGCTCGTTGTCTAATGTTTACAAACATTCACTGGGGACCCGATTTCATTGCTGTATAATGTTCATTTTTATACTGATGTAAGAATATTTAACTATACCTATGCATTTATTTATGTATTTTATTTGTTATTTACATTGTTATAGTTTTTATTTATTATTTTATTATTATTATGATTTTTTTTTGCATCCGACCTAGATATGGACCAATAGGTCTCCTGTTGGCATGCTCTGCCTTTGTAATCCTTTGTAATATGTAAACCATGTCAGTGCGCAGTGGTGAATTCGAGATTGCTCGATTAAGCAGTATTGCAGGATTGTAACAGCTGTTCTGAGTGGAGAAGAAAATTTAATTGGTTCATGATTGTAAGATCAAGCCCTTAGTGGAGGTTCTTAAATATAACATTAAAGATCATTGAACTAAAAAAAAAAATAATAATAAAAAAAATAATGTTATTGCAGAACTGACCTAGTATCCAAATTGAGGATTCCTGATTGGAGTCCCTTGGTGTAACGTAAAGAACCAAGTGTAGAAAGATTTGGGAAGAAAAGAAAGAAAAATTAAGCTCCGTGTAATTGTAATTCCCCTCTCCCATACATATACTAAGTGAAACTTGACTAAGTCAGATGATCAGAAGCACAGGGCCTTCCTACTAAAACTATGAGTGACTATCATATGTAACAAAGTGGTGAAAGGAAAGTAGAAAATAAAAGCACAAAAGAAAGATGGCCCATAGAGACAACAACAGAGTGGTGACAGGCGACCACACAGTGCCTCCCCCTGGTGAACCTAGGAAACATTAGTCAAATAAGCATAGCTGCGAAGTAGGCAATCACAATTTTATTCTCTATATTTATAAGTTGAAATCTTTATAAAGTTGGTACATATTTATCAATCAGAAACAACAATAAATGTGAGCCATGGTATATTTGATAATAATAAATAGATACATTGGGTCCTCGCAAGATATCACCCAAAGTACCCCCCCAGTGTATCAGGTACATTGGGCCTCTACCCAGACCGAGCTGATACAGTCAACCTGGCAAATTCAGTTTGTATCTTGGTATGGTATAATTTATATTGATTCAAGATTGAAGTAGTATAACAGAAGACTGAAAATTGTTGAACTGTTTCCATGAACCTATGAGAACTGCTTAGCATGTATACAGAACAAAATTTTGGAATATAGAGCTTTGGATGATAATCAGTTGTACTTTCTTTTTTGTACTTAAGAAATTATCATCTATAAGAAATTAAAGGTATTTTGTAGAAGTACCTGTGTGATATAGTAATAGAAAGTTAAATATTGATTTTGTAAATTTTAATAGATCAATGTAATATGTTTTTCTTTGTGGAAATCAATAACAGAAAATCTTGCTAAAAGCAAGTACACTACTGAATGGAGCTGTCATCTGTCCAGCCCTCTCATTGTCAGTTTGACAATGGAGTTGATTTTGTGTACCGAGTGTTCTCCCACTCCAAGTGATGTCATCATGCCACATATTCTTAAAATAGTGCTACAAAACTGAGCTTCATGCTTTTCTTCAAGCCAAACTCCTCTACACCCAGCATTCTGATCAGATGCCAAAACTGGCACGCAACATCTCTGATGATGACGACCCTGATGACCTCTAGAATTATAGGTACCTCATTACAAAATGCAGGTTATAGTAGATGAATTTATCATACTTTAATTTCTTCAACCTCCACATCTATCGAAACTGATGGAGTCTTGAGTAGTCACCATGGCTGTGTTTGTTAGTGTATCACTTTTAGCGACTTTTTCTGTTATTGATTTCTGCCAAGAAAAACCTATATTATGATGATGTATTACAATTTACAAAATTACTATTTAGTTTTCTATTATTACGTCTAAAAATGTACCAAAAATAATTTCTTTGGAAAAAGTAGTTGCATTATTGTACTTCAAAATAGATTAGATTGATTTGTTCCTGGCCATTCATTTTTATAGTTGGTTTCACTTTTTGTTTTCATCATATGATTTTTTTTTTTTTTTTCCTTCAAAAATAGTTTATTTTCAATAGAAATTTATTGTAAATAATGAATGGTTTAAAAGAATTAGAGGGGATTTGCATCCCAAATAAGTATGCCAGTTTTGTCGTTAAACCTGCCTATTCCAATCTGTCATGGAGACGAGGAAAGCTAAGATCGTATCACTGACCTTTCACAATAAGGAATGTCTTAGTTTGTTTTAGTTATCTCTAACCCCACAATGATAATAAAAATTGGCACATTCTCATTTGTGATGTACCAGTTTTATTATTTTTACATTTATAAAAAAAATTGTGTAAAACTGGGTTGTTGAAAACAATTGTCATTACAAAAATGAATTTCATTGAGCATAATAGAGAAATAGGAATAATAAATCTTTGCAAGATATTGAACCACCGTGGATTATTACAAAAGTAGCATATTATTTAAACAATGTTAAGGAATGAATTGAGGTAATTTGAACTTTTGATGGTGATGTAATTTTTGGGTGTGGCTACCCCCCCGTGTAAGGGGGAAAAAGCCTTTGGTATATGCATGTATGTATGTGTAATTTGTATGTATGTATTTACCTAGTTGTATTATATGGGAAGGGAGCTATGCTTGTAGTGACCCATCTTCGTATCTTTCAGCATCTAGTTTGTTTGTAAATTCTTATATGGTTTTTGCACACACTGTTTCCTTGTCCAATTTGTTCCAGACATCCACCACTGTTGAAAACTATTCTTTTTCAGATCTCTTCTATAACTATCCTTTTTGAGTTTCTTTTTGTGGCCTCTTGTTTTTCTTCTCTCCCACTTTAATAATTCATCTCTGTTAAGAACTTCCATACCTTTTCATGATTCTGTAAATAACCAGTAGATCTCCACTTTCTCTTCATTGCTCCAGGGTTGTTAGTTCCAGTTTGGACAGTCTTTGTTCATATGTCAATTTTGAAAGTGTTGGCATCAAATTACTCATACATACTTCCTCACCCCCCATCCCCCACCCACTCCCCCTCATGCATCACAGCATCATCTATACACAACCCTCCTCCATTCACCCCTATCTTCTGTCCTCTCCCGTCCTTCCTCAACAGACATTCCTCTCTTTTGTAATGCCCCTTTTATCTCATCCTAGGATGCCCCCTCATATTTACTCCTTCCACCTCTGCCTTCTACACCTCTTTTACTAATCTTTCTTCACTCATTCTTTCCTTTTGTCCAAACCATCCTAATACTCTTTCATCAACCCTATCTCCCAACTCCCTTTCCACCCCTGTTCTCCTCCTCACCTCCTCATTGCTCACTCTGTCTAGCCTCGTAACCCCTATCATATTTCTCAGACATTTCATCTCAAACACATTCAAACTCCTTCTCTCTTCCTCTCTTATGTTCCATGTTTCTGCCCCATACAGTGCTGTCACGCTGTCAACACAATCACTCCTTCATATAACCTCCTCTTAGCATCCTTTCCCAAATGTCTATTTCTCATTACACTTTTTAATCCACCAAGGCATTTTCTTGCTTCTCTCAATCTACATTCTACCTCCACCCACACTCCTCCCTCTCCTGCCACATTCGCACCCAAGTATCTAAAACTATCCACTTCTTCCAGTCTCTCTCCCTTAATGCTCACCTCCAGCCTGCTGGCACTCTCTCCCACGTAGACCTGTGTGCCTTCTTTTCTAGTGCCCTCCACATGGTCACTCGTATCAGATTTTGTTGGGGTTATTTGTATTAGTTTACAGGAATTTTATGTTCAATGAATTTCATTGAGAATATTGATTTCTGAAAAGAAAAATGAAAATGAAAATCCCTGCATGTGTACTTGGGAAAGAATTACCCTGAAAAATAGAAGGTGAGAAACCCATGCCAAGAGGCATATAGTTGTAGCTGAAGCAACCTTTGCCTTATGTGCCTGGACTGTTGGGGTAGGTAATAGTCACTGCTGGGAATCAGGAAGGAGTGTAGGAGATTTTAACTAAGAACTACCAGTAAGTGAATGTGAGACCAGCATGATTCCAGTTACACCACCAATGCACACCTAGAAATATCACTTTAATAAATAAGACATCCCTGCTAATAGTAGAGATTGAATGGAACACACAAGTAGTCAAATGTATCTAAATGATTGACAAGTAATACCTAAGATAATGTTAATGGATGTTTTTGTAGTAGAAATCATCTGGGATGCTCGCTGGTCAAGCGGTTTAGATCACTACTTAAGGGTATAGGTCAAGAGTAGAGGGAGATCAAATCTATCAGGCAGCAAGCACTTTTATAGTGAAGGCATCCTACTACATTAAATTCTCTGCTTCAAAAAGTCTTCTGTAAGGAGGCAGTGTCCTATCCTTCTCTGAGAGGGCTGCACTGACAAAATTAAATCGTATAAATTTTCTTGATTTGAAATAGTTTCATCTTAGAATGAGCTAACCAAGCAATGACAAGTTATCAACAGGTTATTGACAAATATTGCCAACAGTTGAGCAGTGTTCTCAGTTCTAGCTAACTCTGTTCCATAAATCAGTGGTGGCCATAAAGAAAATTAGACTAATTTACTAGCTAAGGGGCCAAGGACTATTGGGTAAATATTTCTTCATCCATAGTTTATGCCTGCCCCCCACCCCCTCTTTATCTTAAAAATTTGTCTCAGAATTGTAAAGATACGAAACTGAAAATCCATCAGTATTTGCCAATACTAAAACTAACAGTACCCCAACTTAGCATAGGTGAGATTAAGTAAGGAAACTGAAACGCTAAAATTTTTCTTTATGTTTTGGAGAATGGAAAAAATTTTTTTGGAAATGAAGCAAACTACCATACCAAGGGATTACTGATAAATTTATATATGTATTTTTTTTTTCCCTGGTGCAATAGCATGTGAAATTATTGGCTTAATTTACCATTTTCTCATAAATTAACATGCAAGGAAACCATACAGATTTTAATTATTTTATCTTGATAAAGTAAGAACAACACCCAAAATAAGATATATTATTATAGACAAATTGTTAACATTTACAGATTATAGAAATCATTATAGAAAATTCCAGATGGTTTAGCCCTTTAATTCAATGGGTAGCAATGACATTTGAAACTTGTCAAAGGTAATGCCATGGCAATGGGAGAGACAAAATAGAAAAGAATCGTCACATTGAGAGCAGAAAAAAACAAGTTTTAACCTGCAGCACTGATTCCACACAACCACATCTATCTCCACCTAGAGGTGCAACCATAGATTCATTTGCCATCACTTTTCAACTTCCTTCTGATCAATCTTTACTTTTTTTTTCCATCACCATTGCCTTCCCAGATGAAACCAGCAAAATTGGAACCAGCCTAGGCACTCACACATGCCTAACATGCAAAGAAAAAACAGAAATTACACTCTTGTAATTCCCGGGTTCATTTAACATGCACCACACTTATAAATACTTACCAGTACATGAATTAGTTTCTGGGCCAGTTCCATAAATTAGGTACTTGCCCCTTGGAGGGGGGGGCCCTGGGTGGAGGTTGGGGTTGTGGTATCTTGCATCCTAAAGATATCTGGATTTTCATTGGATCTGGGTTGTCCTGTGGGTCTCTGATTTCTTGGATGGTAGCTTTGCCCCAGGTAGGCACACTACCAATTATCAAGGATCAAAAGATTGTACATTGGAGTATCTCAAGGAATAATACGTATGTACTATTCACATTCTTTAAAAGTGATCTCCCCATACCAAGTTATGTAAAGAAAATAGAATTGAAGCCTCTCCTTAAAAATCATCAGTGACATTACAGGCAACCATGAATCAAAGAAATGTTCAACAGTGGAGAGAAACCGAAACCATAAAATCCTGGGCCTCTCTTTTGATGCCCACATGTTCTTCAGCTCTCCCAGCAAGTCCCTATTAATGAAAATCAACAACATATTAAAATGAGTAGCAAGCTTAACTAACAGGTTTTGATCAGAAGGAAAGTTAGTTGTAGTGTACAGACAGTTTGTATTAACTACACCTCCATAACATGGTTCCCAACAATCAAGAAAATATAGATGCCCCATAAACTGCATAAAACAAAACACTTACAGGATGCACCAAACCACCTAATAGGAGATTACAATTTGAAACCAAAATCCTTCTCATTGAACTGCACATGAATATGATAAATGTGCAGTTCTGTATATATAAAAAGGAACTAGCAGCATACTTCTCAAACATCTTCAACAGTCTACCACTGGCCTCATGTAGCACATCCTTACAAAAATGCACACAGTCACAAGGCAAACATCCAAAGACCAACTGCCAAGCTCCATACTCTTCCGAACTCCCATTGACAGCCATACTAAGTCCCTTCCACAAAAGAAAAAAGCATACTAGTATATCTGCATTGATGTCACCATCCAAATTTAAAGCACAGTTGCAAATTGCCCCAGGTACAATCACTGCACACAAAACACCTCATCTTATATTGCCCTTATTTTGGGTGTTGTACTTTACCTTACCCAGACAACAACATAATATTGTATACCAATTATGAGTGACTTGTTGGCCAACACAGTGGTTATTGCCAGGAAGCCACTGATTTCCTACAAGAGGGACCTGGATTGATTTAACAAATTAGACTAACAACCTATACCCACCCACACCTACACTCAAAAACACTCCAATGCTAAACACACTGTAAACATATCAAACAAACAAATGGAGCAATTCCTACACACACTATACACATTGCAATTAAACAAACCAAACTAACTCATCAAACCATGCTACTTGCATCACAGACTACTGCAATCGAGAAAGTCAAATCACATCACTCATTACTCTAGTACATCAGGTTATCCTTCTCAAAGAAAAAAAAATACATAGTAGAGCACCATTTATCCAGCACAAGAAGGGAGACCATGCCAAATAAGTGTAATTTCCAATGTTTCGAGACCCACCCTCTATGAACCAAATATTGTCCTATAATCCCTGCCCAACCCTCATTATTTTATTGAGTGCCTCATAAACACCATTATAGAGTCCTCAGTCTTGACAAAGAACTCCTTAATTTTGTCTGCTTGTCCCCTGATGTTGTGAATTGTGGACAACAAACACCCAAACTCGGCCATGAGATTATGGTGGGACTCGCGTTTATCTAGTCTCTTGATTATTTTGTACTTGTTCTTCAATGTTAGCAATTTGTCTCCATTTCTCATTTACCTTAGTCTTCTTGTTAACGAATAAGTCTTCCCTTTCCACTAATATTAGGAGGAGAACCCCAAACAAATGGCAAAATGGCAGAGAAAATAGCATGGTATATTTACAACTTGAATCAGCTGTCGCGGATGCATCCACATGACCGCACGTGGAAGTACAGGTGGCATTATCACTCCATATACTTGTATACTTAAATGAGGTGGTCATTGGCAATTCTGTACATCCATGTACAAATACAAGGTATGCTATTGTTATAATGTTGCTGATACATCAAATGCCAGATAAATGGTGCTCTATGGAATGTATATACAGTATACAGTTATAGTACAAATGTAGCATCAATCTTCTATGAATAGAGATATTACTCTAACATGATAAATGATGTGTGACTTTAATTTATAGGGGCACCCCAAAACAGGGCCTAAAGCATTGGCTGCATGCTATCATGCAATTACAACTGCACAATATTGTGCAGTCAGTACCCCGGTACTGGATAGTGAATGTGCTATGTTTCACCACGACATGATCAAACATGACAAAAACAAACTGAAAGTACTGTGTAAATGGTGGCTTTTACCTTAAACCTTTTTTAAGTTACCTTAATATTACCTTTATATATATATATATATATATATGGAAGTGAGCATTAAGGGTGAAAGACTGGAGGATGTGGATAGTTTTAGATATTTGGGTGCGAATGTGGCAGGAAAGGGAGGAGTAGGGGTGGAGGTAGAATGTAGATTGAGAGAAGCGAGTAAATGCCTTGGTAGATTGAAAAGTGTAATGAGAAATAGACATCTGGGAACGGATGCTAAGACGTTATATGAAGGAGTGATTGTGCCAACAGCATTGTACGGGGCAGAAACATGGAACATGCAAGAGGAAGAGAGAAGGAGTTTGAATGTGTTTGAGATGAAATGTCGGAGAAATATGATAGTGGTTACATGGCTGGATAAAGTGAGAAATGAAGAGGTGAGGAGGAGAGCAGGGGTGGAAAGGGAACTGGGAGATAGGGTTGATGAAAGAGTATTAGGATGGTTTGGACACAAGGAAAGAATGAGTGAAGAAACATTAGTAAAAGAAGTGTGGAAGGCAGAGGTGGAAGGAGTGAATATGAGGGGGCGTCCTAGGATGAGATGGATGGATGGGGTGAAAGGGGCATTACAAAAGAGAGGAATGTCTGTGGAGGAAGGACGGGAGAGGACAGAAGATAGGGGTGAATGGAGGAGGGTTGTGTATAGATGATGCTGTGATGCATAAGGGGGAGTGGGTGGGGGATGGGGGGTGAGGAAGTATGTATGAGAAAATTTTTGACGCAGCCCGAAGGGATTTCTCCCCATCTTCTCCTTTTGTGCATGGGGGGTCGCTGAATCTATGAAGCGGCCTTGCTGTGGATGTGCCATGTCTTGTGACACTGCTTCTGACCCAGGGCAGTGGAGAGGATGCAGGGATGACCTGTCATCTGGGAGGTGCCAAGATGGGAGGGTAGGAGGGAGGAGTGTGAAGGGAAGTGGAATATATAGGAAATGGAATGGGTGGGAGTGGTTTCTATGCCTTTTTCTTTTTGGCTACCCCCCATGTAGGGGGAAAAAGCCTTTGGTATATGTATGTATTTTTATCTTGTTTGTTTTGTTGTTCCCTAGATTGTCTGGCTGAGCTGTCCCGTCTTCCTGAGAAATGCTGTGGTTGGAAGTGGGTTTTCCCACAAATCCTTTTTTAGTGTGTATTGTGTTGGCATACATGATTGTGTACAGTGCAGTGTTCCATAATCTGTTGTATAGTATGGGGTGAAGTACAGTTGGTGAGAAGTGCGGCTGTTGATTTGGTTGGGGCTATTTGGAGTCTGTTTGTAGTGAACCAGGTGTGTCAAGATATGGTTTTAGTATTTCTGCAGCTTTGTCTGCCTTATGGTGTGTGTATGTAATTGTTATGTTGTCTGCGTAAGAAGACATTTGTATTTCTGAAGTGTCAGGTGTGGGTATATCATACATGTATAGATTAAAGAGTGCAGGGGATAGAACTGACCCCTGTAGTACTCTGTTGCTAAACTTTGCAGTGTGTAATGATTGGCCATTGTATGACATATAGGCATTTCTGCCTGCCAGATAATTGGCCAGCCATCCTTTGGTATTATTGTGATGTCTGTATTTACCTGTGTTGTATATTTTGTGAGATTGTGACATGGGATGGCATAAAAAAATGTACTAATATCTAGTGTTAGGAGAAATGTTCTGTGTAGGGACTTATCTGAATTTATACCATGGAAAAATCTTTGTGTGAGGTTTATCAGAAGAGTGTTTGTGGAATATAGTGGTCTACATTGTGATTTAGCATGGGGGATATGTGGTGTGATGAGTTGTTAGGGGGAAAGAGCCTTTGGTATATGTATATGTACAGTATGTATGACTTTGGAGGGGGTGCAGAGAAGTGAGATGCTGGAACTGTTGGGTCTTTGTGGTTTGGAGATAGTAAAAATTTTTCCATGCTTCCAGATGTTGAGTATAATGTGTGAGTAGCTGTGGTTTGCAATGTTGGTCAGTGTATGTATACCATGTGGTCCAAAGTGTTTCAGGTGGATGTTACTTATGTTGTCAGGGCTACATGCAGATGAGTGCTTGAAGTTATGGATTATGTGCTTCATCTAGCTGTCTATGAAGGGTGTGTAGTTTGGGTTGGGGGGAAATCTTCTTTACATTAAATGATGTGTTGGTCGTCAGGGTGTGGAGTGAAATGGCTTGGCTGTGCGAAATGATTTATGTGTTTGCTTGTTGTCAGAGGATAATCTGATTTGTTGTGGTGAATTCTGTGTGAGTGTTGTGTTACTGTTGGATAGTGTAATGCTGTTGAGCCTCTTGTACATTTTTTTGGTGTTTGTTTTGTGATTGTTGACCAATGTTTGCCAATTTAGTGTTGTTCATGTATTTTGTTGTTGCTCTCAGCATATATTGCTTGTATTTAGTCTGTTATGTTCTGAGGGATAAGTGTGGGGATATTGTGTTTAATCGTGTTGCATTGTCTGATGAGGCCTTGGATTTCTGGTGTAAAGTTTGGGATGTGTGATTTTCTGTTGACTCTGGGGATGTATTTCTTGGCTGTGTTTTGTATGGTTGTATTGAAGGTGTGCACATCACTGTCTATAGTGCACTGTTCTGTGTCTCAAATTGTTGTTATATCTCTTCATCAAAAGCTTCCCAGTTTGCTCTCTTGTAATTGGTGTACGAGTGTCTGTAGCCAGCTGGGGCATATCGACAGGAGACCTTTTGGTCCATAACTAGGTCAGATGCAAAAAAAAAAAAAGAGAGAGAAAGAGACAGGTAATAATAAATAAATAAACAAACAAATAAAAGTGATATCGGGTAATAATATAAATAATAATAAATAAAGTAAATAAATAAATAGGTAGTTAAATAACAGGTAAATAGTAAATGATAATAAATTGACAGATAAATGATAATCAAGGAAATAATAATAAACAAAGACAAATAATAACAAACAAATAAATAATATAAAATAAATGGCAGGCATTACAGCATCTTGCTTAGGTGTTTATCTAAACAAATCTTAAAGCTTCGAACTGAACTACATTGCACTGCCTCTGCAGGAAGTTTATTCCATTCAATAACTACACTTCCAAATTAAATCTATTTTCTGACAGTTTGAGACCATTATTTCTTGTCGGATTCTCTTTCAGTGTGAAAATTTTGTCACTTTTGATGTTGTCAATTCCCTTTAGAATCATAAAGACCTATATAAAATCGCCTCTGAGTCTTACACTTTTTTAGGGAAAACAGATTCATATGTTTTAATCGATTTTCATATGATTTATTTTTTATATTTGGAATCAGTTTTGTCAATATATTTAATGAGATTCAGTGACCATACAGAAACAGCATATTCCAAATGTGGATGAACTAACGATTTATAGATTGTTAATGAAAGATGGACTTTTGAAATCAAAAGATCGCACAATCGGTCCTAAAATCTTGTTTGCTTTCTCAGAGGCTGAAATACACTGCTTAGATGATTTGAGACCATTACTGATAATTACGCTGAGTTCCTTTTCACTATCCACTTTTATTAACAAATTTCCAAATAACTTGTAATCATACTTACTAATATTTTTACCTATGTGCATAACCTTTATGTACTTGTGTTAAATTTCATTAGCCACTTTTTAGACCATTGCTGTAGTTTATCTAAATCTTCTTGAATATCTAATTGATTTAAGTGATCATTTGGCATTCTGCACAGAATCTGCAACATAATTTTATATAAAGTAATTAGAAAAATCTACAATGTTCCAAGACCACAAAAAGTGAACCAGGATATGGTGAGGGATGACTGTATTGTCAGTGTGATGCATAGTAGTGTGAAATGTTCTGTGTTTTCTGTGTGGTGCTTACATATGGGGCAATTTGAGTCTATAGCCAGACCTATTCTGTGTCGATATGGTCTTAGGGATGGATGGTGTCCAGAGAACAAAAATCAAAATATATGTAAAATTAATAAGTAAATAAATAAAATGAAAAAGAATAATAAATGAATAAAGGGTACATATTAGTTTGCTTTGGTGTCTATTGAAGTTGAAACTTAAAACTATTATATTCATTTGCCTTGGCTGGAAGCTCATTCTATTCACTGATGAAGCAGTTAGAAGATTGTTTCTACCTACTTGTAATTTATGTCTACATCCTCACAGCTTAAGGCCATAATTTCTTGTTTGGTTGGTGTTGAGTATGAAAATACTTTAAATTTCATATGCTATACTTTCCCTTGAAATTTTTAAAAGGACTTGTGTTAACTCTTTGTGCGGCACATGGGGTCATGTTTACCCCAATTTTTCTTTTATAAGATGTCCTTTAGCCACATTATGTTTCAGGGTTCATGCTTCTTAGAAGTATATTTGCACTTGGCCAGTTTATAAGCTCATTAAATTTGGAAAACAAAGGTATTATAATTTAGGAGTGACAAGGTAGAGAACTTTGGTGGTATCATCTGCTCTGATACACCTAGGATACCTTGTAACAATTTTTTCTTTTCAGATTCTAGGTATTATTGGCAATGGCACTGCCTATTAAACTGTATTACAGTCAAAGGGTGGAAATTGTATATTGATTCTTGCGGTGATATATCTGACTATAGTGACTATGAACTACAAGTGTCGCTGGAGGTGATGATGATAAGTAATGATAATGTGAGTGATAATAAAAAATAATATAAAAAAAACATACAAGGGGCACATGGTAAATTTGCTCCATGCACCATATCCTGGGCAACATATGTACAAAATTTAGTACTTGTGACATTGCATATGGCGGAAACCCACTGCTCAAGTTGGGGTCTTTCAGGACCCCACATGGTGTTTTGAGTTATTTTATCTCACCTGGTGTATCAAAGGTTAATTCTCCCCTCAGTACCCACAATTTTAAGGAGAATAGGTTCAAAGCCTTTAAACTGCCTTTGTATATTTTCTTTCTCCTTCCTCTCTTTCTCTCTCCCTCTCTTTCTCTTTCTCTCTTTCCCTCCCTCCCCCCTCTCTTTCTCCCTCTCCTCTCTCTCTCTCTCTCTCCCTCTCCTCTCCTCTCTCTCCCTCTCCTCTCTCTCTCTCTCCCTCTCCTCTCCTCTCTCTCTCTCTCTCCCTCTCCCTCTCCTCTCTCTCTCTCCCTCTCCACTCTCCCTTTCCTCTCTCTCTTTCTCTTTCTCTCTCCTCTCTCCACCCTTTCTTTCTTTCTCCTCTCTCTTTTTCCTCTGTCTCCTCTCTCTCTCTTCTCTTTCTCCTCTTTTTCTTTCTCCACTGTCCTCTCTCTTTCTCCACTGTCCTCTCTCTTTCTCCACTGTCCTCTCTCTTCTTTCTCTCTCCTCTCTTTCTCCTCTCTCCTCTCTTTCTCCTCTCTCCCTCCCTCCCTCTCTCCCCCTCCCTCTCTCTCTCCCTCTTTCTCTCTCTATCTCCCTCCCTCCTCTCTCCTCTCTTTCTCCCTCTCTACCTCTCTCCCTCTCTATATCCCTTTCTCTCTCTCTCTCTTGCTCTCACTCTCTCCTCTCTCCTCTCTTTCTTCTCTCTCCTCTCCTCTCCCTTTCTCATCTCTCCTCTCCCTCTCTCCCTTCCTCTCTCTCTCTCTCTCTCTCTCTCTCTCTCTCTCTACATGTATATATATATATATATATACATAGAGAAAGAGAGAGAGAACTCCCAAATAACTAGCAAAAGCCACTGGATAAGTCTATACAGTATGTCATTCAAATTTTTAATTGTTTTCGTTTTGATTGATGTGTTACACTAGATTGTAAATATACTAGCTTTAATTTTTGCTTTTTTTTTTTTTTGTAGGTGGTGATGTGTGACCTGCACGAGCTGGATGCAGGTGACCTGCTGGGGCTGCTGGAATGCCCCCAGCAGGAGGTGGTGGAGGAACTGCGAAGCCTTCTGAAGGATGCTCTTGCCAGTGTCCGTGAGTCGTGGTTGGTGGCTGGATTGTTGGATTATTTCTTCCAGACCAACAGTGCTCGCATTTTGGATCTGCTGCTAACCTTGCAGGAGCCCCACGACCGCCACCTGCTCGAGAAGTTACAGGAGGGGATGAAGGGACAGAGCCGTTTCCGCTACACATCGCTGCTACTCTATGCAGTGAGAAGACAGCCACCACCATTGTGGCTAAGAAAGTTTGTCAACCATGGAGCAATGCGTGAATTACTTCATCTTTTGCAGGCTGAGAGGGAATTGTCTATACTGGTGAATGGTCTCCTTGTATTGGTAATACTTATGCCTATCTTGCCATTTGAAATTGGCCAAATGTATCTGATGTCTATCTTAGAAATATTTAGAAGATTGGTGCTTTGGTCACCCAAGAAAGATGATAATAATCTAGAACTGTACCTCCAGGTAGCAGTGTATTCTTTCTTCCACCGTCTGTATGCACTGTACCCGTGCAATCTGGTGACCTATCTTAGAGCCAATTTTTCTGGATCAAACAATTTGGCTTGTTTCTTCTCTACCATCAAGCCAATGATGGAACGTGTTAAACTCCACCCTTTACTAGTGAGTGGATCTAAAGAGATGGAGGTGAGTAAATCAAGATGGCTAGGCATGGAAACCCATGAGCTTGTTTTAGAATGTGCCAAGTTGTGTTTAGATTCCATGGAGGCCACAGGTGGAGACAATGGACGGCCTTGGTTTCTGCCGAGCTCTAGTTCCATGTTAGATGCAGATTTTGAATGCGTACAAGAGCCATGCCTTTGGATTCAAACCCAAGAGACAGGGTTTTGGTCCCCAAGCATGAATCAGTCTCCTGCACCTCTGCCTAACAGAGGGTTCAGCTCTCAGCCTCAGACACCAGTATATCCAGTCCTAGCATCTACACAGAGAGCAACACGCATGATTGCTGAATCACCACCAGAAGCTGCAATAGAGGCTACACCAGAGACAACACCTTTTACATCTCCTATTAAGGCCGACTCAGCTGCTTTGGCATGCAGACACCCATTGAAAGCAGCAACCTCTTTAAACTTGAATACCAGCAAAGCAGTGGCATCACCTAATGCATCTGAGGGCATCAATGCTCCTGGATCTCCACTCAAAAAAGATAAAGATTCTATCCCTTTTAGATTTCCTGAGAATCAGGGACAAGACTTGTTTTCACTTGCAGGGAAATCTGTAATATTACAGAGTAAACTGCAGCAGATTCAGAAAGAAAGACAACAATGTCAGAAGGAAAACATGTTCGATCTTCCACTTGATAATGATGGAAAAGATGGGAAAGTTGTATCAAAGGGATCTATTTTCAATGGGAAAGAGTCTAATGATACAAATCAACAGAGAAAAGTTATAGAGAGGCAAGTAAGTTTGGATGATAGTTTGTTGCAAACTAAAGAGACGAGCTTTAGTGAAGTAAGGATTAGCGAAAGCAGTGCTGTGATGGAAGGACGGAGAAGAAGAAAGGTCTCTGTATATGATAGAGGGCATGTAGATACCACCTTGCTGGTATGTCCTGCAGCTAATGAGACTAGTAGAGATAAGGACCTGGACTTTCTTGCATCATCCCAAAGTAAGGAAACTAAAGAGAAGATTGTAGAGTTTAGTAGTATTATTGAAAGGCGACTATCTGAGGAAAGAGAAGATGGCTCAGCAGAAAGCAGGAAATCTTCAGATTCAAATGAGGCAAAAAGCAGAAGAGAGAGTGAAAATGATACTGAAAACCAGGGCTTAGGTGTACCAAACCACAAATCCATGACAGAACTAGTACGTAATATGCGAACCATGAGACTTCGTTTCCTTAGTCAGTGTGGCCCACCGCCAGATTGTAATCTTCTTGGATTAGGGGGACAGCAACGCATTGCAACTTCACCACCAAAGGGAACTATAATTTTACCTTCCAAACCTTTAGAGCGAAGCTTTTCTTGTCCAAGTTTGAATGTTGTCATTGCATGTCCAGGACTGAATCACAGACAAAGAAAAGAGTCTCAGTTGTCTTCAATGACACTCTCACCTACTCGGCACCTGGTACTGACAAGTGAAGTAGCCACACAAACTGATGAAACAGATGTGGTGAATCCATATGAACAGTTATTGGATATTCTTTTGATCCCTGCTCCTGATAAGACTAAACAATCTCCTGAAGTAAACAAGAACACAACAGATGACACAAGTACTCTCTCCCCTCATCAGATGTTAGATAATTATGTTCAGGCACATGTGCAGGTAAGCTCAGATGAAGATAAGCCATTCAAATCCACCAAGGGTCCTGATCCTGAAGTTAAGATGATTCATTCTTTACTAATGTTTGAAAGGCACAAGAGAGAAGTGCATGCTGAAAGAAATAGACGTCTTTCAGGTAAAGTAAAACGTGCCTATGCACTTGAAGAACAGCAGAGTTTTATGAAGGAAGAGTATTCACGCATGGAGAAAAAAATTTGTGATTTAAAAGATGAATTGCAAGACATGCACAATGCTAAAATGAAAAAAGAGCAGTTGCTGCAAGGAGTGCTAGCAGAGAAACAGGAAGTCCTGAATAGATTGAGTTATGAAAAAGGTGAAGCCAAGCAAGAAAGGGACAACCTTGATGTGCAGTGTCGTATTCTCACAAAAGACAATGAAAGCATTACAAGTGAGCTGCATAGGGCACAGTCTCTCCTGATAGAAAAAGAAAGACAGTTGACTCATTATTCCAAACTCTCTTCAGAAAATGCTCAAATGAGGAAGCAGATAGAGGCTTTGCAAACACAAATACTTCTTATGGGGGAGTTGCAGATGCAGTATCAACTCCAGCTTTCAAAAGTATCACAAAATAACAAGAACAGGTTAGCATGGCATATGGAACAAACAGCCATGACAGAACAGGTGCGAGGACTTCAAGAAGCAGGAAATGAGCACAAGGCCAGTCTTGAGGCTTTTCTGGATCGTGAAGCTACACTGGAACAGCAACTATCAGAGAAGGACAAGCTGATAGAGGATTTAAAGAAGCTTCTAAAGATACAAAAGGAAGAAGCCACTGAGCAATGCCGTGCAGTGGAGAGACGTTGTCAAGCTTTGAAAGCAACTAATCAGAGTCTTCATAGTCATTTACTTGAATTGCAACATCGTAATGATACTTTAAGTAGACAAGTTCGACGCTCATTAAGAGGTAAATCTGTTTGCTCTGATGGTCTTGATATAGAAATAGATCTCTCATCATCAGTATCATCTTCATCTCCAAGTAGTGGTGGAGCAGTATCACTTCCGGGTGATGCTGCTGAGGGAACTTTGGCCCAGATGAACTTATTGGGAGAGCAACCTCTCAAGCCAAGTGACCTTGATGCTGTGGTGGAACAAAGTCTTGAGTCGGAGACACTTCCAAGCAAAAGGAAAGTCTAAGTGTGTGCACATATTTTCCTTGCCTTTACATGCAAGAGTGACAGACATTTGTCATGCCCAGAATATAAATGGACGATTATTCCAATTATACTGTTCATGGCATTATCAGTATGCTATATTCTTGTTAACAGTTGTGCTGAATTATGTTCTCAATGATTCTTAAGTGTTCACTAGTGATCCAAAACAATTCAAAATTTCTTTGCTCAATTACAGATACACAATCTACTTTTAATTAATAAACCTACTCTTGGATTTTTTTTTATTGTTCCATCAGAAGTCAGGTTATTTTGAGACTATTGGTGGTTGTTTGCAACCATGGATTGTGTGATAGGAAACACTCATTGTAGGGAGTTGTGGCCTTGAAGATAGTTCCTCATGTCAGCCTAACACACTCTGAAAATAGCTTACATTCAAATGACATTAGTGTTAACAGTTGTTGTACTAATACAAGTGTTTAGGGACCAATGATGGATATCTGCTGGTGGTGGTCCTGAGAACTGGATGTTGGCAAAAAATCTCCTTTTTGCCCATCTTCAAAACCCTTCAAAATCCCCACCTCCATCTGGAGATGAGCCCCAAGGGGCGGATACTTAGTCTCCAGACCAGGCCCAAGACTTACTTTAATTTTGAGTTTTCCCCCAACTTTTTCACATTAGGAGAGCAAGCAAGTAGCAACTTCTACTACTCCTCCTCCTCCTCCTCTTCTTCCTCCTCTTCCTCCTTGTCAGTGACTTTTAAATATGATCCCCACTAATAAAACACAGCAATTCAAACTTTCTTCCTAGAGAGATGTGGGAGGGCCTGAGGACATTTGTTGGCTATAATGGGGGTGTGTGTTTCCAGCCAGTGAAACTCAAGGCAGCAGTTATTACAGATCTTTCCTAAACTTTTGGCAAAATTTCTAGTCATTTCAACCCCAATGGATAAGAACCATCAACATTGAAACATTGTTTCCACAGTAATCTAACCAAAACTGGTTAGGTAATCACGTTTCACATAATCACATAAGGTTATAACCTTAAATGTTGCATCCACAACTTGCCAAATGTTTGCATAATCTACAGACATTGTACAACATCTTCCTTGGCTAATTTGTTATATGATGTCCTAAGTATGTGTGACTATGAAAGGATGTCAGCACCACACATTTTATTTTCTACCCTTGTGCTGGCTTTACCACACTCATGTAACTTGTCTTTGTTGAGCACAATCAACCTGTTATGTGTAATTAAAATTACATCTCACCATACAAGAATTCCTTGCTGAGGGTAGTCCCCCAGTGTTGAACCTCTTTCCTACCCTCCTACCTTCTTATATTGCAGCTTCTCTACAGATGAGAGAACAGATGAGTTCAGGATGAATTTTATCATCCCACATGGACTGGTACGTTAATAAAGATTCATTTTGCAATCTAAAGTTTGATTTTCCATTGTACACATATTAAAAATAGGTTGGCTGATGTATACTTCATCCCCAGTTACTACTGTGTCACAGAACAAGAGCCTTGGGGATACTTACTTGATGATTGGTTTAGAGTTTTAGAGTTCTTGGGCTTGAGGTCAGAGTGGAGGTGATTTGAAAGTTGCTTGGCTGAGTGAATTCATAGCAAAGGCATACTATATTAAATTCCCTGCTTCAGAAACTCTTAAGTAAGGTGGTACTGTCCTAGCCTTCTCTAAGAAGGGGAGTTTATGACCTTAAACTGAATCATGTGGATATTGTATGGGTATAAATAATACCTATGGGAAGGAAATATGCCAAAGAACTGGAGGAGTGGGAACAAATATGAACATAGTAGCTTTAAAAGTATCTTCATTGTACTTGAAAAGGCGTAGGGGGAGGGTATAAATTAAGAAGATTAGGATGGAAACTGGAAGTAATTGGAGAAGAACAGTGGGTCCAAGAGAGGGAGGGGGTGTACAGATAAAATTTTAATAGGCAGATATGTATAAAGTTCTTAGGAAAAGATGATGTCTTTTGGGGTTTCATGGATTTGGAGAATGCATATGATAGGGATGTTTTGGAGATCTGTGAGATAGGGGAAAGGTTGTTCAGGGAAGTCGAAAGGTTTTTAACCACTTCAGTTCGAGTCAAATCCTTGTGCAGAGCATCAGCTGCCATATGAATGATGCATCACACTACTCTCATTATAAAATGTAAAGTAGTGTGTGTCTAAGAAAGGAAGGGAATCATTAATTTCTTCTAGGGAGAACTGAATGGTGTGCTCTACCATATTCAATGCAGTTTGAAAGTAATGGAGGTTGAATTGCCTGGGTATGATGAGTAGGATATTGTCCATGTAACACAGCCAGGTCACATACTTGGGAATGATGTCAGCAAAAGGTCCTACTTCTAAAAATTCCAAAAACATATTGGCAAGGACTGCATTCAACAGAGAACCCATGGCCATGCCAAATTTCTGATGGAAACAGCAGTCCTGGAACTTATAATAATTAAATTCCACACAATGTTGTATCAAATCAACAAAGTTATTAGGGAAGTCGATTTTCTCCTTGATTTTGTCTCTAAGGAGCTCTATTACTTTATTACATGGAACACATGTGAAAAGGCTTTTTATGTCCAGACTACCCAACTTCTTGTTGCTGGCTGGCAGAGATATCACGAATTCTGTCCAGTAGGTCTCCTGAGTGTTAGAGACGTGCTCCACTGATGGTTCCCAGGAGAGGGGACAGATGTCTGGCCAATGTACCTGTTTTTTTTTGTTTTTTTGGGGGGGGGGGGGCACTCCTTATTCCTGACATTATGGGTCTCCTTGGTATATTAACGTTATGGGTAGACACGTGTGTATCAAAACATGGTAACCAGCTGAAATTTAAAGTATACAAAAAACCCACTAACAAAAACAATTTCTACTCCCACCATGACATCAGGGTCAAGAAAGGAGTAGCGATAGGCTTCTTCCTTAGGGCACTCAGAATATGCAGTGAAGAATACTTAGAAGAAGAGTGCTGGTATATCAGGGAAACTTTTCCAGATTTCCTTGTAGATAGGTGCAGAAAACAGCCCAAGATTATGGAAGGCCATAGGCAGTAGGGCAGGACAGTCAAATGTCTCGTGTTACCAACTAGTGATGTCGCCACCAACCTGACTCGTATTCTAAAAACCACCAACCTGGAAGTAGTGTGCCAGACCAGTCGGACAATTAAAGACATCATCATGAGGATGAAAATAAACATCGGCAAAACACCAGCCAAAAAAGCCGGTGTTTATCAGATTCTGTGCTCAGGATGTTAAAAATCCTACACTGGGGAAACATCATGCAATCTAAAATCCCAGATATGAGATACGATATCTGCTATGATGTCACCACCAATCCATGTGTTGCACAGAGGAACAGTAGCAACCACTTAATGGACTGAGAAAATGCAGAACTTCTAGTATGTGAACCTGACAAGATCCATAGAAAATGTTTGGAAGCAGCCATCATACAAGGAACTAACACAATTGAACAAAACAGGGGCATGTTTAATATCTCAACCCACCTATTTTCTTTAATACCCATTGCCCACCAAGTTTTAAGCCATCCCTAGTTGCCCTCCAAAATCCCCCCAAGTAGACATTTGCCCACCTTTCTTATTTTCTTCCTTTTGTTCTTCATTTGTGAGCTAATGTCTTTCACCCAGCTAATTGTTCCATCTTATCCTTAACCTTTCCAAATATTCAGTGACCCCCTCCCCCCTCGTTCCCCCAGTTCTTATTTAATCTCGGTCATGTGTATTACAGCTATGTACTCGAAAAAGCTGTAACAATTGAAACATATACTAATAAAAGCTCTATCCTAAGATGGTGTTTATTTCAATAAACTGATGAACATTGATGGGATGGAAGGTGAAGTACTGGCATGTACTGCTTTGATGCCAGGTTGTGTTGGTCATGGTGGAGGGTAATACGGGGCCTGGTACGTCGTTGGGTAGGTCCCAAGATGCTGGAAAAAAAAAGGGTAATATGGATAGTAGGCTGGTAACTAGGAGGGTATGCTGAGGCCGGGTTGTAGGGAGGAGTTGGGGTGTGATTAGGGGCTGCCAGTCTTTGCAAGGGGAGTTGTACGTAGCTTGAAGTAGCGAGATTCCATGGGCAGAATGGTGGTTGATTCTGTAAAGGGGGTGTGAGGATACCATTGCTGGTTATGTTAATGGCTTGAGGGCACAGTGGAGCCTTATGACAGGTGCCACATTTTAAACAGCCTGCTTGGAAGTCACAATGGTGTGATGCTTGTTGGAGTAGCAGATGGTACACTTGCATAGTGCCTGAAGTCTACGGGTGCATGCGGGGATATTAGGGTATACAATGCAAAACAACTGGGTTTAGGAAGTGCCTCATTGTGAACGGCAGGAACTGGAGTTGACACTGCTGTTGCTGATGGAAGAGAATCAGATGCTGTTCTCCTTGTGGCATGTCTGTGGGTTTGACCTAGGGTCACTGGAGGTGTCTGTGCGCGTGTTGTCTGTTGAGGTGCTGACAGCAGGAACGGGTGCAGGGGCAACTGCTATGGCTGGTTGAGGAATCACGGGAGTATGCAGGCAGCTGCTCGTGGTGAGCAGCTCGGGTACACTCAAGTTTGTGGTCCTGTCTTCTGATGGGAAAGATTGTTTACTTGTTCTCTGTAGAAATCCCGTCCTGCGGTTGCGTGTGCGGCAGTCCTTAACCCTCCTTGGATACACGCCACACGGTCCCTAAGCTAATTTTTTTACCGTCTAACTTCTAACACAATCCCCCTATCAGCATCTCTCGCCTTTGTTCCACTCACCCACACACCTGGGGCCCTTGTTACACTATGGCACCCACACCGACGCGAGAGCATTTCCGCCTCTGGGGATCACCAACTCCGCTCGCCCTTTGACCCTCCCGGGGTGTGTGTACCAACCGCGCGTTCCTGTCCGTGCCACATTCACTACATTTACACCGCACCACCCTTGATCTCGAGATCAACCTATTCTTCGTCTCCTTTATCTCCTACTTCATAGTCCTGTAGCCATCTCGGAGGACGCGTGTCGCTGCGGGGTCTCCGCGACACAGCCCCCTCATTCACCACCACGTCGTGACTTCCTCATCTTCTCCGTCATTCACCACACGACGAAGATCTAAGATATGCCTCGGCACTCCCTCGACAGAGACGTTGTTCCGTGAATTCACCTCCGTTACGATCCCTCTTGTCCACTGTGACGTGCACTTCCCATCCTTTGGCCTCACCCATACCTCCTCCCCCACCTGTACTGAGGCGGGGCCTTCTTCAGTATTGGCTGGTAGCCCCGGCCCCTTTTAAGGATGTCACCAATCATATTTAAATACGGCTCTTTGCGGAATCGAGCCTTCGTCTTGACCTGACCTAGGGGACATGTTATACGAAAAAACTGCCTCCGTGGGCAGTACCAGCGCCCTCTCGGCAATGGAATTAATCGTGCGATGGTGTCGTTCTACTATTCCATTTCCGCCTGGCCGGTAGGCATTCCGGAAGAAGCGTCTCGTGTTCTACTTGTCCAACACTTCTTTCAGCGCCTCCGACCGAAACGCTGTGTCATTATCCATTAGGACTTCATCCACTGGGCACCGTTCCAGAAATATCGCATTCGTCATCCGTGCAATTTCCTCTCCAGTCTCCGTCTTCAGCTGCCACCAGACGGCGAAGCGTCCTGGGCCGCAATCGACCATTGATAGGTACCTGCCTCGCCGATAGTGGGTTACATAAACCGCCAGCCTCCTTCCAGTTTTCTCCCACGCTAAGTTCCCCCACCAAGTGCTGTCTGGAGGCAGGGTCTATTGACTGACATCGGGCGCACGCTCTCACCGCCCGCCGGACTTCTTCCCTCGATATATTCTGGTCAGCCTTCCTTGCCAGGAACAACGACCTATTGACCCCTAGGTGGTGAGTTCCATACAACTCTTTCGCGCGGAGGGACCCTGCAGCGCACACTTCAAACTTCTCCTCGTCATGTTCTTCCTTCACTTTCAGTCACCTTTTCTTCACTCTGGTTAGCGCATCTGCTTTGTTCATTCCCGACGGCACTTCTGTCACCCTCATCCTCAAGCCGAACTCGATCCCTCAGGATCCCAAGACGACGCTTCGAGGACCTCTGCAGCCCCTTTCGTCCGTACTCTCTTCTCAGCCGTCAACACCGAGTTCATCCATCCCGCTACTGTGGCTGGGTCAGTCCTGATTTCAATCTCACGTAGCCCCCATTTCAGCGCCAAATTGACTCCTTTTATGGCCGCGTCCAATTCCGATACGTTAATGTGGTGGTAGTCATCCTTTTTTCGCTGCCACGGCCCATCTTCGACTACCACGCCCCCTGTCTCCAAGACGGCGCCGGTTGCTATGCTGCTCGCATCGCACAAAACTTCGCCTCAGCCCTGTTGTGGTGCGTTCCACCGTCCCATCACTGGATCATCGTGTCTCATCCGTCGCACGACGTCACGTGTCATCGTTAGCGTGCCCTCATCAATCTTCTCTCCCCAATCCTTCGACCCCGACCGCCTCTTAATGTAGCTGCACGCTACACGGAGCCAACCGGCGATCGGGTAGTGACCCACCAATTTGCCACACAGGGAGAAGAGCTCTCGTTTGTTAATTTCGTACGTTACTTTCGAGATCTCGTTGCTTTTACTGAACACCAGGTCCCCGGTCCCGCCAACGTGGGCAAGATTCCAACCTCCACCGGTTCCTCCCAAGGACTCAGAATTCCCTCATCAATCCACAGCTCTATTTCGAGGCCAAAGTCTTCCCCACCCCATCTCCGAGTCTGTTTGTAGTAGTCGACATTGTTCTTCAACAGAGGTGAGCCTTTTTTCAGGTACCACTCTAACTTTCTGGTCATCAAATTTCCCCAGGGAGTCTTTGTCATATATATATATATATATATATATATATATATATATATATATATATATATATATATATATATATATACTAATAATGAATAATTTTAAAGGCTTCACACCCAAAAAGGTAAGCCCGTTAGAAAAAAAATCAATATAGTATATATATATATATATATATATATATATATATATATATATATAATATATATATATATATATATATATATATATATATATATATATATATATATATATATACTAATAATGAATCATTTTAAAGGCTTCACACCCAAAAAGGTAAGCCCGTTAGAAAAAAAAATCAATATAGTACAAAAATGAAATTGAAAAAGATGTAAGTCAAGTTGAATACTCTGCCATAGAGGTAAGTGAAATTCTTACAGAGTTGAAAATATTTAGAGACTTAATTTCCTCAAATGAAGCTAGATTATACAATCTTGAGAATAAACTTGAGCAGGAAAAGAATATAAACCTGGTTAAAAAACGAGATTGATCAATTGAAAAGGGAGGATGACATTTTGAAAAGAGAAAAAATCTAATCACCATACAGGAAAAAGATGATAGGCCAACAGCAAATGAGGATAGGAGAATTAGAGTAACCTTTACAGAGATCATTGAACAACAGGACAGAGATAGCATGGGAGAGGGAATAGTCGTTATACAATAATAGTAAAAATGATAATAAAATATCTTGTCAGAGATGTTGTAGACAAGTCTAGATGCGTCTTACTCTTTGGATACCAAGAATACACCACATGGAAGTTATGTAAAGAAAAAGTGTCACGTCCTTCGCGTAAATAAAATCCTGTGCTTGTGCTGTATCACGCCTTATTTTGAATAAAGTCTCCTGTTTGAAAATTTAAGACCACCTTGCGTGAGTATGATGTGTATTGTATGTTTCAAAGTGCATTATGTTTCATAATATATTAATGTGTATTTCTTGAAATGTTAAATAGTGTGCAATACCCCTCAGTTGAAGCACTCCTCATTACGTATTGTCAAATAACGCCAAGCTCAGAAATGTAACATAATTTGGCGAAAAAAAACTCACTCTACTTTCCCACTGGTTGAAGATCTTTAAACTACCGCTTTACTTACATTTTGCCATACCCAGAAACGTAAGCTCCCATTCCCGGGTATAAAAGGTCCAAGCAGAGAGCGACCCGGGTAGAGACCAGAGAGACATCGCGAAGAAAAGCAAAGGTAGATCCAAAACGAGAAAGAAAAGAGAAGACAAGAAAAGAAGCAGACCCCCAGGGCCCATCTGAATCTACGTAGAAATTGTTCTACAACCGTTGATCACGACAACTCCGCTAAACAAGTCTTTTGGACCACAACTATTGCCCGTCTCCACGCGAAGTGCACAGCCTTCGTGTTTTCCCGAATTGTTTTGGACATCTCCAGACTGCTGCTGGACTACGTGCGACTCGACACTGTGTTATTTTCTCAATTACAAAATATCAACCAAAATCTTTCGTGTTCCCGACTACCAGAAGCTTCCCCTACCAGAAATTATCGTACGTGAGTTTCAACTCAAACTACCCATTTGTTTCCGAGACCGTTGGTGCGACTTCAAGCAACCGGTATCAAGACTAGTCTACACCATTATCAAGACTTCATTTCGCCCACCTGTTCTTTCGTGCTGCATAAAAAAAAAACACTCAACTACTGTACCTGGTAATGAATATATAAATCAATTTCACGTCACATATGTTGCTATCTTGTATAATTCTATGTCCATTTATATTGTATGTGTTATTTTATTTGTATGATAATATTTAATTTTAACGAAGGGTTTAATTATACTGCCTGAACTCTGTCACTCGTCCGAACTGCACACGTCCTTCTTCTTCTTCTTCTTCTTCTTATTATTATTATTATTATCATTATTATTATTATTATCAATTATTATTATTATTATTATCATTATTATTACTATTATCATTAATTATTATTATTATTATTATTATTATTATTATTATTATTATTACTATCATCATTAATTATTATTATTATTATTATTATCATTATTATTAGTTATTATTATTATTATTATTATTATTAATTATCATTATTATCATTATTATTATTATTAGTAGTAGTAGTAGTAGTAGTAGTATCTTTATTATAATTATTTTTTTTTTTTTTTTTTTTTTTGCGACCAACCTGGCCCATATGTGGGTCGTGACAAAAATATATGTAAATGATTAGGAAATTTACATCAGCAAATCTAGGGAAGGACTTAGATATAACAGACCAGATTGGTAGCGCATATGTAGGTTAGGCAAGTATAAGAAAAATTGTGTACACCCAGTGAAAATAAAGTTCAAGTCGCAAGCCATGGCAAATCTTGGAAGACACGAAAACTTTTGGTGGAAGCCAAAGCCAAAAATAATAGGAGGACCGAAGAAGAAAAAGAGCTTTATTTATTTATCTGTTTGTTTGTTTGTTTTTTGAGAGAGTTGTCAATCAGAAGGTGGTGAAATTGTTTCTAAGAAAACAAGGAGACAATATTACAAAGCAAGCCCTACAAGGAAAATTAGAATAGCTTGGGATAAAACTGAATATCAAGAAATGTTAAAGGATACAACTCTTTTCCTAAAGAAAAATACTGTGGTGATGTCAACTGGGAGGAATAGGAAGCAAGCGGCAAAACAAATTCCTGGGGAAATATACTGTTGAGGATAGCAATTGAGAACAAAATGACCCAGAGGGTAAAGGAAGTGACCTGGGTAAGAGGAGATGACACTCCCACAAGACTAGATGTGTTACTAACCAAAAAGCCAGAGATCATTAGCCCTTTGAACTACCTTTGCCCAGTAGGAAAGTGACCATATTACAATTGAATTTCAGCTGGAGGGTGAGGAAATAGAGCCAAGAAATGAATCACACAGGTAAGAGAGACTCAATTTTAGGAAAGCAGATTACTTAGGGTTGAGAAAATTCTTTGAAGAAACAAACTGGGAGGAATAAGGAGGAAATTATAAATCTTTCTTGACATTTACAACCTAGGAGTGAACAACATGTGTCAAAGACTAGAGAAGAGATTGCGAAAAAAGTCAGGGAAATTGTTTGGGGAAAATGGAGAAAGAAAAGAAGCAACAAAACAAAAGAAGCTTACAAACAAGCTAGGAATGACAATACCAAGATTCGCAGATGGGAAGAAAGCATTTTTGAAAGAAGTGTAGTAGAAAAACCCCAGGACCTGACGGGATCTCAAACTGGATACTTAAAGAATGCAGGGAACAATTAGAGGATATGATCCACAGTTTTTTACATGTTCATTGAAACAAGACATTTTGCCACTTCATTAGAAAAGGGCACACGTGGTGCCGATTCACAAAGGTGGAAACAAGGGAACACCACTAAATTATAGGCTAGTATCACTAACTAGTACAAGAGTGAAATTGTGTGAAAGGATTGTGAAAGATCGATGGACCAAATATCTTGAAAAGATGAACATTCTGACAGTCAGTTTGGCTTCAGACATGGAAGGTCATTGTGTCGAGCCTTTTAAGCTTTTACTTGAGAGTGATTGGTGTGATGGAAGAGAGAGGGTTGGGTGGACTGCATGTACCTGGACTTGGAGAAGGCATTTGATAAAGTACCTCACAGTCGACTTATGTGGAAATTGGAGTATGTTAGAGGACTGAGAGACAAACTGTTAAAATGAATGATTTTTTTTTCTTTCTTTTTTTTTAAGGAAAGATACATGAGGACAGTAGTCAATGACAAGATGTCAAGCTGGAGATAGTAACGAGCGGAGTACCACAAGGTTTAGTGTTTACACCAATAATGTTTCTTGTCTATGTTAATGATATGATGGAGGGAGCAACAAGCCATGCCAACACATTTGCAGATGATGCAAAAATCATGAGAAGAGTAAAAACGAGAAGGACGGTAGAATATTACAAAAATATCTAGATACTATTTTTGCATGGAGCCAAGAATGGAAAATGAAGTTCAATACAAAAAATACAAAGTATTGGAAATGGGCAATAGTGGCAAAAACAAAAGAGGAAGAAAAGAGATGATGAAAAAACTCATCGAAACCCTGATACGTCCAAGACTGGAATATGCGTCAGTAATATGGTCTCCACACAGAGCGGAGGATATAAACAAGATTGAGAGAATACAAAGGGCAGCAACCAAACTGGTCCCCAACCCGGCATATGAGGAGAGACTAAAGGTACTGGATCTGCCAACTTTGAAAGGTCGAAGAGAAAGAGGTGACATGATTACAGTGTTCAGGTCGTGAAAGGGGATAGATTGCATTGACAGAAGAGATCTGATTATATATGTGAGGGCTTTAAGAAATCATGAAAATAAATTAAGAAAGACCACATGTCCAAAGGATGTGAAGAAATACAGTTTTCCATATGGATGTATAAATATGTGGAATAGCTTAGGTGATATAGCCCAAGCTCAAACAATACATGAGTTCAAATATAGATATGATCATTTGAAATCAAATATATAGATTAAGTTGTAACTGTACATGAATTTGAGTCTAGGTATATTAGAAAATAGGAGACATGGCCCAACGAGGATTGCTCCTTTCCTGTATACTACAATTAGGTAAACACACACACACACACACACACACACACACACACACACACACACACACACACACACACACACATACACACACACCACAAGCAAGACGGAACCCCACGAGCATAGCTCCCCCTCCCGTGAAATAAAACTAGGTAAATACACACACACACCTTTCCCATATATATATATATATATATATATATATATATATATATATATATATACATATATATATATATACATGTGTGTGTGTGTGTGTGTGTGTGTGTGTGTATGTATGTATCTGATAGATTGGATGGTGGGAGAAAAATGAAGATAGTCTAGGAACTGGTTTACTCTAACGTTGCGACCAACATGGCCTTCTTCAAAGAGTTGAAGAAGACCATGTTGATCACAACATTAGAGTAAACCAATTCCTAGACCATCTTCGTTTTCCACCCACCACCCAACCTCTCACTTGTCTTTTCTAAACACACACATACACACTCACGACTCGGTGGCGCGGTTGGCAGTCCCCGAATATCACTACGGCGGTCTGGGTTCAAATCCTGCACAGGGCTGAAATAATTTCAGTATCGCTGCGCTTCGAGTTGTTACTCCAACTCTCGTGGGCGGGTAGTTGGGTGTGTGTGTGCGTGTAAGGTCGCAGCATTACCCACAGATCGGTCATACGAGCTCTGAGCTCTCTTTCGGGAGGAAAATAGCTGTCGATCACGTGTCCAGCATGTGATCCAAAGACCACGGTGAACACACACACACACACACACACACACACACACACACACACACACACACACACCATCCGTTTTTTAATTTGAGAAATACTCAGTATCGGAAAACGACGAAAACAAAATCGCCACGCTCTTTCTAAGCCCTTTCTGTGCTTGGAAGCCTTATTTCGTGGCACTGAATTCCTCCAATGAAAGCTTTCAATTTCTTTGGTCACCCTAAACCACACCTTTGACCAGAAGTCCATGCAATCATTTCTGATTGAGACAGAAGATTCCTGTTTCTCCTGCAAGTGTCGCAAGCCATTTACCGAATTTTTCTTTGCGTTTGATATTTAAGGACGCCATGTATCCTTTGGTTTTCTTTGTCTTGGAAACTTCTGTTATCCGTGAACGAGACTCGTTTTCGTCTTCCGGACGAGACTGTCGACTCAAAGGGTGCAGGAAATTTCCTAAGTTGCAGCTGGAGTACTCAAAGACAGTCTGTTCCTCTGACTCGTTAAGATTTTGAACGACCGAGACCTCTTGCTTGGGTCTGGGTGCCTTCTTGGTAGAACGATCACTTCCTTTTGAATTAAACTCACAGGGAACAAATGACGCTCTTCTCTCAAAATCGATGACCAACGGAAACCATGACGGAAGTCTCTCAGAGGCTTGGAGTCGCTCAGTCTTACAGGAAAGCTCAAAGAGGTACCTAATACTTTTGAGAGCTCCGTTGTTACAATCGGTTGAGCTTTCTGACTCGATGCATTTGGCCTTGTTACTGGCTCTGTCAGAAACAACTCTTCGTTGGTCTGATTCGTGAAGAGAGTGAGGCGTTAAGTTGGTGGGAGGCAGTGCCTTAATGGCGAGCCTTTTTTGGTGTTCTTTCTTGAACACAACAGGGATAAAAGAAGGCCTTCTTTCAAAATCCAATTTGATCAGAACCCACGAAAAGTACCTTTCCTTTTCTTTGCCATTACTTTCTGAGTTATGCTGGCCATGTAGTGACTGTTTACAGTGCTGGAATGACTTATTGACGAGACTTACTATACCTCTCTTGAACACTACTGGTATGAAGGACGCTCGTCTCTCGAAGTCTAATTGCATCTGGAACCAGGAAGGAGATCGTTCTTTCCAGACTTCTCTTGTCCTGGTTTGTCGGTTGCCTTCATCCTAAAGAGGAGTGTCATCGTAAACACTGTCCTTGACGTGATTACCATGCTCCTGTTTGCCATCTAATACATCATTAAGGTTAAACAAGGTCAAATCCTCTTTTGACGAGGTTCTGTTGATGCTGACAGGTGGACAACAGAATCTACCTCTGAAATGATTAAGAACGTATTGAAGATATTGTTCCATTACCCAACGTAACTGCTCACCAATGCGAAAGACGTTCTTCCAGAGACGATCTTCGCATCTTTGTGGACCTGTGAAACCGTTCTCCTTGGCCATTACTTTTACGTTCTTTTCCGTGTCTTCCTGTATGTTCCCGTGATCGTGTTCCGTTGTCTCGTTCAGTGTATTTGTAGTCATTCTTGGAAATCTGTTGTTTTCGTTTTCAGTCTATGTGCCTAGGTCTTTGGTGTTGGGAGAGTGAGAAGTCTGTCTACTGTAGTGTATTCCCAGTTTCCTTTGAGCCTGTGTAGAGCAACTCTGAATACTTGTGCCTCTAGCAGTCCCACCAACAGTCCCGGGAGTTTCGGAGCTCCACCACCCACGGGCTCACTCGGGATCATAGCAGGGATCCTCCCGAAGGAGGGGACGGACCCAAACTCCCACCTTTCACTCCCACCGTTCCCACGTTGACGTTAAAATGGCTAATGGTTAGTCAACATGGTTGATATTATGGGGTGTTTAGTTAACGTGCGATTTCTTTTGATAAATCATTCTCATAGGAGACCTTTAAGTCCATAACGAGACCTTGTGTAATATAAATAAATAAATAGATAAATAAATAAATACAGTTCTTGTATTTGCACACTTTGAAAAGTATTACATTTCATCACCTCGGCTAAAAGTCTTGTTCAATTCATAGACAGTGCTGTTTGTGAAGTTATTTCTACCTAATTCTAAGTTAAATTTATGTCCTGATTTCACCACGGTCTTGGATCACGCGTTGGACTCATGATCGACAGCCATTAACCTCCCGGAAGAGAGCTCAGAGCTCGTATGACCGATCTATGGGTAATACACACCCAACTCCCCGCCCACGAGATTTGGAGTAACGACTCGCAGCGCAGCGATACTGAAATTATTTCAGCCCTGGGCGAGATTCGAACCCGGATCGCTATGACAGCAGTTGAGATCGCTACCACTGCGTGTGTGTGTGTGTGTGTGTGTGTGTGTGTGTGTGTATTTACCTAGTTGTATTTACCTAGTTATATTTTACGGGAAGGGGAGCTATGCTCGTCTTCATATCTCATTTTATCTAAACTATTTTTAAATTCATGTATTGTTTTTGCACACACTACTTTCTCATCTAACTTGTACCAAATGTCTATTACTCTGTGAGGAAAGCTGTTCTTTTTCAAATCTCTTCTATAGCTGTCTTTTTTTATTTTCTTTCCGTGTCCTCTAGTATTTCTGTCATCCCATTTTATCAGATTCTCTCTGTCAGTAATTTCTATGCCTTTCATGATTCTGTAAATAGCTATCAAATCTCCTCTCTCTCTTCTTTGCTCAAGTGTGTGTGTGTGTGTGTGTGTGTGTACCTAGTTGTATTTACCTAGTTGTATTATACGGTAAGAGACCTATACTCGTAGTGACCCGTCTTTGTATCTTTCAGCATCTAGTTTGTCCTTAAATTCTTTATAGTTTTTACACACACTTTTTCTCATCCAATTTGTTCCAGGCATCTACCACTCTGTGTGGGAAACTATTCTTTTTCAGATGTATTAACCTAGTTGTATCTTACGGGAAGGAGAGCTATGCTCGTGACGATCCGTCTTTGTATCTCGCAGTGTCTAGTTTGCCCTTAAATTCGTGTATAGTTTTTGCACATACTATTGTTTTATCCCATTTGTTCCAGTCTGTGTGTGTGTGTGTGTGTGTGTGTGTGTGTGTGTGTGAGAGAGAGAGAGAGAGAGAGAGAGAGAGAGAGAGAGAGAGAGAGAGAGAGAGAGAGAGAGAGGGTGTATTTACCTAGTTGTATTTTCCTAGTTGTATTTTACGGGACTGGAGCTATGCTCGTGTTTACCCGTTTTTGTATCTCTCTACATCTAGTTTGCTATTGAATTCTTGTATATTTCTGACATTAACTGTTTCATTATTCAATTTGTTCCAGACGTCAATCACTCTGTGTGGGAAACTGTTTTTTTTTTCAGGTCTCTTCTGTAACTGTCTTTCTTTAGTTTCATTGCGTGTCCTCTTGTTTCTGTTTTGTCCCATTTTAATATGTCATCTCTATCAAGAACCTCCATTCCTTTCATAATTCTAAAGGTGGTGCACAAATCGCCTCTCTCCCTTCTCTGCTCTAGTGTTATCAGTTGTAATTTCTCCAATCTTTGTTCATAAGTCAAATTTGATAGTGTAGGTGCCATCTTGGTCGCCGCTCTCGGGATTCTGTTTAATTTCTTTGTGTTTTTCTTTGTGCTAGGTGTGTTTGTTTGTGTTTATATATATATATATATATATATATATATATATATATATATACATATATATATACATATATATATTCATAAATATATATATATATATATTTACACATATATATATATATATATATACACACATTCACGAAGAACCCACAGTCGGAATAAAAGGAAACTTTAGAAGAAAGTGTAACTTCTATATTTCGGCTAATAGCTATAGCCCTCTTCAGGAAAGTACAGATTACAAGAATTTGCAGAGACTTAAGTACAATTGAGATGTGAGTAGAAGGGGAACGCGCAGAGCTAAAACAGGACAACCCGTCACGCAGGGCGGAGTCAGAGGTGAGGGGATGTGTGGGTGGAGGTGTGAGGTCAGGAGTGAAGCAGGCGGGAAGCAGGGACAGGAGGGTGATAATTCTTGACCAAGCGGCTCACAGCTAGCCGTGAGATTATGTCCGGGGACCATTGACCTTTGGAGATGTTCAAGTTCGGACATTCTTCGATTAAGGCTGATTCAACAATTTTTATTCTAAAGCTATATGTATATATATATATATTTATATATATATATATATATATACATATATATATATATACATATATTCATCTTTTCAACCACATTAATTTTCACATTAATTCCATGTCATCACGGTCGAGACTGACAAGAAACTCAATGGAAGCATATATGGAAACTGATACGTAACCAAGCTAAGGATTCGAACCTAGCTGAGACGTAACACGTGAACAGTGACATAGAACATTGCGCTATCAAGATAACGCAATGGTGTAAGTCGCTGTTCACTTGTTACGTCTCAACTGGGTTCGTATCCTTAGCTTGACTACGTATCAGTTTCCATATATACTTCCATCGAGTTCCTTATCAGTTTCGACCGTGATGGCATGGTATTAATGTGGTTGAAAAGATGAATATCTATCTACTGAGGACCATTCAGTGTGTATATATATATACATATATATATATATATATATATATATATATATATATATATAATCGTGAAACTACGTCAAGGGAACACAGAATATATAGAAATGGCTGAAATTATGATCAAACATTTCAAATCTAGATTCACAAATGAAAATAAACACAATTGGGATGAAGGAAAGCGAGAAAGATCCCCAACGAAAGAAATAATTGTGACATAGAAAGAAACAAGGGACCAATAACAAATATTGATGTCAGAAAATCACACGGACCGGTCGGAATTGCAAACTGGATACTAAAAGAATGCATAGAAGAATTAACGGACAAAATATATAAGATAATAGATTGCTCTCTCAAAGAAGGAAAAAAACTGGAAAAATGTCAATATTGTGCCAATATATAAAGGGGGGAGATAAGGAAGACCCAACAAAAATGGACCGGTCTCCCTTACAAGCACAATAGCTTAAATATGTGAAAAAGTTATCAAAAAGAGATGGACTAAACATCTGGAAGAAAACAATATACTGAATCCAAAATAATTTGGTTTTAGACAAGGAAGATCATGTGCCACAAAATTGATTTGCTTTTATTCAAGGTTAATAGATATAATGCAAGAAAGGGACGTGTCACGTGGGTCACGTGACGAGACTTGGAGGGCTGTCGGCGCGGACGTCTCATCCCCCGCTGACCACGTGATTCGGCCCGAGACGAAGCTTGGTGCTGGTGAGCCAGAGCACCTGACCTGCCGAGGAATGTGGCGTGAGGTCATGCTTGGCTTTCAGGCCTGCCAACTGTCATTCTACGAGGTCACTACTGCTGTGCGCATGCGCAGATCGCCACCACCCACTCTCCCTCACCCTACCGGATGTATAAGAGGGAAGGACAGAGAGGGATAGTACACACACCTTACGGCCGTCTGCCGTTGAGGGCGGACACCCCCCCCCTCCCAGTTCCACGGAGGGAGGGCACCAGGACACAAGGAGGAGACGTGCGCCCGTCCACCAGGACAACAAGGGGACTCGTCGGAGCAGGAGACCAAGGAGGAGACGTGCGCCCCTCCAAGGACAACAAGGGGACTCGTCCGAAGAAGGAATCTACGCTCGAGGAGATCCTCGCGCCGCACTGCGAGGAGTGGTTTAGTATACATGTAGACTTGTAGTCTTGTAGACATCACGCTGTTGATATTTATTATATATGTGATTGAGAGTTCCAGATAGGATAGTGCTCTGTGTTATATCCAATAAAAACACGTGTTGTGTTACCTTGGTGTTTCTTTTCTCTCACGTCCAAATTCTCAATGATACCGAGTATAAACCTTTATTTGTACCCCCCTGACACTGGCGCGTCGAACAGGGACTCGGTTGAGAAAGAGAGATAGAAACACAAGGTGCTGGTCCCCACAGCATTTGGATCCAACCCGAGCAGTCAGTTCAGCTAGCGTGAGCTGTAGGAGTGTAGCGTGAGCTGTAGGAGTGCTTAGTTTTTCAGCCATTCAGAGCTGTAGGAGTGTAGCGTGAGCTAGCGTGAGCTGTAGGAGTTTAGTTTCAGCTAGCGTGAGCTGTAGGAGTAGTTTCAGCTAGCGTGAGCCGTAGGCAGTCAGAGCTGTAGGAGTGCTTAGTCTTTCAGCCATTCAGAGCTGTAGGAGTAGTTTCAGCTAGCGTGAGCCGTAGGCAGTCAGAGCTGTAGGAGTGCTTAGTTTTTCAGCCATTCAGAGCTGTAGGAGTGTCTAGTTTCAGCTAGCGTGAGCTGTAGGCAGTCTTATTTTCCAGACTTGGAAATGTGTGTAGAACAAATACTGCTGTATCTTTTTGTCCCCAGATCCGGAGGAAGGAGACATCGGTTTTTTTTCATCCCATACAGTCACCTGTACATACACACACGCACAGACATTCGACACTTATATGTCATGCCATATTGGTCACATTAGCCACAGCTTCTCGATCTTGCGTAGGAGTTTTCCCTCAAGGAAAAAGAAAGATCCTGAGGTTTTTCGCTCATACCGCAAGATCGAGGTAGCAAGGCTAGATAATTTAGGCACATTACAACTCGCGACCCGCGTCGCGAGTTGTCCCCGACGTTGGAGGAATGTCACGTGGGTCACGTGACGAGACTTGGAGGGCTGTCGGCGCGGACGTCTCATCCCCCGCTGACCACGTGATTCGGCCCGAGACGAAGCTTGGTGCTGGTGAGCCAGAGCACCTGACCTGCCGAGGAATGTGGCGTGAGGTCATGCTTGGCTTTCAGGCCTGCCAACTGTCATTCTACGAGGTCACTACTGCTGTGCGCATGCGCAGATCGCCACCACCCACTCTCCCTCACCCTACCGGATGTATAAGAGGGAAGGACAGAGAGGGATAGTACACACACCTTACGGCCGTCTGCCGTTGAGGGCGGACCCCCCCCTCCCAGTTCCACGGAGGGAGGGCACCAGGACACAAGGAGGAGACGTGCGCCCGTCCACCAGGACAACAAGGGGACTCGTCGGAGCAGGAGACCAAGGAGGAGACGTGCGCCCGTCCAAGGACAACAAGGGGACTCGTCCGAAGAAGGAATCTACGCTCGAGGAGATCCTCGCGCCGCAGTGCGAGGAGTGGTTTAGTATACATGTAGACTTGTAGTCTTGTAGACATCACGCTGTTGATATTTATTATATATGTGATTGAGAGTTCCAGATAGGATAGTGCTCTGTGTTATATTCCAATAAAAACACGTGTTGTGTTACCTTGGTGTTTCTTTTCTCTCACGTCCAAATTCTCAATGATACCGAGTATATACCTTTATTTGTACCCCCCTGACAGGACGGATGGACAGATTGTGCTTTCCTGGATTTACAAAAGGTGTTTAATAAAGTACCACACAAAAAGCTATTCAAAAACTCAAAACAACAGGTGTACAAGGAAAATTATTGAAATTGATGGAAGATTTCTTGCACAGGAGAAAAATGAGTGTGTTACATGATATAAAACTTGGACTGGGAAGAAATGATAAATGGAGTCCCACAAGGTTCAGTATTAGCTCTGATAATGTTTGCTACATATATATATATATATGTATATATATACATATGTATATACATATATATATATATATATATATATACATATTCATACATATATACATATTTTTGCAGAAACCACCGGGAAATTGAAAAAACAGATACCGAACGTTTTCGTCTATTTGGACATTTTCAAAGGTACAAAGAAGCAATACAGAAAGAAACAATAAATACATAAGAAGACAAGGATACTCGGAGAGGTCCCATGTTACATTTTATCACACACAATTTTGTCAATAATAAAATTGTCCAATTTAAATAAACCCAAACTCAAGTTCATGTTATTTCCAATTTTTTTTTTATTATAGAAAGAAATATTATTGAATCTTGTTTTATAAAAAGAAATTTTGGAAATAACATGAACTTGAGTTTGGATTTATTTAAATTGGACAATTTTATTATTGACAAAATTGTGTGTGATAAAATGTAACATGGGACCTCTCCGAGTATCCTTGTCTTCTTATGTATTTATTGTTTCTTTCTGTATTGCTTCTTTGTACCTTTGAAAATGTCTAAATAGACGAAAACGTTCGGTATCTGTTTTTTCAATTTCCCGGTGGTTTCTGCAAAAATATTTTATCACGTGTGTTTTGTGATTTCTTTGCATACATATATTTATATATATGTATATACAAATGACATGGATGAAGGTGTAGAATGGTATATGAACTTCTTTGCAGACGACGCAAAACTACTAAAGAAAGTAAGTACAGAAAAAGACTGTGAATCACTATAGAGAGACCTGGACAAAATCTGGGAATGGAGCCAAAATTGGGAAGTGAACTTCAACATCAAGAAATGTAGTATAATAGAGTTTGGGAAATATAAAATCGGTGCAAAAGAGGTAAAGAAATTTAGCTCCGAAAATATAGATTGATTTCATATATGAGGAAGAACAAGCTTTTCAGTAATAAAAGATATGGTTTTATAAGGGGACGTTCTACAGTTCTTCATCTGCCGAAAGTGATAGATGATTGGACGGAGGCTATCGACCAGGGAGGGTGTATAGATAAATTTTCAACTGGAAGAAAGCAAAGAGTAGTTGTGAATGATGCAATGTCTCCATGGACAAAAGTACTGAGCGGTGTACATCAGGGAAGTGTGCTGGGACCAGTGCTATTTGTGATTTTCATCAATGATCTTCCAGATACAGTCCAATCAGAAGCATACTTATTTGCAGATGACACAAAGGTATATAGAAAAATCAGAGAAGCAGGAGATTGCGAAATATTGCAGAGAGATTTAATGCACTGCAAGACTGGTCGAACAAATGGTTATTAAGATTTCACCCTGATAAATGAAAATACATGGCGATCCAAGGAAGAACACAAAGAATAGACAAAAGGCAATATATAATGCGAAGAAGAAATGAAGAAGAGAACTGTATATTTCCGAGACGGAAAAAAGATCTAGGTGTAATCATAGATAGCAGACTAAGATTTGAGAAACACATCTAGTCTAAGGTAACCCAAGCCAATCAGACTTTGGGGATAATAAGTAGGACATTTCAGACAATGGAATCAAACATCTTTAAGTGGCTTTTTAAAGCTATGGTTAGAACACACCTTGAATATGCCCAAAATGTTTGGAGTCCTTGGAGGAAAAGATATATCACAGCATTAGAGAATGTACAGAGGCGAGCTACAAAGATGATTCCTTGGATGAAGAATCTCTCATATGAAGAAACACTTAGGAGACTGGACCTACCCACTTTGAAATATGGAAGGCTTAGGGGAGATATGATTTAAGTGTACAATATTATGTATAATTACTATGATCAAGACACTGCACCAATGTTGATAAAATCTGAAGGTATCACCAGGTATCACCTGGGATGAAGAATCTCTCATATGAGGAAAGACTTAGGAGATTGGACCTACCCACTTTGAAATATGGAAGGCTTAGGGGAGATATGATTAAAGTGTACAATATTATGTATAATTACTATGATCAAGACACTGGACCAATGTTGATAAAATCTGAAGGTATCACCAGGACCCATGGTCTGAAACTCTATAGGATTAGGGCAGCAGGAAAAATGAGACAGCAGCAGTTCTCTCTAAGAATTATCGACACTTGGAATAGCATGCCAAGTCAAATAGTGAATACCCCTAGTGTGCACTCTTGAAAATCGTTCAGACAAATGCTGGAAAAATCAGGAAGTGAAATTTAATTACGATGTCTAACAAAACACACAACCAGTTGACTTTGAAGTTGATACGGAAGGTCTGGACATGGAGGTCTAATACACCTGCGTCCAGTACATACATAAGTAAACATAAGTAAGTAAAGTAAGGACCTAGGAGTAATTATCACCAAAGACATGTCCCCAGACAAGCATCTCTATTACTAAAAATCTGTGACCCGATCGGTTTTCCCAATCCGTCAGAACCCGGCAGAATGCGGACACGCTGACGCCTGTCCCAGAGTAAAGGTCTATTCGATTTTTTTGGCAGGGCCCGACGTGATATCAAGGGCACGTGTACATTCAACCTGTGAAAGATGCCTGAAACTTCAGCAGTAATGAAACGAAGAAACCGCCATTTTTGGAAATGGGTTACAGAAACGAAAAAAATAACAAAACAGCACCTGTCGAAAAACAAAAAGCAAGTTGTGTTTTTAAAACGAGAACATGCCGCTAAATTTACTCTTCTAAAAAACGCTGTGGACGTCGGGGAAAGGTGGTATTACGGTGACACTTTGTCCTAAAAATATTCTTTGCAAATTCCTGGGTGAGTTTCAACTCGCTGATTGGCTGAGAGAGTGATGACGTCACGGCAACGGAGACAACTGATTGGCCGAGAGCGGTGACGTCACGGCAACGGAGACGGCTGATTGGCTGAGAGCGGGACGAAAAAATAAAATTCTCCAAAATGTTTCAATATCACGACGTCCCTAACCGATTTGAACGGGGATCCGGCAAAAAGATTACAATGACGGACCCCGTGACACGGGCCATCCCTGTAAGGGTATAAATCGCATATACGCGGTCGCGGGACTCGAGCGGATCTAGAGGACTCGAGCGGATCTTTGAGACTCGAGCGGATCTAGAGGACTCGAGCGGGTCTTTGGGACTCGAGCGGATCTAGAGGACTTGAGCGGATCTTTGGGACTCGAGCGGATCTTGAAGGCTCGAGCGGATCTTTGGGACTCGAGCGGATCTTGAGGACTCGAGCGGATCTACGGGACTCCACCAAAATATAGACTAAAAACACGTGGGCGTAAGTCTAAATAGAAATATTCTTCTAAAAAACAAAAATGACGAAAATAAAAGAGGTGAATAATTTACAGTTGTTTATTTTATAGCCTTTGTTTGAAGGTGGGGCGTAGCCCCCCGCGAGCGAAGCGAGGTGCGCCGCAGGCCAAGCCCCCCGGCGCAGCCGGGCTGGCGAAGCCAGGGGCTTGTATAAACAAAATAGTCGGAGAAACCTACAATTTACTAAGATCAATAAAGGTGGCTTTTAATGACTGGATGAAGTAATGGTAGAAAAAAAATAAAATATTTGTCACACTGATAAGACCAAGATTGGAGTACGCTCCAACACTATGGACACCCAGTACAAAAAAAAAGAATGTAAAGAAATTAGAAATAACCCAAAGAGCAATGACAAAGATGGCACCAACACTTTCAAAATTGACATACAAACAAAGATTGTCTAAACTGGAACTACCAACCCTGGAACAAAGGAGAGAAAGAGGAGATCTGTTGGCCATTTACAGAACCATGAAAGGCATGGAAGTCTTTGACAGAGATGATTGATTAAAGTGGGATAAAAGAAAAACAAGAGTACATGTAAAGAAACTCAAAAAGGATAGTTATAGAAGAGATCTGAAAAATAGTTTTCCACATAGAGTGGTAGATGTCTAGAGTAAATTAAACGAAACAATAGTGTGTCCAAACACCATATAAGAATTTAAAAACAAACTAGATATTGCGAGATACAAAGACGGGTCACTACGGGCATAGTTCCCCTTCCCGTATAATACAACTAGGTAAATACAAACTAGACACTGCGAGATGTAAAGACGGGATACTATGAGCTTAGCTCCACTTCCCATAAGATACAAATAGGTAAATACAACTAGATACAAACACACACACACACACACACACACACACACACACACACACACACACACACACACACACACACACGTCTGTCGAAGTGACAGCGAAGTTTGGAACACCAGGAAAAAATGCAAGTTTCATCGATCTCAACAACGAGGGAGTACCTTTGTTGTATTAATAGGGAAGGGGAAAGCTCGTGGTGTAGTGGGAAGGTGAAGAAAAAGGGGAAAGAGAGGGATTACTGAGGAAAACGGAAGGAAATGAGGAAGGGAAAAAACGGGCCCCGGATGTTAGAAAGAGTGTAAACAAAAGATGTGCAGAATACACAGACGAGGAAGAACAAGGAAGCAGAGGTTTCAAAAGCAGAAATATAGATAATATCAGCTTAACGGAAAGAGAAGATAACTGCTTTTGTGGATTTAATGAGAGGAGGTGACAACCTCCCCCGACTAGTAAGTCTAGAGGAGAAACTTAAAAAAAAAAAAAAAAAAAAACGAAGCATGGGAGGTTAGGTTTAACCAATTAACACTAGTTACCCAAAGAGTTGATAAACTGGATGAACTAAAGAAGGAGAATCAAAACCTAACTAAAGAAATAAAAGAATTAAAAACACAGTTAAAAGAAGTAAAAGATGAGAATGAGGAATTAAAGACGAATAATAAAGATAATAAAGAGTCTATAGCAAAAGAAGCACAGGGTTGGAGAAAAGTCAAAGAGAACAACAAAATTGTATTTAGAGATATAGTGACAACATGTGAAAGAACAATCTAAAGATACATTTATTAAAGTGGTGAGAGAAAATGAGAACATAGTAAGAGACTTAGCGGACAAAAAGAAATGTATAATTATTTCAGGGATGGAAGAGAAGCATAATCCAAATAGGACCACAAGAGTAAAAGAGGAGAAGGAAAAGGTAAACAAGATATTAGAAGTAGTTCAAGAGGATGGACAAGAAACAGGGAAAGAAATTGAAGAAATATATATAATAGGGAAATACAATACAGATAAGACCAGACCAATTAAGATCAAGTTCAGGTCACAAACGACAGCAGAGAATATCTTAGCAAAAAAACAGGGAAACTAGCAGACAGTGATCAACATAAACAGGTATGGATAAAAAGATAAATGAATAAAGAGGAAATGGAGGATGAAAAAACAAAAAGACTGGAAGCTAAGGGGAAAAAGAGAAAAGAACAGTCAGAAAAAGATAACTTCTATTAGAGAGTAGTGAATATGAAAGTGAGGAAATGGTTCATAGCGGAGAAAAACGGAAAGGAAACAGAAAACACGATGGAAGTAGCAGAAAATTAAGTGTCTTACACAAACATATATGGCTTAATAACAGGCTTGAACGAACTGAATGATTACCTGAAAGAAAAAGAACCGGACATAATGGGAATTGTAGAGACAAAATTGAAAGGTCCACTACCACCCAACAGTGTAGGACATGGTGCATATAATTATAGGATTAGAAACAGAGAGATAAAACAAGGGGGTGGAGTTATGTTCCTGACTAAGAAGGATATAAATGTGAGGAATGTCACATATGGAAAGAATAGAGTAGAGATGATTATGATGGAAGTGGAGGACAGGGATGGGAAGAGCAGGAAGTTTGTAGTAAATAATGTGCCTCCTAAAACGCCCTCGTGGGAAGAGAGTGAACACAAAAGTATGTTAGAAGACTCAAGGATAACACTAAATAAGATAATGGAAGATAGAGGAAGAATTGTTATAATGTGTGACTTTAATTGTAAAGAAATCTGCCGGGAAGAGATGACAGTAAAGGGTGGAGACGACCTATGGGGAAATGTACTACTTGATATGATTATAGAACATACAATGACGCACTGGATACAAGAGAATACTAGGTATAGAAATGAAGAAGAACCATCGAGAGTGGACCTAATAATCACATCAGAACCCGAAATAATGGACAAGATTGAATATAAGACACCAATAAGTAAAAGTGACCACATATTGGTTGAACTGGAACTAAATGAGGAAAAATACATGAAAAAATGAACAATATAGAAAGGGAAGATTGATGTATGAAAAAACAAATTTTGATAATTGAAGAGAATTCTTTCAAAAAGAAGACTGGGAAAGAATACACAAGGAGGAAACAACAGTAGAAGAAAAATTGAATATTCTGACAAAAGAAGGAGTGGAAAAGTATGTTCCAAGACAAAAGCAAGAAAAAGAATATGTAAAGTGCTGGTACAACAAAAGATGTAGGGAGTTAAAAGACAAAAGAGATAAAACTTGGATAAAATTGAAAAAAGACAAAAGACCTGAAAAATGGAAAATATATACTTGTTACAGAAATCAATATATACAAATGTGCAGAGAAGAAAAGAGAAAATATGAAAAAGATGTTATAGAAAAATGTAAAGATCAGCCAAAACTATTTTACAGATATGTAAACAACAAACTGAAAAACAAACAAGAATAAGATAAACTACGGCAAGGGGGAGTTGAATACACAGAGGAAATAGAAATGGCAGAAATTATGAACAAGCATTTTAAATCAGTGTTTACAAGGGAGAATATGCAACCTAGAGATATAGAATGGGAGGAGAAAATTCCCCCTATGAAAGAGATAGATGTATCAAGAAATGAAATAATGAAACACTTGAGTAATCTCGATGTCAGAAAATCGCATGGACCAGATGAAATAACAAACTGGATTTTGAGAGAATGCAGGAATGAACTAACAGATAAAATACATAGCATAATAAACAGTTCATTGAAAGAAGGAAAAGTTCCAAAAAATTGAAAAGAGCAAATATAGTACCTATATATAAAGGGGGAAACAAAGAAGACCCTACTAACTATAGACCGGTCTCTCTAACAAGTACGATAGCTAAAATTTGTGAAAGAATTATCAAGAGTAGATGGGTAAGGCATTTGGAGAAAAAAAAAAAACGTACTAAATCCAAGGCAATTTGGACTCAAACAATGACAACCATGCGTCGCAAACTTAATGTGTTTCTATTCAAGGCTAATAGATGTAATACAAGAAAGAGATGCATGGGCTGATTGTGCATTTCTAGATCTGAAAAAAGCTTTTGATAAGGTGCCACATAAGAAGTTGCTTAAGAAATTAGAAACTGCAGGAGGAATACAGGACAAACTGCTGAAGTGGATGGAAGACTTCTTGCATGAAAGAAAAATGAGAGTGGTGATAAGAGACAAACACTCTAATTGGGATGAAGTGATAAGTGGTGTTCCACAAGGAACAGGTCTGGCCCCAATAATGTTTGCTATATATATTAATGATATGGATAAAGGAATTGAAAGTTATATGAGCTTCTTTGCGGATGATGCAAAATTGTTGAAAAAAGTGAACACTGAAGAAGATTGTGAGTCGCTACAGAGTGATCTCAATTAAGTATGGGAATGGAGTAGGAAGTGGGAGATGGAATTCAATATTAAGAAGTGTAGCATAATGGAATTTGTAAAAAAGAAAAAAAAATAGTGTGATCATATAAATTGGGAGAAGAAGAAATAAAAAAGTAGAAAACAAGAAAGATCCAGGAGTCATTATTATGAATGATATGTCACCTGAGAAACATATAAACAAGATTTTTGGAGAAACTTATAATTTAATAAGAGCAATCAAAGTGGCATTTACATACCTGGATGAAGAAATGGTGAAGAAAATACTAATCACTTTGCAGCGACGACGTTGTCATCAAGTACAAAAAAATATATAACAAAACTTTGCAGCGACGACGTTGTCATCAAGTACAAAAAATATATAACAAAACTTGAAAGAATACAAAGAGCAATTACAAAATTGGTACCAACACTCTCAGAACTATCATATGAAAAGAGACTTGAGGACATTAGAGCAAAGAAGAGAGAGAGGAGATTTGATAACTATTTATAGAATCATGAAAGGCATAGAAACTATTGATAGAGATGATCTAATAAAACGGGATAATAGAAATACAAGAGGACACGGAAAGAGAATCAAGAAAGACAGTCATAGAAGAGATCTGAAAAAGAACAGCTTTTCCCCCAGAGTAATAGACATTTGGAACAAGTTAGATGAGAAAGTTGTGTGTGCAAAAACAATACACAAATTTAAAAACAGTCTAGATAAAATTATGTATGAAGACGGGGCACTACGAGCATAGCTCCCCATCCCGTAAAATACAACTAAATACATACATACATCCACACACACACACACACACCCACACACACGACTCGGTGGCGCAGTTGGTAGAACGATGAACTACTAGCATGGTGGTGCGCGTAGTGCTTGGTTCGAATCCTGCCCAGGGCCGAAATTAATTTCGGTACAACTGCGCTTCGGGTCGTTACTCTGACTCCCGTGGGCGGGGAGTTGGGGGTGTGTGTGTGTGAAAGGTCATAGCATTACCCATAGATCGGACCTACGAGCTCTGAGCTCTCTTCCAGGAGGGAAATAGCTGTCGATCACGAGTCGAACACGTGATCCAAAAAGACCAAGTGAATACACACACATATATATATATATATATATATATAAATATATGTATATATATGTATGTATATGTATATATATAAATTATACCAAAGCTGAAAAAGTTATACAATGTTAAAACAATGTGCTTTTGCTTGGTTCAAATAACGCGCTACTCGTTTCCTCCAAAAACAGATAGATGTCAGCAGTATCATCTGAAAAGAAAAACAAATCGAGAGACAGTGACTGAAATCCAGCATTAGAATAGTATGACTGAAGTTAAAGGCAAGATTGAGAATACAGAAATGAACGGTGGTAAGAAGAAAAGTTCCGTATCCCTTGTTTCATAAATTATATATGTCTTATACGAAACGTGTATGGAAGGATCACGTCTTTAAGCTTGACCTCCCTCCCTTATGACTTATCTCATTAACACGGACTATTTCACAATTTTGTTCACTCACAGTTCCTGGTATAGATAATAGGAAGACAACAGGGAGAATACTTCCAAAAGTTGACAGTGATATTGGTCTAGGACAGTGATTCTTAACCTTTTTCATTGCCCGTGCCCCCTGATATCTCGGAAAATTTTCTCATATCCCCATCCAATACAAATACAATGCAAACATATGAAAAGGATTAGTGATACAAATCTTGCTTTGCTTTCTCGTTGTAAATATACAGTACCATACACTGGCTATCATCATAATCATGACTCATATCCCTCAGGTTTAAGGTTTTGTACCCCTTGGCCTTGGGGTACAGGTTAAGAATCGCTGGTCTAGGATATATATATTACTGTCAGGCCCAAGATATGTAATATGTATTTATTCATTATTATTGTGTGTGTATTTACCTAGTCCTAATTGTTTTGTACAAGAAAGGGAGCTGCGCTTGTGGTGTCCCATCTCTGTATCTTGCAGTGTCTAAAGTGTTCTCAAATTTGTGTATGGTTTTTGCACACACTATCATTTTGTCCAGTTTGTTCCATACATCCACCACTCTATGGGGAAAGCTGTTCTCTTTCAGGTCACTTCTATAACTCCTTTTAATTTTTTTAACTTCCTTCCATGTCCCCTTGTATATATCTTAAATTTAGTAAATCTTCTCTATCAAAGACTTCCATACTTGTCATGATTCTATAAACGGTCAACAAGTCTCTTCTTTCGCTATTTTGTTCTAGGGTCGATAATTCTAGTTTTGACAAATTCTCTTTATATGACAGTTCCGAAAGTGTGGGGCCATCTTTGTAGTTTCTCATTGGATTCTTTTAATTTTCCTTATATTCTTTATTGGTACTGGGTGACAATAGTGTCACTGCATACTCCAGTCTTGGTCTTTGTGACAAGTATTTTCTTCACCATTTCTTCGTCCAAGTAAATGCCACTTTTATTGATCTTAGCAAGTTGTAGGTTTCTCCAACAATTTTGTTTATCTGTTTAATAGGGGACATGTCCTTTGTGATGATTACTCCCAGGTCTTTTTCAAATTCCACTTTCTTTACTTTCTTTTTCACTGATTTGATGTTTTCCTGGTATCCTGTTTTTACTTTTTCCAAATTCCATTATACTACATTTCTTAATGTTGAAGTTGACTCCCCACTCCAGACTCCATTCCCAAAGTTTGTTCATATCTATAATCACCATGGTCTTGGATCACATGTTGGACTCAATATTGACAGCTACAACCCTCCTGGATGAGAGCCTTTATTTCTGTTCTCGTGTCTCTTTCCTTCTAAAAGTCTTTAATCCATTCTGATAGTTTGCCTCTCAGTCCTCCAACGTGCTCCAATGTCCACATAAGTCAACTGTGAGGTACTTTATCAAATGCCTTCTCTAGGTCCAAGTACACACGGTCCACATCCCTCTCTTGTAGCACATCAATCACTCTTGAGTAAAAGCTTAAAAGGTCTGACACACCTAACCTTCCAGATCTGGCCAAACTGACTGTATGTCAGAATGCACATCTTTTCAAGATATTTGGTCCATTGATCCTTTCACATAATTTCATTATTGTGCTGGTTAGTGATACTGGCCTATAATGGTGTTTCCTTGTTTCCACATTTGTGCATTGGCACCACATTTGCCCCTTTTCCAATCAAGTGGCACAATGCCTTCTTTCAGTGAACATGTAATAAGATTGTGGATCTTGTATGTTAGTTGTACCCTACATTCTTTAAGTATCCAGTTTGAGATCTGCCAGGTCCTGAGGTTTTTGTCACATCCAATGATCCCAGGAGATTGAGTGCATCCCTTGCTTCTACATTTATATCTGCTAAACCTGGTTATTTGCTCCCCTTGCTTTTCTCCAAAAAGTTGCAATCTTTTGTGAAGACCAATTGGAAAACTTCATTATTTCTGTCTGAGCTGAGGCTTCTCCAAAGACCTCACCATCTACTATTAACTTGGTGATTTCTACCCTGTGTCTCAATTTACCATTTATAAACCTGTAAAACAGTTTTGGTTCATCTGCATTTTTCTACTACACCTCTTTCAAAATTCCTTTCTTCCTCCCTGTGAATTCTGGTATAGTCATTGCTAGTTTGTTCGTAAGGTATTGTTTTGTTGCTTCTTTTCTTTCTCCATTTTTCCCTGACTTTTTTGCAATCTCACTCTTTTATTAAACCAATCCAATTTTTGCTTCTTCCCTTCTCTAGTGTTTGGCACATGTTTGTTCACTTGTAGATTGTAATTGTCAAGAAAGAATTCCCATTTTCTCCTTATTCTTGTGGTATTCATGAATTCCTCCCAATCTGTTTCTTCAAAGAATTTTCTCATACCTAACTACTGTAATCTGTTTTCCTAAAATTCAGTCTTCCTTGCTTGTGTGATTCATTCCTTGGCACTATTTCCTCATCCTCCAGCTGAAATTCATTTGTAACATGGTCACTTTTTCCTGTTGGGTAAAGGTAGTTAAAGCGCTGATGATGTCTAGCTCTTTGGTAAGTAACTGACCTAATCTTATGGGAGTGTCATCCCCTCTTACCCGGGTCACTTCCTTTACCCACTGGGTCATTTGTTCTCCATCGTTATACTCAAAAGTGTATTTCCCCAGGAATTTGGTTTGCTGCTTCCTTCCCATTCCTCCCAGTTGATGTCACCACAATTAAAATTTCCAATAAGGATTATGTTGTGATAAAGAGTTGGGGCATAGGTATTTACCATATATGTGTTGAACTTCCTTGCATTCAGGAAGATGGACATAATCTTTCATTGATATAGCTAATGTTTAGGATGGCTCCAAGGGCTTTCTTGCTGAGTAGAAAGGCTACTCCATCTGAGTGCCTATTGTCATTATGTCCACTGTATATAATTTAATTTCATAGTTATTCTGTTGTATACTCACCTGGCCTGGCCAGCAAACCTCTTGTAAGGCCAAAATTTCAACACTGTTGATGGACTTGAAATTGTAGTGGGATTCAATTTGGAGCTTGTTGACAGTTTCACATACCTTGGCTCCAAATTGTCACTGCGCTGAATGGCCTACCGGCTCTGGCGCTTGGCCTTTGAGCCAAAAATTCCATAAATCAATCCAAATTGTCACCAAAAAATAATATATATCTCAAAGTGGACAAGCGCATCAGATCTGCAATGAAAACATTCTACAGCTTAAGATCTTTGTTCAAGTCAAATATTCTATCTAGAAAAACAAAGACAAGGCTATATTCCACCATGATACGGCCTGTACTCACATTTGGGGCTGAAACCTGGAGCCTGAACCAACTCACAGAGACAAAATTACTCAGATTTGAGAAGAACACCTTCAAATCAATCTGCGGTGATGGCGAGTTAAATGTATGGAGGTGTTACACACGTGAAGCCCGGGATCTAATGCCCATGCCTCAAGTGACTGACTACATTTGACCATTGAGACTGAGGTGGCTTGGTCACATTCTCAGATTGGACCAGACAGATTCACTTCTCGTGTTTTCACCGAGAATATAGTGGGCAGGAGACCTCGAGGACGCCCCCGTACTAGATGGAAGAATGTGGTGGAGAACGACTTACGAGCCTTGGATGTCGACCCGATGTTATAGAGCTGTTAGCAGCAGATCGGAGAGTCTGGAGGCATCTTGTTGTAGTGGCCAGGGGCCTCAGTGGGCCTGTAGTGCCAGAGGAGTGAGTGAGTGAATAAGTATTATGTTACTACTTTGCTCATCATTTTTCATTAGGAAAAGAGTTGTATCCTTTAATATTTCTTGATATTCAGTTTCATCCCAAGCTCTTGTCATAGGGGGAGCATATGCCATCATGAAATCTGTTTCATTGTAACATGGTCACTTTTTCCTATTGGGTAAAGGTAGTCAAGTTGATGATATATGGCTCTTTGGTTAGTAACAGATCTATGTTTTTGAGAGTGTCGCCTCCTCGAACCCAGGTCACTTCTTTTACTCACTGGGTCATTGTGTGCTCTATTGCTGTATGCAACAGTGTATTTCCCCAGGAATCTGCTTTGCAGCTTCCATCCATTCCTCCCAGTTGATGTCACCACAATTAAATTCTCCAATAAGGACTATGTTACTACTTTGTTCAATATTTTACTTCAAGAAAAGAATTGTATCCTAACATTTCTTGATACTCAGTTTCCTCCCAAGCTCTTGTCTTGGGGAGAATATAGGCCACCATGAAGTCTCTTTTATTGTGTCCTTTAGTACTGATCTTTAGGTGAATTGCTTCAGAACTGGCTTCACTGAGATTTGCTTCTTCCACCATTATGTCACTACTCACCACAAACATTTCTCATTTACCCTGTTTATCTTGTCAGTCTCTTCCCCAGGAGGTGTATCAGTTGGTCCCTAAGTGTATGTACTAGACATAATATATCAGGCTCATTTATCCTTGTCATTTATCTCTAACCTAGCTGATAATAAACCATCAATATTACCATATGCTATTCTAAATTTCATTGTAGTGCTTACTTTGCAATACTGCCTTCTTGTTTTCTTAGACACCTTTTCCTTACCTTCTGATTGTGTGTCTTACCTAGTATCTTATGGGAAGGGGAGCTACACTCGTGGTGTCCCGTCTCTGTATCTTACCATATCTAATTTGCTCTTAAATTATTGTATTGTTTTTGCACACATTGTTTCATCAAGTATGTTCCATACATCCACTACTGTGTGGAGAACTCTTTTTTTTTTTTTTTTTTTTTTTTTCTTTATGTCTCTTCTATAACTGTATAACTGTGTGTGTATTTACCTAGTTGTATTGTACAAGAAAGGGAGCTCAGCTTGTGGTGACCCATCTTTGTATCTTGCAACATCTAGTTTGTTCTTAAATTCATGTATGTATGGTGTTTGCAAACACTATTGTTTTGTCCAATTTGTTCCAGACATCCACCACTGTGTGGAAAGCTTTTTTCAGGTCTTTTCTATAACTGTACTTTTTGAGTTTCTTTTCATATCCATCTTTTTCTTTCATGCCTTTCATGATTCTGTAAATGGCCAATAGATCTCCTCTTTCTCTTCTTTGTTCCAGGGTCGGGAGTTCCAGTTTAGACAATCCTTGCTCGTATGTAAATTTTGAAAGGGTTGGGGCCATCTTTGTTGTTGCTCTATGGATTTTTTCTATTTTCCTTGTATTATCTTCTTGTACTGGGTGTCCATAGTGTCACTGCATACTCCAATCTTGGTCATATCAGTGTGACTAGTAATTTTTTTTTTTTTTTTTTTTTTTTTTTTTTTACACCGTTTATTCATCCAAGTAATTAAAAGCTACCTTTATTGATCTTAGTGAATTGTAAGTTTCTCCAACTATTTTGTTTATCTGCTTCTCTGGGGATATGTCTTTGGTGATGATTACTCCCAGGTCTATTTTGGAACCAACTTTCTTTACTTCCTTTGCACAGATTTTATATTGTCCTGATTTTTTTTTTTCCCAAATTCCATTATACTACATTTTATAAATGTTAAAGTCCACTTCCCACTTCTGACTCCATTCCCAGACCTTGTCCAAATCTCCCTGTAGTGATTCACAATCTTTTTCTGTACTTTAGTAGTTTTGTGTCATCTGCAAAGAAATTCATGTAACATTCTACACCTTCATCCATGTCATTTACATATAAAGCAAACATTATTAGAGCCAGTACTGAACCCTGTGGGACTTCATTTATCATTTCTTCCCAAGTAGATTTTTTAACTCTAAGCACTACTCTATTTTTCTTGCATACAAGAAATCTTCCATCCATTTCAATAGTTTTCCATGTATACCTCCTGTTGTTTCGAGTTTTCTTAATTTTGTTTTGGTACTTCATCAAACTCCTTTCGTAAGTTCAGGAAAGTACAGTCTGCCCATCCATCCCTTTCTTGCATTATATCTATTAATCTTGAATAGAAATAGATCAAATTTGTGGCACATGATCTTCCCCGTCTAAATCAGAATTGTCTCTGATTTAGTATATTGTGCTCCAGATGTTTAGTCCCTCTACTTTTGATAACTTTCTCATAATTTTTTGCTATTGTACTTGTAAGGGAGACCAGTCTATATTTTGTTGGGTCTTCCTTGTTTCCCCCTTTATATATTGGCATGATATTGGCATTTTTCCAGTTTTCTGGTATCTTACCTTCTTTTAGTATCCAGTTTGCCATTCTGTCTGGGCTCTGTGAATTTCTGACATCAATGTTCATTATTTGGTTCTTTATTTCTTTGTTTCACAATTATTTCTCTCATTGGGGGTATCTTTCTCCCTTTCCTTCTCCCCAATTGTGTAAGTTTTCTTTTGTGAATACACATTTGAAATGTTTGTTCATAATTTCTGACATTTCTATATCCTCTGTGTATTCTGTTTCCTTTATGTAGTTTTACTATTTCCTGTTTATTTTTAGTTTACCATTCACGTATATAGAATAATTTAAGTTGATCTTTACATTTGTCTTTTATGTCTTTTTCATAGTTTCTTTTTTCTTCCCTGCATATTTTTACATATTTCTTAGTTTGATATAAATTTGCCACTTTCCATTTTTTTTTTTCAATCTTTTCCAAGCTCTTGTCTCTTATCTTTTGTCTCTACATTTTTTGTTATACCAGCGCTTAATGTACACCTTTTCCTGTTTTTGTTTTGGTATGTATCCACTCCTTCATTATAGATTTCTTTTAATGTTGTCCATTTCTCTTCCTGTGTTTATTAAAGAATTTTTCCCAACTCAATTTTTGAAAGAATTTTCTGAGTTTCCCAAAATCTGTTTTGTTATACTTTATTTTTCCTTTTCTGTGTTTCTCGTTTCTCTCCATATATATTTCCTCTTAGTTTGAGCTCAAGTAGTATGTAATCAGGCTCTGATGTAAATATTCAATCCAGTCTCGACAGTTCATCGTTATTGCTATATCTGGTATTCTCTTACCCATTGAGTCATTGTGTATGCAATGGTCATATCCAGTAGTACATTTTCCCAAAGGTCCTATCCACCTTTCACTGTCATCTCCCAACATATTTCTTTAGAGAGTATGTGTATTTATCTAGTTTTATCATCAGGAAGGGAAGCTATGCTCATGGTGTCATGTCTTTGTATCTTGCAGTGTCTAGTTTGCTCTTAAATTCGTGTATAGTTTTCGTACACACAATTGTTTCATCCAGTTTGTTCCAGAGATCCACTGCTCATAAAATCAGCTAGGTAACAGACACCACATTCACCAGATACAGTCATCATGTAGATGGCACAACATGTACCATTTTATATTTTCCAACAATAACAATTTAGGTAATAATGTAATGCTTCTTCATTGAGTGAGTTACAGGAGTAACCCAGAGTCCATGACTGGCTAATCTCGGAGCTGTGCCTCTCCATTAAGAGAAAACCAAGGTTTAAGATCTATTGATTGGTTTTTAGTACAATAAATTTGAAGAAATTTTGCTTTGAAGTGTTTAATCTGAGTTAAGGACATTGGTCCACATGTGACTTTTTTTTTTTTTTTTTTTTTCTTTTTTTTTTTTTCCTTTTTCTTCTTTCTTTTCTTTTCTTGTTTGTCATCTAATTGAGCTAAAAAAAAAATCTTGCATTATATCTATTAACCTTGAATAAAAACAAATCAAGTTTGGGGCATATGATCTTCCTTGTCTAAAGCCAGATTGTTTTGGATTCATTATATTGTTTTCTTCCGGATGTTTAGTCCATCTACTTTTGATAACTTTTTTGCATATTTTAACTACTGTGCTTGTAAGGGAGACCAGTCAATAGTTTGTTGGGTCTTCCTTATCTCCCTCTTATATATTGGCACAATATTTGCATTTTTCCAATCTTGCAGTACCTTTCCTTTTTTGAGTGAGCAATCTATTATATATTTTGTCCATTAGTTCATCTATACATTCTTTTAGTATCCAATTTGCAATTCCATCCTGGCTGTATGAATTTCAGACATCAAGGTTTATTATTTGGTCCCTTATTTCTTTCTGTGTCACAATTATTGGTGAAGTATGCATATAAATTATTCAGTGATTCATTATTTAGGTAAATCAAGGCATTCAAAGTGTTAAGTAGAGATTGGTAGCCCTTTACCGGTAAAGGGCTATCAATCTTTCCTCTTCACACTTCCTCTCTTACATATGCCTAATTCTCTCTTTTTCTCTGCTGCAATGCTCTTCTGTTTCAGTGGTCTAAGTATTTTGAACATTTGTGTTTGTAGGCTGTAAGAAACCAGGCGGAAGAAAAAAAAAAGTGTGTAGTAAATGTCAACACAGCCATGTGGACCACGAGTGTGTTGCTACTCATATTGTGGCAGGAACTGATGCACTCTCTCACTTCACTCTCTCACACACATACACCACAGAGTTGCTGTCAAATACATTATCTGAAAGAACAGTGTAAAAAGCTGAGCATGCAATATTTATAATGAAATGATAATTATTCACAGTAAAAATTGTTATATCAGTTTAGAACTTGGGGACATTATTGCCAACACTTGAAGCTATTTTTCAGCAAGTTTTAATTTTTTTTTTTTTCATGTTACCTTTATAAAATGGACCAACATCCTTAATCATCATTATTCATTTTTGACCAAGTAATAGCTGTGGTAGGGAAAAATTGAGCTGCTAGTGAAAATTATGTAATATGTAGATATATTATCAAAGGTGTTTTTCTTTTGATTTATAATGCACCTTTCTTGTATTGCAGAACCAGCCATTTAGCATCCAAGCTTGGAAAATGGCTGAGACGCTTCTGTTCTTCAATGGTCAGGCAGTGATATTGACAAATGACACCTCTGGTACAATCTTACACCAGTCTACACATGACAATTCACTTGTATCTCTAACCCCAAGCGAAGAAATATCCCCGTCAGTTGGTGACCATGAACCCAAACTGGATGAGTATAATGGAAGAAATGATACAAACAGTAAATATCAGAATGCAGTCAGTTCAGGTGCTGTCACTGTTCCTGCAGCAGTTAACATTGAAGCTCTTTGTACTCAAGTTCAAACCTCACAAAGGGTAACAGATGCATCACTTACAAATTATGGTGCTCACCTGAAGGAAAATGATGCTTCTCTCAATAAGAATATTGCTCTAAGTCATCAGTATTTGCATCTTAGTAGTTCATGCTCAGAGCAGGGTTCTGTGCAGGCCAAAATTGATCAAGAAACAAGAATACCAGAGGAAGCATCTCGGAATAGATTGGTTTCTTCACTTGCTACAAAAATCTCTGATGTTAAGTCTGAGTCACAGACAGCTGGTTTTACTTTACAAAGTTCTCAAGCAGAAGTTGTATCAAGAGCAAACATTGTAGAACCCAGCATGGCTAGTTCAGAGAAGCAGACTCTCCTTGCCATTGTGCAAGGAGAAGATGGGCAAACCCAGACCATAGAACTCACCCAGGAACAAGCACAACAATTTGGTCTGAGCATTGAGATGAACAGAACAGGAACTCAGGGGTCAGCACAGAACTTGCAGACACTTTACCAGCAACATGACACTGATGAAGGTGATAAGATCATTGAGAGCTTTGGGAGTGTTGAACCATTAAGTGTAGCTGGTGTTACAGCATTGCAAGAATCTACACCCAGTAATGAACCTATTGGGAATCCAAGCATTTCACAGGATGAGCCTTTAGTTCTTATTCCAGAGTATAATGAAGATGGTACAATATCACTTCTACATATTGGTGGGTCAGCTGAAAGTATCACCCTTGATCCTGAGTCGGTAGAAAGGCTTGGATTGGCTATAACTACACGGGGAGTTAGTGTTCACAATGGCTCAGATTCAAATTCCTCTCTGAAGACTCCAAATAATTCTAACTTTACTGACAAGATAGTATACCAAGAAAGTATCAAACCTGAAGGTCGAGTAATGCTTAATCAAGGATGTCAGAATAATTCTTCTGGCAGCTTGTATCATGTTGAACAAAGTGAAAAGGTTGCAGCAGATTTATCAGGTGGAACATCTAACCCTCTTAGTGAGGATATAGGTTTACAGGAATCAGGTATGAAGAAAATGGAGTGGAAAACATTGGGATCAAAGATAGCAAATAGTTCATATAATACTGAACAGACAGGTATGCCATCTTCATCCGTTATAGATTCTTCAGAATGTGATGTTGCAATGAAGCCAGTCCCAGTGCATAATCATGTTAGTGATGAAATGTCTGTAATGACTTCAGCTTCAGTAGATACAAATCCTGATCCTTCCCCTTTGTTACCTTTGACATCAGCATGTAGTTCAGTTGCTTACGCAGAGAACTTGAGAAATAGTGAGCTCAACGGAGCACCAATAATTAAGTTTTCTGCACCAGTGGGTTTGAATAGTCTTGAGGAATCTAAAGATGAGAGTATTATTCTGCCTACAAATGACAAGAGAAGTACAGGAACTTTAACTATACGAGTTAGTACAGGAACAAATCTCAACAGCCAGTCTTCTTCACTTTTGCAGAGTAATGCAGGTAAGCATTTATGAAATTAACTGGTCCAGATATATGAAATGTAATTGGATGCATATATAAAGTTGGTATGTGTGGTTTCAGTTATGCACGAATGAGGGTGTGGAGATTCCACATATGTACAAGCATAATTTCAAATTTGATAGTTGTTCATGATGTACTGCGTAGAGGCATGACCTCACAATTTCACCACAACACCTGTGGTGTATAGGCACATTATACAGTCCAATGCAACAGCCTCCTTTGTTCTTTGTGATCTGTGCTGTTTGTTGAGTTGTGTCCATAATAAGAGAAAGATAGTTTATATATATATACTCATTAGATTATTGATATTATTTTATTTTAAATATTTGACATATATCCCTGGAGGAAAGCAGGGGAGGAAAAGGAGTTGGGATATAGGGTTGCTGAAAGAGTATTGAGATGGTTTGGACACATGGAAAGAATGAGTGAAGAAAAATTAGTAAAAGAAGTGTGGAAAGCAGAGGTGGAGGGAATGAACTGTAGGGGGCGACCGAGGATGAGATGGATGGATGGGGTAAAAGGGGCGTTGAGAAAGAGGGGAATGTCTGTTGAAGGAGGGCAGAAAACAGAAATTAGGGGTGAGTGGAGAATGGATGTGTATGGTTGATGCTGTGATGCATGAAAAGGAGCGGGTGGGGGATATGTGTGAATGATATTTTGATGCATTCTGAAGGGATTTCTCCCCTCTTCTCTTTTTCTGCATGAGGGGATGGAGAAGGGGGTTTGCCAATTAAATGAAGTGGCCTTGCTGTGGATGTGCTGTCTTACTGCATTGCTTCTCACCCAGGAAACGGACAAAATTCAGGGATGACCTGTCATCCAGGAGGAGCCAAGAAAAAAGGGAGGGCTGGTGAATGGGAGTGGAATTATTCCATTTGACTTTGGCTACCTCCCTTGTTAGGGGCAAAAAGCCCTTGTTATATGTATTTTGTTTATTATTATTACTATTTTGTGGATATATATATATATATATATATATATATATATATATAATATATATACAAATATATATATATATATATATATATATATATATATATATATATATGTATTTGTATATTTATATACACATATATATATATATATACAACGGCAATTCCTCTCTTGCTCATTGGCCCCTTTCGCCCCATCCATCTATTTCATCCTCACTCATCCCCTCAAGTTCACTCCATTCATCTCTGCTTTCCACACTATTTTTGCTAATCTTTCTTCACTTATTTTTTCCATGCATCAAAACCATCCCAGTAATCTTCCATCAGCCATCTCCCTTTCCACCCCCACTCACTTCCTCCCCCCTCTCTCTCTCTCTCTCTCTCTCTCTCTCTCTCTCTCTCTCTCTCTCTCTCTCTCTCTCTCTCTCTCTCTCTCTCTCTCTCTCTCTCTCTCTCTCTCTCTCTCTCTCTCTCTCTCTCTCTCTCTCTCTCTCTCTCTCTCTCTCTCTTTATCTAGCCTTGTAACCCCCTTCATACTTTTCAGAAACTTAATCTCATAAACATTTAAACTTCTCTCTACCTCTCTTAAATTCCAAGTCTCCATCCCATACAGTGTTGTAGGCATAATTCCCCCTTCATATAATCTTCTCTTTGCACCCATTCCCAGGTGCCTGTTTCTCATGACACTTTTCAGTCCCCCAAGACATTTACATGCTTCCCTCACTCAGCAGTTTATCTCCACCCTCATTCCTCCATTTTTTGCTACATGTGACCCTAAATACCTAAAAATATCAACTTACTCCAGCCTCTCTCCTCTAAGACTTACCTCCAACTTAATGCCACCATCTCCCATTGTATATTTCATCACCTCATTTTTACCCACATTTTACTTTCAACTTCCTCCTATTACATACTTTCCCAAACTCCATCACTAACTACCTTAGACCCTCCTCTGACCCCACTACACTCACAGTGTTATCTGCAAAAAACAACTGGCTCACCTTTCACTTCCTTTCAATATCTCTAACCTCTAACTAATCTCTAGATGCCTCTAATATGTTGATTACCAAGTTCATAATACCTTATTCATCACTATCATGCAGGTGTAGCTAAGGGCAAACTAAGCAAGCCCAATGTGACATCTGTCATCTATAATTCCATGAAGGGCAACAGTGAGAATGATTCAGGAACTTTGTCCCATTCAGTTGGTACCAACAAACCTTTAGGATCAAGTGAAAATCCAATTCAACTTGTTCAGCAAGTAAGGATTCCATCTTTCTATCGTATATTTTGATGACCTGGTCATTTCACTTAAAGTATTATTGTTCATAAGAAATATTGTGAAATTTTAAGTAGTTGTAACTAAGACACTGCATTGTGCTAGGGCCTTGAACTTTGATATATTTTCAGGGTAACACTTTTCAAGCCCTGCAACCTCTTCAGGAGAAACAGTTGCAGCAAATTACTGCCCTTCTTCAGCAACACAAGTTCACAACTCCTTTTGCCAAGGATCACAATGAAATATTTGATCCAGAGACTAACATGAGGATTGTTTACAAGGTAAAATGATTTTATCCAGTTTTAGCTTTTGGTTCTCAGGTTGGATAGACTTAATTGATACAGGGGCATCTGCAGGAATTTTCACAAAGGGGACTACATGCCAAATGAACACCGTTTATGTTATTAAATAAAATCTAGTTTTACAGACCTTTTTTCCACAACATTTTAGATGATTGCAAATCTCTCATATGGTAAAATGTGTAAATTACACTTGTTTGAACAGGTTTTGACACTTAAAAACTTTAATCTGTAAAGTGCATAAATTACACAAATGGTTTGAAATATTTTTGACTGCTGCAGAATGGATATGTGGTGTCACTAGCTGTTGAGGCTGTGCACGTATAATTTCCAGCTTCAGCTGCTCAGCAAGGATTGTAACTTTAAGGTTGTTACTGCTTCACAGAATCGGGATGACTATGTATGGGATTCTTTCATCAATGGCTTGTTCTCTCATACAGTCAGGCAACGATTGCTTGAAAACAAAACGTTGGACCTAAGTATGGCTGTTGATCAAGCTAGGGCACTCAATGTTGCTCAGAAGACCTCAGAATCTTATTTTTGTTTTACTGTCTCTGGTGTAAGTGCTGCTATGACATCCAAGCCTGCTCGCACCGATGAAGGGATCTGAACTACTACAACATCTGAAACTGCTTATTGTGCTGAAAGGACCTGTGCTTCTGCCAATTCAAAGTCCCAGTGGTCCCTGTCACAATCATGGATTGTGCCATGCAAGAAATGTCACTTGTCAAAGTGTAACAAGCAGGGACACTTTGCTAAAGTGTGCTGGTCTACAAAATTTTCTACTTCTGCATCTACTTAGTCTTCTACACTGGCTGTCATCTCTGCTTCTTCTCTGAGACATCTATGGTGAGCTACTGTGTATGTTTTGGTTGGTAATAATGAAGCAACCACTCTTATTGACACAGGGAGCTCTGAATCTTTCATCTCATAGGTATGCTAAGAAGTACAAGTTGAAGGTTGTCCCAGTGACTGGAAACGTATCTATGGCCTCTTCATCACTCATGTCTCCTGTGAAGAGATGCTGCACAGTTGACATAAATTTGAAGGTTGAGTGCTACTACAATACAAGGCTCTCTGTGCTGCCAGACTTGTGTTGTAATGTCATTCTTGGTCAAGACTTCATGAGCCAGTACTCTAGTGTTACTGTGGACTTTGGCAGATCCAAGAAAGATCTAAATATCTCCAACCCCGCCATTTGTAGTGTACTGTCTGCTTTGGTGGATACACCTCATCTCTTTTCAAGCCTTGCTCCTCATTGCAACAAAATCTTGGAGGTTTGGGGATGATGATAAGTTCATAAGGTCTAAAGTTAACAAGATGCTACATGATGGTGTTATTGAGGAAAGTACATCTCCATGGAGGGCACAGGTTCTTGTTGTGTCAAATGAGTGCCACTGAAAGAGATTTGTTATTGACTATGGACAGATCATTAATAGATTCACTTATTTGGATGTGTATCCTCTCCCAAGAATAGACAACCTTGTCACGGAACTGTCTTATTACTGGATCTAAAAAGTGCTTATCAATCAGATATCTATACGGTAAGAGCACAAGCCATATACTGCTTTTGAAGTGAATGGCAAACTAAATCAATAAAGCAGAGTGCCATCCGGGGTTATGAACAGTGTTGCCTGCTTCCAAAGGACTATTGACAACATCATCAAGCAACATGATTTGCATGGAACTTATGCTTATGTGGACAATATTGTTGTGGCAGGGAAGACCCAGCTGGAGCACGATGAGAACTTGGCAAAGTTTCAAGAGGCTGCCTGGTTCCACAACCTTACCTTCAACAAGACTAAGTCTGTCATTTCTACAAAATCAATAGATTTTCTTGGTTACACAATAACCCATGGCTCTCTCAAACCAGATTCTGAACATTTACATCCATTAAAGGAATTACCGATCCCTAAAGACCGTACTTATTTATGCCATGTTATTGGTATGTTTTCCCGATTCTCTGACAAGATCAGACCTCTTGTTACCATTGACACTTTTCCTCTGAGTCCAGAGGCCCTGAAAGCCATTGATAATCTTAAAGAAGAGATTGGGAAGGCTGTTGTGTACTCAATTGATGAAACTATTTGTTTGGTAGTTGAGACTGATGCCTCCGATACAGGCAGGTTGTCCAGTTGTCTTTTTCTCTTGCACCCTCACACCTACTGAATGCAAACACTGCAGTAGAAGTGGAGGCAGCATTTGTGGAATCTGTACAGAGGTGGTCTCATTACTTGACAGGACGATGTTTTACCTTAGTTATGGACCAACAGGCTGTCAGCTTTATGTTCCATATGAATCGGCTTGCAAAAATTAAGAATGATAAAATTCAACGAAGGAGGATTGAGTTAGGGTGTTACAACTATGACATCATGTACCATCCTGGTAAATACAACATTCCTGCAGACACTCTCATATGTGCTCACTGTGGAGCTACTGTCAGTAATGAGAAGCTATCTGAGCTCCACGCTTGATTTTACCATCCTGGTGCAATAAGACTTTCTCATTTTGTCAGCGTGAGAAAGCTTCTTTATTCTGTGGAAGACGTGAAGAGGATGTGCTCTGAATTACCCTCAGTGTTCCCGATTGAAGCCTTGGTTTTACAAACCACATCAAACTCCCCTTATCAAAGCCACACAGCCCTTTGAACATCTTAGTTTGGACTTCATGGGGCCTCTACCCTCAAACTCCAGAAACTGCTATATGCTCGTGGTGGTGGATAAATATTCTCATTTTCTGTTTGGATTTGCCTGTCAGAACACGACTACTGGTACTATAATCCATTATCTAAATCAGACTTTTGCAATATTTGGCATGCCTTCCTATCTGCATTCTGGTCACAGATCCTCATTTATGGCCAAGGATCTACATAAATTCTTGCACAATCTAGGCATCACCACTAGTCGAACGACACATTATAATCCTCAAGGGAATTGGTGGTGTGAAAGGTATAATGTTATAATCTGGAAGCATATAACCCTTGCTCTGGCATCCGAGAACCTTCAAGAATGTTGGTGGGAAACAGTGCTGCCTGACACTCATCATTCAATTAGGTCTCTGCTCTGCACAGCCACCAATGCTACACCGCGTGAGAGACTCTTCTCATACCAGTGTCAATCTCCCAGTGACCATTCATTGCCAACTTGGTTATCTGTTCCTGGACCTGTCTTACTATGATGTCACTTTCACACCAGTGAATATGAACCCCTTGTTGTGAGGTTCAGTTTTTAGAGGCAAACCCACAATATGCTCATGTAAGATTTGCTGATGGATGCAAATAAAAAATATCAGTGCATGACTTGGCTCCAATTGGTAATGTATCATTGTATGAGAGGCAAAAGGATCTCATCGTCGATCCATCTACAGAGACTGGTTTGGTGGAGATTCTTTCGGTGCTTACTGCCGATTCACCTGAATTGAATTCTTCCGATGCTGTAGGTGATCAGAGTATATTCATCAAGGAAGGAGATATGAAGGTTGATTCTCTTCCAGCCCGGGTATCTGGTGCTCCAGCTAGTCTCCAGTTTAGGGATGAACCCTCCACTCTTGCGCATATTGGCCCTGAAAAACTGTGTCGATCTACGCAGGAAAGTCACAAACCTCTTTGCAATATAGAACAATAATTCTTCAAGGATGTGGTGATCTAAGCTTCATGTAACTTTATATGTATAATTGCCTGATGAGTTACACTACATTATTTTGTCTACTTATAACTAATTGTATATATTATCCTGATTAGAATGGGTGTGTTTAGTTGTATTTTTTCTGTTTTGTTTTCAGACTGTATTGACGTTTTGTTAGTTGAATAAAGCCTAGAAAAAGGTTTTGACTCTTCTTTATGAATACCACCGTACTATTTTATGTTGTTGCTTCTTCATCTATTGTGATCTTTCATGTGTTTCCTAACTCTGGTGTACGGCTTGAAATGTATGTATCCTGTTTCAGATGTAATCATCTATGTTATACACTAGCTTCAGTTCTGTAATCAAGATTTCATATGGGAGAATTTTGTCTTCCCCATAGATAAAATAGTGTGGAGTTTCACCTGTAGCTGTATTAATATGGTTATTGAGTGCACATTTAACACAAGGAATCCAATTATCCCAAGTTATACTATGTGGGCTTATCAAATCTCGAAAGACAAGTGATAATTTTCTTATTTAAACTTTCTACAACTCCATTGCTCTGCAGATGATTAACTTGAATATTAATTTGGTTTACCTTAACCTATATCATTCTTCCAAGATTTTGTTAAATTCAGTACCATTGTCTGAAACTAAGATCTTGGGAGTAGTGAAATTACAGATGATTTGTTCATGTATTACGGAAGCAATTGTTTCAGCTCTCTTATTTGGTATGGGATGTAAAATACAAAATCTTGATAATCCATGGGAACAAATACATATTCATATCCATTTTCAGACATAGGTAAATAGTGTGTCTAAGTGAATTCTCCTCAAAGGTTTCTGTGGTATGGGATATGATAGCATAGGAAAAGGCTTATGTGTAGTTCCTTTTACCTCAACACATTTTAAGTAACTTTCAATATGTAAGTAAATATCGCCCTTCATGCCTGGCCAAAAGTATTTAAATTGTGCTTGTCTACAAGTTTTATCTTCTCCTGGATGAGAACTATAATCACTTATGAATTGTAATACTTCTTGTACAAAAGTTTGTGGAATTACCAACTGATTCACTGGGCCCTTAGAAATATCCTTCCCATTTACAGCAGTTTTTCTATACAAAAGTCCATTGCTCAAGCGAAATTCATCTATCTTATACCCCTTTGGTAGTTTTGGAGGGGTTCATCAAATTCTAAGCTACTTTTTCCCAAGCCTTATCTCTTCTTTGTTCCATTATCAAGTCCTCATCTAATGTTAATAGTTCCTTAGTACTGCAGATAAAATTGATCAACCCTGTCGTTGTTTGGTTAATATTCCTATATAGTTCATCTGCTGCAACGTTTTTCCTACCTGGAATGTATTCAAACTTAAACTAGTAGCATTGAAGTGTAGTAAACTACCTGGCTAATCTGCCCCCAAGGTTCTTGTGTATGATCAGTCCACACTCTGATTGGATATCCCAGTATCATATCTCTAAAACTCTCTAGTGAATATATCATTGCTAATGTTTCTCTTTCTGTAATGGAGTAGTTTCTGCATTATTACAAAGTCTTCATGTGAAAGCTATTGGTTGCAGTTTTCCATCTCTCTCTTGCATCAGTATGCCTCCTAACCCTATATCAGATGCAGCAGTGCAAATGATGAACTTGTTATCATAATTAGGAAATATGGGAACTGGAGAACTAGTAAGTTTATCTTTCAACTTGTCAAAAGCTTGTTGTGTAGGTCCCCAAATGAACTTGGAATCTTTCCTCAACAAAGAACTTAATGGATTAGCTATGTTTACATATCCCTTAATAAACTTCCTATAGTATCCTGTCAATCCCAAGAAACTTCTAACTTTTTCTACATAGTTCCTTACTTCATCTTCCTTTGAATTCACTGTATCCTACTAAGTCCATGTCTGTCTATCTCATGTCCCAAATAACACTGTCCTGTAAAAACATTACATTTTTCAAGTTTCACTTTCAACCCTGCTTCAACTAGTCTTGGGAATACCAAATTAATTTCTTAAAGTGCTCAGTCACTGTTTAGGAAACTATTAAAATGTCATCCAGAAATACACTGGCAGTGTTTCCTAACAACCCCTCTAGTACTGTATTCATTAATCTCATAATTTAATGGACTGTTACATAACCCAAATGGCATTCATTTGAATGTGTAGTGCCCTGTTGTTGTACAAAATGCTGTATAATCCTGTGAATCTTAATGCAACTCAATTTGCCAAAACACTGATTTGATATCTATTTTGCTAAAATACATATATGAAGGATATCTGGTATTACCAGTAATGGTAGTTGATCAGGTATTGTCTGTTTATTAGACAATGACTGGATGCATGGCACCATCTGATTTTGGCATCAGAATCAATGGGAAGTTCCATTCACTTTGACTAGGTTCTATGATATCCCAATAACATTTCAGCAGTCAACTTCTCTACAATGGTTAGCTTGGAATGTGGTAATCTGTAGGCAGGTATAGATAGGTTGAGTCCCTGGTTTTAATTTTATCTGATGTTTTAATACAATTGTTTTGTCCAATGCACCCCTCGGCAAAGCAATTGCTTTATTGTGCTTCACAAACAGTGCAATTAAACTTGAATTTAGCTCTGGAAAACAAGTTGGCTCTAGTTGAATCTTATATATCTCTCCCAAATCTGTTCACAAGCAGTGCAATTAAACTTGAATTTAGCTCTGGAAAACAAGTAGGCTCTAGTTGAATCTTATATATCTCTCCCAAATCTGTTACTGAATTGAACAGATTGATGGAATTGGTGATTCCACCTCTTCAGGATTCTTGTTAAAATCTTAATGGGTCTTGGACAGACTTGAAAACATCCTATTTGTATACCTTTTCTTAAGACAATGTCTTTGTTCAAAGTACCAGTCACTAATATTTCTACCCTGTTCTTGTGTGTTTTATAAATCTCTGAGTCCAATTTCAAACCTTTTATCCTAATTGATTCTGGGATGGTTAAAATTTCAGAGTCTACATTGACTTCTTTCAACTGCACTTCTCTGTTAATTGCTCTGGAGTGCAAAAATGTCAACTTTATTATGCCACCTTTCACAGTTAGCAAATCTTCATTTGGATTTGATGAATTCTGATTAATTTTTGAGATTTCTTGAACATCTGAGCTGTGTTTGCTATGTGTACCCTTTTCTTCTGTTTGTGCTCTCAGTTCTTAAATAGACTGCTCTGCCCCGCTACTATCAACCTTGTCCTTGTAGTTGTCCTTCTCCTTTACTAGCTCATCCTTGTACCAGCGTGGGGATTTGCAAGCACTGCGTGGTCCAGTATATTCCTTTTAGTTCATGCGATGAATTCTATGTTGTGCTGATTCCCTTCACACACATAAGCAATTATCATGCACTAAATTCATTAGGTGTAGTCTTCTTTAGTAGTATTTACCTAGTTGTATTTTGCGGGAAGGGGAGCTACGCTCATGGTGTCATGCCTTTGTATCTCACAGTGTCTAGTTTGCTCTTAAACTCATGAATAGTTTTTGCACACACTATTTCATTGTCCAGTTTGTTGCAAGTGTCCACTCTATGTGGAAAACTGTTTTTCTTCAGATCTCTTCTGTAACTATGTTTTTTTTTTTTTTTTCCGTGTTCTCTTGTCCCAGTTTAACAAGTCCTCTATATCAAGTATTTCTGTGCCTTTCATAATTCTGTACATGGTCAGTGGATCATCTCTCTTCTTTGCTCCAGAGTTGGTAACTCCAGTTTAGCCAATCTCTCCTCATATAACAAGTTTGCAAGTGCAGGTGCCATTTTTGTTGCTGCTCTCTGGATTCTTTCTATTTTCTTTATATTCTTTTTGGTACTGGGTGACCACAATGTCGCCGCATATTCTAGTCTAGGCCTTATCAATGTGACTAATATTTTTTTAATAATTTCTTCGTCCAAATATGTAAATGCCACTTTTATTGATCTTAGCAAGTTGCAGGATTCTCCAACAATTTTGTTTATCTGTTTGTCATAGGACAAGTCGTTTGAGATAATTACACCCAAATCTTTTTTGGATCCCTCCTGTACCTCCTTGGTTGCAATTTTATATTGTCCTGATATTCTGTTTTTGGTTTTTCCAAACTCCATTATGCTACACTTGTTAATATTGAAGTCCACTTCCCATTTCTGACTCCAGTTCCATATTTTATTCAGGTCTTCATGCAGTGATTTGCAATCCTTTTCAGTTTTTACTTTCCTTAACAGTTTGGGGTCGTCTGCAAAGAAGCTCATGTAACATTTCACATCATCATCCATGTCATTCACATAAATAGCAAACATTACTGGAGCCAATACAGATCCTTGCGGTACTCCACTGATCACCTCTTTCCAATCTGAATATTTTTCTCTGAGCACTACTCTCATCTTTCTACCGATCAGGAAGTCCTCCATCCATTTTAGTAGGTTCCCTTGTATCCCTCCTATATGTTCCAGTTTATTTAATAATTTGTTGTGTGGTACTTTGCCAAAAGTTTTTTGTAAGTCCAGGAAGGCACAATCACCCCATTCATTCCTCTCTTGCACTATGTCTATTAATCTTGAGTAGAAACATATTAAGTTTGTGGTACATGGTCTTCCTTGTCTGAACCCAAATTGTCTTGGGTTTATTATATTGTTGTCTTGCAGGTGTTTTACCCATCAATTCTTGATGATTTTCTCACAAATTTTGTTTATAGTGTTTGTTAATGAAACTGGCCTATAGTTAGTTGGTTCTTTACAAAGGATTACAAAGGCGGAGCATGCCGACAGGAGACCTTTTGGTCCATATCTAGGCCGTATGCAAAAAAAATCATAATAATAAATTAATCAATAAAAACTATAATGTAAATAACAAATAAAATACATAAATGCATAGGTATAGTTGAATAATAAACAAGCAGGTAAATAGTAAATAATAATAAATTGACATATAACTAATAATAAATGAGAGTCAAACAGACAAATACTTATTTCTCTTTTTATCCATATCTTATTGTACTTTTCACTCCTTGCCAAGTTACCCACTTTTTCAAATATGTCTTCTACTACCATTTGTGATCTTAGTTTTATCTTTAGGGATTGATTTTCTATCAGACTAGTGACCGATCCTATATGTTTCATCAACATCTTTATTTGCATCTTGGGCTCCCTCCTGAATTTCTTTTAGGATTTCTATTGCTGTCTCTTTTTCTCTCATGTACCTCGCCCAACCATATTTTTCTTTTAGTCCATATACCACAATACATTTTTTCCTATCCACTGTGTCTCTGACCCAATTTGCTTTTTCATTAATTACTTGGAAAATTGTGTCTTTTGCATTTTCCTGCATTTGTTTTTGGACTAGTTCTTTGAAAACAATTTATTTATTTTCAATGTTTTCCTTCCATTTCTTAATCTTTTGGATATTTTCCTCACCTAAGTTCTCTTCGATTTTTTCAGTCATTTCTTGTATTTGTTGTTAATTCTTATTTTTAAGTTTTCGCTATTGGTAGTATGCACTCAGTTGTGTGCATTGGGTTGTGTGCATTTAATTGCATCCACTATAGTTGTGTGCATTGGGTTGTGTCCCTGGCTGCTACCAACTTTCACCCCTCCTTTCACCACTGTCACCCACCATTGCCCCTTTCATCACTTTCTTCACTTGTTGCCTACACTCATCCAACTTGTCAAGTTCTGAACTGTTAGTTCCTTTTAGTTATAATCTTTTCATAGACAGGCTTCTACTTCTCATTTCACAATACTTTTCTGTCTAGGAGAATTAAATAGTTTTTCCTTCTGTATCTCTCTTCTGTTCTTATACAAAGTACTCCAAAGAGAATCCCCCAAGAGTACATATGCAAGATCCTATGTGAGCTTTGCAGTGATTTTTTTTTTTTAAGTTCAATGATCTTGAACTATACATTTAAAGATCCTCCCCCTAAGGGTGTGATCTTACAATCTTGAACCAATTTAATTTTCTCCTTCACCCTTTCACCAATCAGATTCATTGTTACAAGTCTATATGGCAATATTGTTTACTTAAATAATCATAAATCTCTGCATATCTCACTTCAGTTACAAGGAATACCATGTCAGCACTTCATTTGAGCCCCTGGTCTTTGAATTTTATCACCTACACAAAATGGGAAGCGAACTTGTGCAACTCGCTTGCTATATTGTTTTTTAAACACCTACCCATAAAATGGAACACCCGTATTCTACCCCTCTTTCTACCAGCCTCTTACATCTGTTGCAGAAAATGCATGCTGTAGCACATGTTTCATAGAGTGCTACTTGAAAATGGCAATTATCCCTTGGTCCATCAGCTGGAAAAGAGAGGTAGTGTTAGGGAGGTGATATACAGTACAACAGTAACGTTGGGGTGGAAATCAAGGTTTTGTGGCTGACAGGAGCATGATCTGAAATATGCAGAATCTTAATAGGAATCCCTTTCTCCTTGTGGCACTTTTAGGTTTCTGGCATAAAATGATAAAAAGAAAGAAAGAAAAGAAAACTGTGACCCAAGCCTTTAAAAGTATCTGCCCATATAGGGAGAGATGCCTTGGGTGTGTTTAGGGCTCGGGGATTCAATGCATGATACACAACCAGCGGTTTCAGTTTACAATCATCTGCACAGTTACTTCCAATATTAAAATATAACATTCATTTTTGACACCTGGTAGCCTGGAATAGATATGAAACAATGATATGGCAATTTCTTTTAATACAACACTGTCTCAACATTAAATATATGTTTGGAAAGAGACCTATTTTCTTCAATGATCTTTGCTATTTAGCAGGAATTTCCACTTTAGCAACTTCTTCAACTGATGCATTTTCTCCATTTTATGATTATATAATTTAATGTCAAACTCATCCCTAATGGGGGGCTAGGACAGTGCCCCTTACAGAGGACTTTGGACCATGGAATGTAATGAACCTTGCCCTTGGTTCTATGCCCCTTGTGGCAAGGGCTCAAACTGACATCCCCTCTATCTTTGCCTCAAGTAACAATGCCCTAACCAGCTTGGTCACTGGATCAGAGGATCTATGGGGAAATATATTACTTGACATGACCATAGAACATACAATGACACAGTGGGTAAAAGAAACTACTAGATATAGAAATAATGAAGAACTGTCGTGACTGGATTTAATATTTACAACAGAACCTGAAATTGTGGATCAAATTGAATACAAGACACCATTTGGGAAGAGTGACCACATACTAATGGAGGTTGAACTAGAGGAGGAAATGTATATGGAGAGAAATGAGATACAGAAAAGACTGACATACAATAAAACTGACTTTGAGAAACTTAAGAAATTCTTTCAAAATGCAAATTGGGGGGAAAAAAACCTACAATGAAGATAAACAAGTAAAAGAGAAATGGATGATTTTGATGGAAATTTATAATGAAGGAGTGGATAAACATATTCCAAGACAGAAACAGGAAAAGGTGTATATTAAGTGTTAGTTCAACGGAAGATGCAGTGAGTCGAAAGATAGAACAGATAGAGCTTAGAAAAGATGGAAAAAGGATAAAAACCAGGAAAGTGGCAAATGTATATCAACCATAGAAATGAATATATAAAAGTGCACAGAGAGGAAAAAAGAAACTATGAAAAATAGAAAAATGAAAAAGTCAACCCAAACTATTCTATAGATATGTGAATGGTAAACTTAAAAATAAACAGGAAATGGTGAAATTATGCCACAGAAATACAGAATATACAGAAGATTTAGAAATGACTGAAGATTTGAACAAACCCTTCAAGTCAGTTTTCACTAGAGAAAAAGCTTTGAAATAAAAATGAAACGAGTAGACTTTTTGTAACAATTTTATTTTTACAGAAAAGCATGTACTGTAATCTACTGACTGTGCTTAAGTTTGTGAGTATTTGAAATGCCTCCGATTGAGAATGCAGTGGACTGTGAAATACACACTGGGATACATTTTCTTGCTGCTAAAGGCATGAAAATGGCTGAAATTCATCATCAGATCAGTGAACCATATGGAGAAAACATTATGAGTGATGGGATGGTGCGGAAATGGGTGAGAGCTTTTAAAGATAGCCGTACAAATGTGCATGATGAATGAAGTGGACGATCTTCACTCATTACTGATTGTGTGGTGCAACTTTTAAAGCTCTCACCCATTTCCACACCATCCCATCACTCATAATGTTTTCTCCATACATTTCACTGACTTGACAATGAATTTCAGCCACTTTCATGCCTTTAGCATTAAAAAAACGAATCACAGCACATATTTCACAGTCGGCAGCATTCTCAATCGGAGAAAGCATTTCAAATACTCACAAGCAAACTTAAACACAGTCAGATGATTCTGTAATTATGTTGAAAAGTATATTACAGTACAGGCTTTCATGTAAAAATTTAATTGTTTTGAAAAGTCTATTTATTTCATTTTTATTCCAAAATGGTACTTAAAAAGCACACCGTGTGTGTGTATATATATATATATATATATATATATATATTTGTGTGTGTGTGTGTATATACATATATTATATATATATACATATGTATCCATATATATGTACATATGTACACACGTGTGTGTGTGTGTGTGTGTGTATATATATATATATATACACACACACACACACACACACATATATATTGTTTTCTCTTTTTTCTTTTCTTTTTTTCTTTCCATCTTCTATGTTAAGATGGTTTCTCACATGTAATTTAAGGTTGTGTACCCAGAGGAGACTTTTAGCCTTGAGACAGGATCCAAACGAGGGAGGAAAAAACAAACCAAGAAAGAGAAAGAAAATCAGCAAGAAAGGAAGGTCTTTGGAGTGGGGGACAGCAGTCTGATGACAGAAGATTTGCCAAAGGTAAATGATAGGCTTTTATTTGATACTGACCTTATAATCACAGTGGCTCAGGCAAATGTTAGGGTTTTTGGTATGATTATGGCACAGAAAAAACTGTGAAATGTGCATATTGGGACATAACCTACGGACTGTAGATTATCTTCTCATAGAAATTGGTGTAACAATGATTAGTCAAAACTTGTGACCCATATCCAGGGAATTCCCAGGCATAACAACAGTGTGACATCACTAGCCACTGCATTCAGATGATAATGTGACATTACAAACCTATTGTTTGTATGTTACAAGTGTTTTTGTTCAGTTAATTCTGTAAATGTGATTTAAATATATAATTGGGGTAAACCAGCTTCAGCTGTCATGCCATACTGTGAAGAGGTGTCTCTCTGCATTGTTTTTGACCCAGGCCAGGGGTATTCCTTCATCCACAAGGAGCTCAGATAAAATTCCTATTTGGGGTTTTCTTCCTATCAGTCTCAATAGTTTTGGCTTCTTTTTTGTTCAGTGTAACATTTTGATAATTTTGGTATGTGTGTAATTCAGATTCTCAATACTTAAAATATTAAAATGTTTTACTTACATGCATCTAGTTCATTATATAGATTAGTAGAAAACAATAGTACTGCATATAAAATGTATGTCTGAAAACAACGAATTAAAAAAAATATATATTGGTCACTAACCATTTTATCAATAAAACATCATCACTTTTCAATTTTGTGAGAAGCAGTGCTTTACATATCTAATCTAACCATATACCAGGAGCTTTTCCCTTTGTAAGGGAGGTATCTAAGTCAAAGGCACGTACTATCCCCACCCATTTCACTCCACTCCCACCCTTCTCATGGATTACGGGTCATCCCTGCATCCGCCAACTGCCCTGGGTCAAACACAATGCAGCAAGACACAGTACATCCTCAGCAAGGTCACTTCACTTAATTGGCAACCTCCCCTATCCATCCCCTCATGCAGAAAAAGAGAAGATGAGAAGAAGGCCCTTCAAGCTGCATCAAAATATCATTCACACATAAGCAGATCCTACCCCCATCCCTCCCATCTTTGCATAATGATATCATCCATACACAATCATTTTCTACTCATCAATAGATATTCCCCTATTGCACAATGCCCCCTTCAACCCATCCATCCATCTCATCCTTGGTCATCCCCTCAAGTTCACCTCCTCCACCTCTGTCTTCCACACCTCTTTTACTAAACTTTCATCACTCGTTCTTTCCATGTGTCCAGACCATCCCAATAATCCCCCTTTTCACTCCTACTCTCCTCACCTCCTTGTTTTTACTCTATCCAAACTAGTAACCCTTACCATACATCTCAGACATTTCATCTCAAACACATTTAAACGTTTCCTCTCTGCTTCTCTTAAATTCCAAGTCTCTGCCCCACACAATGCCTTTGGCACAATCACCCTTTCATATAATCTCCTCTTTGCATCCATTCCCATTTGCCAATTTCTCATGACGCTTTTTTAATTCCCCAAGGCATTTACTTGCTTCTCTCGCTCTACAATTTACCTCCACTCCCTTTCCTGCCACATGTGTCCCCAAATGCCTAAGATTATTCACTTCCTCCAGCCACTCTCATTTTAGACTTCCAACTGCCATCATCTACCCTTGTAGATCTAATCACCTTGCTTTTACCCATTGTCATGGACTAGCCTCTGTATAAGTTGATGTATCAAATCTTGGCTGTGACGTGAACAGTTCCTCAGTGCAGTATCTAGTATACCTATTTTGCCATTTAAAGGGATTTGTTTTTCCAATTCACAAGGATAATGAAGAGAAGGGAGCCTTTGTTGGATGTATGAAAAGGTTTTTGTCTGGGGGCATCGCAGTTGGTCAGAGAATGCTGTTAAACCATTGCACCTATTGCATGCTGTGCTAGTCTCCTATGCCAATTACACTCTCTTTACGTCTCATATCACTGGGCATTGCTCAACATTACTGCCCCCATCCCGCGGAAGTGTCACATTTGGTGTGAGCGTGGGTGGGGCAGGTAATTCGATGTCACTGTGTAGTGACAGAGGTGAATCACTCTGTTGTGCCATGGACTTGGCTTGGGGGTGTGGTCTATGTGAATCAGCTAGGGTGTTGCGTGACGTAAGAGCGTTCCTTACGTGAGTTGCGATCGTGTCGGGGACGCTCTACCAAGGGGTTGGAATGAAGGGCCTCTTTGGTCCTCTAGGGGCCCACCAAAACACATCGCATGGTAGGGCTCCATTGAACTGCACTGCATGGTACTGCATGGTTTGACATGCAAACTATTGCAGGATTCCTTCAACACCTCGTTTACGTAAACACCACCGGATCATGTATTGTCACGTTACTGTCACTCGTTCACTTTTACGCCACTGATTACTGAACCATGTTTGTGTTTCACTGTTGCACGTTGCAAGGGTGCTTGCAATTGCAAGCATCCTACTCACTGCACCATGTTTGCAAGCAATTTAGCCAGGGCAGTGGTGAAACAGGTCGTACGATTTGTGGATTTATTAATCGGTAGATTATGCATACAGAGAAGGCACGACATGTACCTAAGGAGTCTACAGAGTAACTGGCCCATGGACAAAGGTGCTAGATGCTGTAAGCACACAGAAGAGAAGGGAGCCTTTGTTGGATGTATGAAAAGGCTTTTGTCCGGGGGCATCGCTGTTGGTCAGAGCATACCATTACACCATTGCACCTATTGCATGCTGTGTTGTCTCCTATGCCAATTACACTATACCACAGCATAGATGGACAGATCTTGACAGAAGAGGACCCAGTACAGGGAAGATGGGCAGAGTATTTTAGAGAACACTCCCGAAGTTACTGACATAAATAACTGCACCCCATATCTAGTATTTCAAAAGTTCTTTCCGGAACATGGCCAAAGATTATTGTATATATAATATATATATATATATATAATTTATTTATTTATTTATTTTTTTTTTTTTTTTGTATTGTCTATTGTACCAAATAAACTATTACAAAGTTGTACATATACTGTTTACATGGATCCCAAAGGTGTAAAAACTGTTGTGTGCATATCCATACAGGTACAGCTACACAGAAAACTATCGTTAGTAGGGGTGTCGAAACATTCGCTAATGAACATAACCTTATGATACCGAAGGGTTGGTATTTCTGGGGTTCGAATTGTTCGAATTCCTTCTGAATGAATATGAATCGAATAATAGTTCCGGAGTTCATATGGATTCACTATGACATGATGATATTATTTCCGATGGAGATTTCAACTTGTCTCAAATAGTTTCGTTGTTTTGTGTCAAAATGATTAGCGTGATTTACTAACGATAGTTTTCTGTGCAGCTGTACATGTGTGCATGTTTATGATATTAACCATTGAATACTAGGTTTTGCAAACTTCATGCATTCTTACAAGTAAATCAATGTGTTTTGAAGTACATTGGATATGCATAAGCAGCATATCTGTAAATATCAAAGGCAAATATCCACATTTTCTTATGGTACTTTTATATATATATATATATATATATATATATATATATATATATGTATATATGTAACAAAAAGTGAAGAAATCCAAGAAGATCCATTAAAGTCTCCATTTCTACTATTCTAAATGAAAGTTGGTGCGATATTCATAAAATTCAGACATTACCTGAGAAGAGCACATTTGATGGACATTTGACAATTTTGTTTTTGGGGGGAAAATGGACATCACAGGGGAGTAATCTGCCCTTAATAAGTGGCCATAGGATTAAAGATGGGAGGGTTTTAAGAGATCATGGGAGCAAATTAAGAAAAACCACATGTTTTAAAGGATGTGAAGAAATAGTTTTCCATATAGATGCATATGTGAAATAGCTTAGCTAATATAGCCCAAGCTCAAACAATACAGGAGTTCAAATCTAAATATTATAATTGGAAATCAAGGATGTAGATTAAGTTGGAACTACACATGAATTTGAGACTAGGTATGATAAAAAATTTGTGAATAAAGATGGGACCCAGCAAGTGTTGCTCCTTTCCTGTATACTACAATTAGGTAAACACATCTTTCTTTTTTTTTATGTTGAGATGATTTCTTTCATTTGATTTAAGGTTGTGTATCCAGAGGAGACTCTTGGCAATGAGAAAAGTTCTAAACGAGGGAAGAAAAAACAAACCAAAAAAGAGAAAGAGAACCAGCGGAAGAGGAAGATCTTTGGAGTAGAGGACAGTAGCCTAATGACAGAAACTCAGCTAAAGGTAAATTACAGGATTAATTTGGTTTTGACCTGATGATCATAGTAGCAAATATTAGATTATTTTGCCTAACTGAATGTTAGAGCTTGGATTGAAAGAAGTCTTGATGAATCAAAGCCCTTAAGTTTGGGGTGTACTCTTCAGCAAAGTGAACCTTATAGAATTAACCAGGAAATATGGAAGTGTGTTACAATGGTAAGGCTTCACATGAGCTACTGGTTGAAATTGGTACAAATTATATATTAGGAAATGATTGGATGGACAGTCTCAGTTTTAAGAATTTCACAGGTTGGCTAATGGAATGTTTTGGAACACTGTTTTAAGAGGTATGTATTTACCAAACTAACCTAATTGTATTTAATTGACTAAAGCAGTTGGTGTCTGAGTTTGAAAGTGTGTGTGAGAGGAAAAATTTGAGAGTAAATGTGGCCAAAGGTAAAGTGAAAGGATGTACAAGGACTAATGATATTGGCAAATTAAAATGTCATCATGAAGGGCAAAAGTCTGGAGGAAATGGGAGAGATTTAATAATTTGATGTCTGTCAATCCACTGCCACAATTCTCTTTCAAGAGGGCCTCAGCTCCCAGGTAATCAGCAATGGCCACCAGGCAGGTTTGTGGGTTACTCAGGGAAGAAATATTGAATTATTTAGGGAGTATTAACCCCTTCCATACGGTGCCGCACACGTAGGCGTCATGGGGAGCGAGTGTATTCGCGAGGCTGCCATATCGGCGTCTTGATTATATTTATTGTAGTCGCCCCTCCATAATGACATTCTTTCTAATTCTTTTGTAATCGCATTTTCTATGGTTATCAAAATTCACGGGTGAAGAGAGAACGATCGATATAAGCGGTGACTATATTTATTTTATGATGCGAGTATTATTACGACACGTCGTACGGCTGGCATTGGCTGCTGCCACCGAGATCTAAGTCCATGACGCCTACGTGTGCAGCACCGTATGGAAGGGGTTAATGTAGGCAGTGAAAGTTGTCATGTCTTTTGAGTGGTGGTTGCATCTAGGGCAGTTTGATTCTGAGGACAGGCATATTTTGTGTTGGTATAGTTAGCACCCTGTACTGTGCAGTGTTAAGAGAGGCAGAGAGGAAAAGTTTGAATGTATTTACCCAGTTGTATCTTGCAGGAGGAGAGCTATGTGCATAGTGACCCGCTGTTGTATCTTTCCGCATCCAGTTTATTCTTAGTCATGTATAGTTTTACCACTCACTGTTTCCTCTTTCAGTTTGTTCCAGGTATCTATTACTCTGTGTGGAAAGCTATTCTTTTTCAGATCACTTCTGTAACTGTCCTCGTGTCCTCTTGTAGCTCTTCTGTCCCATTTTAGTAGGTCATCCCTATCAAGAATTTCCATCCCTTTCATAATTCTGTAAATGGTTATCAAATCACCTTTTTTTCTTCTCTGTTCTAGGGGTGGTAAATTTAGTTTGTCCAATCTGTGTTCATATGTCAAATTGCAAATTGTTGGTGCCATCTTTGGAGTTGTTCTTTGATTTTTTTTTTTTTTTTTTTTTTTTTTTTTTTTTTTTTTTTTTTTTTTATTTTTTATTTTTTTTTTTTTTTTTTTTTTTTTTTTTTTTTAAGTACTAGGTATTCATAGAAATTCTACATATTCCAATTTTGGTCATATCAGTGTAACTAGTATTTTCTTTACCATCTCTTCATCCATTGATCTTAATAAGTTAAAAGCTTCTCCAACTAATTTGTTGACATGTTTTTCTGGTGCCATGTCGTTAGAGATACTCCTAGGTCCCTTTCTGAGTTTACTTTTTTTTTTTTTTTTTTCTTTGTACCAATTTTATATTGACCTAAGATTCTATTCTTGCTTTTTCCAAATTCCATTATACTGCATTTCTTAATGTTAAAATTCACTTTTGACTCCATTTCCAGACTTTGTCCAGGTCTTCTTGAAAAGATTTGCAATCTTCCTCTGTACTTATTCTCTTTAATAGTTTCACATTATATGCAAAGAAGTTCATATAACATTCCACGCCTTCATCCATGTCATTTATAAAAATAGTAAACATTATCGGAGCCAATACAGAGCCTTGGAGGACTCCACTTATCATATCTTCCCAATTTGAGTTCTTGTCTCTTAAGTACCACCCTCATTTTTCTTCCATTCAAGAAATCTTTCATGTACTGGGGTACTGACTGCATGTTAATGTGCAATGTTAAGAGAGGCAGAGAGGAAAAATTTGAATGTGTTGGAGATGAAATGCTTGAGAGGATGCTTACTAGGTTGGATAAAGTGAGAAACGAGGAGGTAAGGAGGAGAGCAGGAATGGAAAAGGACATGACAGATAGGACTGATGAAAGAGTATTGGGATGGTTTGGACACATGGAAAGAATGAGTGGAGAAAGATTAGTAAGAGAAGTGTGGAAGACAGAGGTGGAGGGAATGGATTTGAGGGGATTACTGAGAATGAGATGGATGGGGTGAAGGGGGCATTGAGAAAGTGAGGAATGACTATACCTCCTTTATGCTGTTCCCTTGAAATTGTCCTGTACCACCTTGTTTATCCCTTTCCTTTTTCCTATATCTCTTGTAGTACATACATATACCAGTGGCTTTTTCCTCCATATAAGGGAAGTAGCAAAAAAACAAAGCATAAAATCCTCTCCCTCCTATTCCATCCCCACATACCCCACTCCCAATCACTCCAACCCTCCCTCTTAGCTCCTCTGAGATGACGGGTCATCCCTGCATCTCTCCCACTACCCTGGGTCAGAAGCAATGTAGCAAGACACAGTACATCCACAGCAATGCTGTTTCATTTAATTGACGACCACCCCCCTCTGTCCCCTTATGCAGAAAAAGAGAAGACAGGGAGAAATCCCTTCAGGCCGCATCAAAATATTATTCACACATACCCCCACATCCCCCACCCACTCCCTTCCATACATCACAGCATCATCCATACACAACCATTCTCCACTCACCCCTATCTGCAGTCTTCTCCCGTCCTTCCTCAACAGACATTCCCCCTTTCCCAATGCCCCTTTTACCCCATCCATCCAATTAATCCTTGATTGCCCCCTCATCTTCACTCTTTCACACCACTTTTACTAACCTTTCTTCACTCATTCTTTCCATGTGTTCAAACCATCCCAATACTCTTTCATCAACCCTATCTCCCAACTCCCTTTCTACCACTTCATTTTTCACTCTATCCAGCCTAGTAACCCCTACCATCTCAGGCATTTTTATCTCAAACACATTGAAACTCCTCTCTTATGCTCCCATTCATTCCACTCCCACCTATACCAATCCCACCCATTCTACTCCAGCACATTTCACTCCCACCCATTCCACTCCCACACATTTCACTCCCATCCATCACCCTTATTACCCTCACATCTTAGCTCCTTGTGGATGAAGGGTCATCCCTGTCTCATGCCCACTACCCAGGTCAGAAGCAATGCAGCAAGACATGGTGCATGCACAGCAAGACTGCTTCACTTAATTGGCAACCCCCCTCTCCATCTCCTTATGTGGAAAATAAAGAAGACAAGGAGAAATCCCTTTGGGCTGCATCAAAGTATCATCCATGCACCTACATTCTCCATTCATCCCTATTCCTTGCCTTTATTCTTATTCAATAATCATTTCCCTCTGGCTCAAAAAAAAAAAAAAAAAAAAAAAAAAAATCACCCCATTCATCCATCTCGTCCTAGGCTGTCCCTCAAGCTCACTCCATCCACCTCTGCCTACCATACCTCTTTAGCTAATTTTCTTCACTCTTTCCATGTGTCCAAACCAATTCAGTACTTTTTCATCAGCCCTATCTGCTCTGGCATGTGCTGGCAGACCTTTGAAATGTATCTGGAGCCTACCTAGCACCTCGTTAACTGTGAGGGTCAGGGGGGACACCATGAGTGTGTTCCAAGAGCCTTTGGACATCTAGGGATACACATATTCTTAGCTGGATAAGCTCTTTCTTGTGAGGCATCTTTATGAGGCCCTTGTCGAATTGCCCGTTCAGTCACTGTTTGAACAACTGGAATGGGACATCTGCTTGCAATGTAGGGAGGCTTGGTACTGTAGGTTTGCTCATGGAGTTCTAGGTGAAGGATGAGGAGGTAGGGGGATGTGGTTGGCCGACAGGTCCGAGATAGGGGGAGGGGGCTTAAGTAACATCTGGTCAGGCAGGATAGGGGTTGCATAGGTGGCATGTGCTGAAAAGAAGTGCAACATAGCCATGATTTTGTTGTTACCTTCTTTCCTTTGTTCCTCTTTAAGTCATCTGTCCTCTTCCTGAAGGCATTACTCCTGTAGATACTTGATGAGCTGGGTGATATCTGCACTGCTGTCCCAAGATGACGTTATGTGGAGAGTGAGCAGGGGCAGAGGGGTTGGGTTATCCTTGATATCCATATGCACAGATGACAAAGAATCCTCTAGTGTGCCATGGCAAGTGATACCTCTCCTGATTCTGAACAACAATGTAAGTGAATTTTAGTGCTTGAGTGTTGTGTGAGTGTGCCCTAGAAAGTGAAAAGCTATGAAAATAGCAGTTAGCAATGTAGTGAACATCTGAGGATATGTGAGTTGGCTTATGTATTTGCTTCCCAGCTGATGGGTTACATAAGTGCAGCCCAGCAATGTAGGTCACAGTGCAGTAATGAGTGATGCCCTGTGGGAGACCCCATTGGGGGAGGTGTATTGGTTGTTACCCTGATGAGGTCCTTTGATTTTGCACTGGAATGTCACAGTGCCACTGTTATTGGCTGTGTCCATATGAGCACTTCTCTAACACTGAATATGGAGTGGCACTGCACAAGCACCATCCCTTTTTCATGGGTCGACATCCAAATAATTATCATCACTTGTGCTGTCACTGGTTACTTACTGCACCATCTTTGCTAGGGTGACTAAAACTGGGTGGGTTTGTTAGTGAGGATAATTATTTGGAAGAGTGCATGAAGTGCTGTATGGTGGCACTGTAGCAGATGACCGAACTGACTTTAGCATGCTGTGCTCAGTGGGCACGTCTGGGCCTCTCAGTCATGCAGGAATTCCAGATATCAACTTGGCCACTTACAATTATATGTAGTAATCCTGTGTTCTAGGCATAAGGACATGTTTAAAGCATCTGTATGTTACAATGTGTACAGCTAGTAAGTATGCGTATGTTGCATATGTGTGTTATGATGGTTGCATGAACATGACATTATATAGGCCTATATAGCACAACACAGATGCATTATGTAATATGCTTGTATAACAAACTATGCCACAATAAGCCTGTATAATGAACTCTGCTGTATCTGCCATCTTCTTTTCCACCCCCACTCTCCTCACCTCCTCATTTCTTACTCTATCCAACCTAGTAACACCTATCATATTTCTCAGACATTTCATCTTAAACTCATTTAAACTTCCCCTTTCTGCCTCTCTCAAACTCCAATTCTGCCCCATACAGTGTTGTCGGCACAATCACTCCTTCATATTGTCTCTTTGGATATATTCCCAGATGTTTATTTCTCATGACGCCTTTTAATCTCCCAAGACATCTACTTGCTTCTCTCATTGTACAATTTACCTGTACCTCCACTCCCTTTCCTGCCACATGTGACCCCAAATACCTAAAACTATACACTTCCTCCAGCCTCTGTCCTGAAGACTTACTTTCAGTTCACTGCCATCCTCTCCTTTTGTATATCTGATCACCTTACAATTATTCACAGTTAACTTTAACTTTCTCCTATCGCATACCTTCCCAAACTTTGTCACTGCTTTAATCCCCCATCTGACCCTGTTATAAGTGCAGTGTCATCAGCAAACAGCAACTGGCTCACCACCCACTTATCCCCATTTTCTAACCACCCCATCCATGTACATATTGAACAGCTATGGCAACATGACACAGCCCTGATGCAGCCCCACCTTTACCTCAGACAAGTTGCTCTCACCGTTCCCAATCCTATCACAAGCTCTATTACTCATGTAAAAGCTTTTGACTGCCCTAAACAGCTTTCCCCTTATCCCATATATCTGCAATACCTCCTACAATTCCTTCCTGTCTACCCTGTCATAAGCTTTTTCCAAATCCATAAAAGCCCAAAGCACATCCTTACCATTTGCCAAAAGCATCTTGTAAATCTTCCTTACCACAAAAATATGATCCACACATCCTCTACCTCTAAAACCACACTACTCCTCACCAATTACTCCCTCTGTTCCTCTCCTAATCCTCTAAGTTAAAATCCTCCCATAAGCCTTCCCAACTACACTCAACAAATTCATCTGTCTAAAACTACTACAATTACATTTGTCCTTTTTTATAAATAGAACTATACAAGCACTCCTCCAGTCCTCTGGCACTCTCCTCTCCCTTAGACATACATTAAACGACCTCACTTGCTAGTCCACTATTACTATACCTCCCTTATTAAGACACTCTGCATGACACCCATCCAATTCAGGTGCCTTATCTGCTCTCATCTTTAACAAAATTCCTTGTACTCATCTTTTCTTATATCTCTTCCATTTTCCTCTCCCATAACCATCATTTTCTTAGTGCTTCCCACTGCCACCTTCAATCCCTCTCTTATCCTCCTCCACATTCAACAACTCTCAAAAATATTCTATTCATCTTCCCCTTACTGCCTCCACTTCCATTAATATCTGTCCATCTGTGCCTTTTACCTTTTCTTCTCTGCCTGACTTACCTCCCATTCCTCTCTTAACTTCCTACCAAAACATCTTTATATTACTTTCAAAGTTTTCTGTCATATTCCTCCCCCATTTTACATCAGCTCTTCTCTTTGCCTCCGAGAAGATTTATGTAAAAGGTACTGCTATAATTCAACTACATAAAGATATAGAAAAGATCAAGATTGAGAAAAGAGTATGGCAGGGCGATACAATTTCACCCAAATTATTTACAGCTTGCTTGGAAGAGATTTTCAGAAGGTTGAGTTGGGAAGAGAAGAGTTTGAAGATTAATGGCAAACATTTGAACCACCTAAGATTTGCGGATGACATTATTCTTATTTCAGAAAGAGCAGAAGACTTGGAAGATATGCTGAGTGATCTGAACAAAGAAAGTCTCAAAGTAGGTTTAAAAATGAATAAGAGTAAAACCAGAGTAATGTTCAACACAAAAGTTCAAAGTAAAGATATTATAATCGATGGTGAGAGTCTTGAAGAAGTTGAAGAGTATAATTATTTAGGCTAGATGGTAAAAATAACCAAAGATCATGATAATGAAATAAAAAGACATATTACAATTGGTTGGAAAGTGTTTGGTAAGTATAATAGAATCCTGAGAGGCTACCTACCTTTGTTTAAAACAAAGTTTAAAACCAATGCATTCTGCCAATAATAATTTACGGGTGTGAGACTTGGAAACTGACGAAGGTGATGGAAACAAAGCTAAGGACTGCACAGAGGAAAATGGAGAGATCGATGGTGGGAATAGTGTAGAGAGACTGAAAGAGAGCAAGCTGGGTGAGAGAGCAGACTAGAGTAAAAGATATTGTGGAGGCAGTTAAGTTAGTGCGAACGACTGATGAGCGATGGAGTGTGTTACTGAGTGGACTCCGCACAATGGAAAGCGTGGAAGAGGGAGACCAGACAGAAGGTGGAGAGATGAGATTGAGAAGTTTGCAGTAGTGACGTGGCAGAGGATGGCATGGTCATTTGAATCATGAAATGGTATGAAGGATGCCTTTGTTTTAACAGTGGACTCAGGATGGGTGATTTGATTGATTGATTGAGGTTGTATTGATATGGGAATATTATATGTATGGACATTGTTGTAAAATGTTGTTTCAGATTCTTCATGAAAAACTTTTTTGAGATGTCATTTATTGTATTGGTTTATAAACAAATGTAATTGGTAGTTTTTACAATTTCTATTCAAATGCAGGAGGAGAAAGAAGAAAGGAAACGACAGATATCCCGCACAAGATCAGGACGCATCTCTCGGCCACCTCGTCATATTGTTCGGGATTATAAACGGCTTCATCCAGTAGACTATGAACAGTTGGATCTTGATGACTCACTTGGTGGTTATTCCGACTATGAAGTTTTGGAAGACATTAAGTTTGAGAAAACTGAACCAGGTATTTCCTTTTCAATGTTTAAACATATTGAAGAAACAATATTTTATGTTTTAATCATATTACAGGATAACAGGGTTCATGGGAAGACAGAGATACAGATGAGAATAGGAGGTTTCTGAATTCCTGGTGTGAGGAATGGGAGCAAAGGATAGACCAAGGAAAAAGTGGATGGATGGGTGGGGAAAAACTTATTATTAAAAAGTTCAATCAATTAGTCACCCAATCTGTTGACCCTAGGGTGAAAGGGACTTTGAGCAAGGAAGGAGATAAGGATGAGCATAAAATGGATGTGTATAGATGATACTGTGATGTAAGGAAGGGAGGGGCTGGGGATGGTGGGGTAGAGAGTGGTTATGTATGAATGATATTTGGCATAGCCCAAAGGGTCTCCCCATCTCTTTTTTCTGCATAAGGGGACAGAGGGGTATCGCCAATTAAGTGCAGTGACCTTGGTGTGGATGTGCTGTGTCTTGCTGCATTGCTTCTGACTCAGGGTAGTGAAAATGGCGCCTCATCCATGAGGAGCTAAGATGAGAAGGGAAAGGATGGTGGATGGAAAAAGGAAACTATATGATAGGGTGATTGTGCCAACAGCACTGTATGGGGCAGAGACCTGTAATTTAAGAGAGGCAGAGAGGAAAAGTTTAAATGTGTTAGAGATGAAATATCAGTGAAGTATGGTGTGGATAGGTTGGATAGAATGAGAAACAAGGTGAGGAGGAGAACTGGGATGGAAAAGGAGATGGCAGATAGGGTTGATGAAAGAGTATTGGGATGGTTTAGACACATGGAAAAATGAGTGAAGAAAGATTTGTAAAAGAGATGTGGAAGGCAGAGGTTGAGGGAATGAACTTGAGGACAACTGAAGATGAAATGGATGTACGAGGTGAAAGGGGCTTTGAGCAAGAGGGGAATGTCAGTTGATTAAGGATGGGAGAAGGCAGGAGAGAAGTGTGAGCATAGAATGGCTGTGTATAGATGATACTTAAATGCAAGGAAGGGAGGGGATGAGGAATGGTGGAGTAGTGATTGCTTATGAATGAATGATATTTGGCATAGCCTGAAGGGATTTCTCCCCATCTTCTCTATTTTCAACATGAGAGGACAAAGGGGGGTATCACCAATTAAATGCAGTGGCCTTGGTGTGGATGTGCTGTGTCTTTCTGCATTGCTTCTGACCTAGGGCAATGGAGATGGCCCATCATCCACAAGGATCTAAGATGAGAGGGTGATGGATAGTAGTGGGTGCTTACCTTTTGACTTGGCTACCTCCCTGGTAAGGGGGAAAAAGCCCTTGGTATATGGATGGATGGACAGGTGAGGTAGCTATCCTTCTATCTGTATTGTAATGGTTTCTTTTCCCATATAAGTGAGGTAGCCAAGTCAAGGCACACACCCACTCTCATCCACCACCCTTGTTTCCATCTGATCTTAGCCCCTCATGGATGAAGAGTCATTCCTTTGCCTGGATCTGGAGTAATGCAGCAAGACACAGTACATCCATAGCAGGGCTGCTGCCTCACTTACATGGTAACCCTCCTTTGTCATCCCCTCATGCTGAAAATAAAGAACATGGGGAGAAGTCCCTTTGGGCCTTGTCAGAATATCCATACACATTTTCCACTCACCCCTATCCCCATCCTTCTTCCTTCCTTGCTCAACAGACATTCCCCTCTTGCTCAAAGCCCCTTTTATCCTGTCCATCCATCTCATCCCCAGTCATTCTCTCAAGTTCACTCAACCTCTATTCCAACACTTCTTTTGCTAATCTTTCTTCACTCATTCTTTCCGTGTGTCCATACCATCCCAATAATCTTTCATAAGCCCTCTCTGCCAGTTCTCTGACCACCCCTGCTCTCCTCACATCATTTCTCACTCTGTCCAACCTTGTAGCCTCCACCATACTTCTCAGACACTTCATCTCAAGCATATTTAAACGTCTGTCTGCCTCTCTTAAATTCCAACTCCCAGCCCCATATAGTGCTGTTGGCACAATCACCCCTTCATTTAATCTTGTGTTTGCATCCATTCCCAGATGCCTTTTCTCCTGATGCTTTTCAAACCCCCAAGACATTTGCTTTTCTCAATCTGCAGATTACCTCCACCTCCACTCCCCCATTTCCTGCCACATGAGACCCCAAATACTTAAAACTATCAACTTCATCCTGCCTCCTTTTATATTTCCAACTCTGCCAGCCTCTCCCCTCTTATATCTTCACACCTTACTTTTACCCACATTTACCTTCAACTTTCTCTGATTGCTTACCTTCCCAAACTCCATCACTGACTGCTCAAGATGATTTTTATCTTTGATTACACTGGTCTATGCTCTTTTCAAGGTCTAACATATAATACCTGATTTTAGGCCTTTTTTTCTGAATGAAATGAGGAGGTGAGGAGGAGAACAGGGGTGGAAAGGTAGCTGGGAGATAGGGTTGATAAAAGAGTATTAGGATGGTTTGGACACATGGAAAGAATGAGTGAAGAAAGACAAGTAAAAGAGGTATGGAAGGCAGATGTGGAGGGAGTGAACATGAGGGGACGTCCTAGGATGAGGTGGATGGATTGGGTGAAGGGGGCTTTGGGGAAGAGGGGAATGTCTGTTGAGGAAGGACAGGAGAGGACAGAAGACGGGTGAATGGAGAATGGTTGTATATGGATGATGATGTGATTGCATGAGGTGGAATAGGCAGGGGGATGGGGAGTGAGGTAGTATGTGTGAGCAAAATTTGACACAGCCTGAAGGGATTTCTCCCCGTCTTCTCCTTTTATGCAATGGGGGGACGGAGAGGTGGGGTCGCCGATTTAATGAAGCGGCCTTGCTGTGGATGTGCTGTGTCTTGCAACACTGCTTCTGACCCAGGGCTGTGGACAAGGTGCAGGGATGACCCGTCATCCAGGAGGTGCCAAGATAAGAGGGAGGGTGAAGGGGTGTGGAGTGTATTCAGGGATGGAATGGGTGGAAATTATTTTATGCCTTTTCCTTTTTGGCTACCTCCCTTGTAAGGGGGAAAAAAGCCTTGGTATATGTATGTATTTTACCTAATCAGATTAAGTTTTTAAAATATAAACACCTACCAGAAATTCCTATATTCCTATATATTTGTAGGTGAATGAAACACACAATAGCAAATTTGACAGGTTAACAGAATATTTCTACTAGATACCAAGAGGAGTAGGTAGAATACACAAAAAAAAAATAGCCATGGATGAATGATCTTGTCAGAGACTTCCATTTATGCTGAGTAGACAACACATCCCTCTTCAGGCAGCAGCAGTAGTCAGCCAGAAAGTTTGCATTCCATCAGCCTTGATAGCATTCCTCCATCAGATGGATTTTATATATATATATATATATTTTTTTTTTTCCCTCGCCATCTTGTTAGGACTTGGCATCCTGTCAAGACAAAGCCTCTCCTGGCATTACAGTTCAGGAAGAACTCCTCTTCCTTAATCTGGGCTTATGTTGTTCCTCTCCTTGTGACAACTTCCCTGATGTTGTCAAGCCATCTCTTGCGGGACCTTCCAGTGGGATGCACGCCATCAGGCTGCCACTCCAGAGCTCTCTTCATCTCATTCTCTGGGTTCCTCCTCTTGATGTGGCTGTAATATTGCAGTTGTGATTCCTCAGTGAGGTTCAGGATCGACTCCACTGCCAGAGTTTCTCTAATTTTGTCATTTCTTATTCTGTCTCTTCATGTGGCACCGTAGATTAATCTCAGCACTCATTTCTGGGCCCTGGATTCTACTTCTGGCTTTAGTGGTGGTGGTCCAGGTCTCACTCCCATACAGGAGTACTGGTCTTATGATGGTGGTATAGATGAGTCTTTACTTTTGTGCTAACTCTGTCTTTGAGGATGGGATAGAGGAGTCAAGTGCTGGTACTGGCTTTCATTATTCTAATTGAAAGTTCGTCCTCTATGAGAGCCCCTTCGTTTATAATTGTGCCTAAATGCTTATACTGGCTGGTCTGGCGTAGAAATTCGCCTGCCATAATCTACACTGCTCCAGTATTCATGTGATAATCAATGTTTTGGTCTTTCCCTTGCCAAAGCCAACTTTTAGGCCATGGGTTTGCAAGGCTGTACTCCATTGGTTAAGCATTTGTTGCAGTTCCTCCCGGCTCCACGCAGTTATGCATATGTCATTGGCGTACAAGAGCACTCCATCATTTGGCCCCACCTTCCAGATGACAGAATCTATGAGCAGGACTAAAAGGAGGGGTGACTGAATGCTTCCCTGCCTGACGCCGGATGCCACAGCAAACCAATTTTCATTTCCATACCTGGAGGACACCATGTTTTGGCAAGTGTTATAGGTAGCTTTAATATTCTAAAGAGCTTTTCTGGTACTTCATAGTAGGGATCAGATATCACTTTCCATAGTTTCGACCTGAGAACCAGATAGAAGGCCTTCTGTAGGTCCACAAAGGTGATTGGATATCTTAGTGAAAGTGCTTACCCTGTTCTTTACTGAAGTCTCCACAATTCTCAGGAAAATAGTCCAGATGGGAAGTCCATTTTTACAAACATGTGCGCACCAAGTTGGTAGAAATTCTCCATTAACTCATCAACCACCTTCTAATGCTGAAGACTTCTGAGGTTGCCAAGGAAGTTTGCAATGACTGACTTAAGGGACAACCAGGCAGAGAGTTCAGCAGAATTCAGTGTTTCATCAAAACTAGCTTCCTTGATGAGCTCCCTTATCTGAGGACCATTAAATATACCTGCCTTAAGTTTCTCCATGCTTACTTGTGGAAACTTCTGACAGAGGAAAACAAATCCTCCATCTTCTCTGTTCACTGCCTTTACAAAGTTCTTCATTAAACCAACTTTGATGTGTAGGGGTGGAAGCAGTATCTTGCTTGGCTCAACCAGAGGGTGGGACAAAACATTGTGTGACCCAGGTTCTAGTCCTTGTCTGATGGTGGTCATTAGCTCGGCTGTTCCACAAGCACAGAAAGCATGGGTACTTTGTGTATCCACCTTGAAGTCCAAGGATGAGTCCAATGACTTTAAGTTGTTGCTTGATGATTACACTGCACTTGTGGCTGGATCAGAGGAGGGTCCAAGGCAGTGACAGTTTGGGAAGGTATGCAATAGGAGGAAGTTGAAAGTAAAAGTAGGTAAAAGCAAGGTGGAGTTAAAGAGGTACGGGTGGCAGTAAGCGGAGGCAAATCTTAGAAGGAGGTTAGAGGGAATGGATAGTTTTAGAAATGTAGGGTCATATATAGCAGGGAATGGAGGAATGGGGATGGTGCTAAACTTGGGAATAAAAAGTGTCATGAGAAATAGGTATCTGGAGATGGATGGAAAGAGAAGACTGTATGAAAGGGTGATTGTGTTTATGATACTGAAGCAGAGATTTGTGATTAATGAAAGGCAGAAAAGAATTTTAACTATGTGAGAAGTATGGTGGGTGTTATGAGAATTGATAGAGTTAGAAATGAGGAGGTGAGGAGGAGAACAGGGATAGAAAGGGAGCTGGCAGATGGATGGATGGAAGAATACTGGGGTGATCTGGATACATGGAAAGAATGAATGAAGAAAGACTAGCAAAAAGAGAGTGGAGAGCAGAGGTGGATGGAGTGAAGTTGAGGTGAAGGGGGCTTTGAATAAAAGGAGAATGAATGTTGAGCAGGGAAGGGAGTAGGCAAGACGTAGGTGTGAGTGGAGAATGGTTGTGAATAAAATAGAAATTGGTGTGATCTAAAGGAATTTCTCCTCATCTTCTCTTTTTCCACAAGAGAGGACAAGGAGGGAGGGTCACCATGTAAATGAAGTGGTTAGCCCTGCTGTAGATATGCTGTGTCTTGCTGCATGGCCTCACCTGGGAAGTGGGCAGGGGACAGGGATAACCTTTCATCCCCAAGGAGCTAAGATAAATGGGAAATGGGATTAAGTGGGTGTATGCCTTGGCTAGCTGTCTCCCTTATTATGGAGAAGCATATTAATATGTGGATATGAATAGATCATCTGTTGCAATAGTTCTTTCTTGTTGGATACCCACAGCCTCAAGAAAACTGGCCATAGCCAGGTGTTTAGTTCAGAGAACATTCAATGAAGGGATTTTGTGGAATGGTCTGAAGTGCAGGGTATGTAAGGTAATGTGTTCTGTGACTTCCTTTGGGGTGATTCGATCCATGGTGCTTGGTACCTATTTTCAGATTCTGGTTACCTGGGAGCCATGGGTCTTCTTAAAGAAAAACCTGGGATATTGATTGTCGTCAGTTCAATTGTACTGACACTGTTCAAGTGTTGGGCCATGACATGATTGTAACTGTGCTAATGTTACTGTTGTATGTCGTGAGTGATTTGTGTTCTGGCTTTGAGGGTGCCTGGTGAAGTATTGAATTTAATGATTTAGTTAGGATTGTTTTTTGATTTGTGTGTGCATGTATTGTTTTTGATATATGATAGGGTACTTGGAGTAAGTTATGGTAGTAGTTTGAGAAAAATACTCAGGCATGTTTTTTTGTTGCACCCTGTGGGCTGTGCTTTCATAGGTTATGATTATGAAGGGAATAATATATGTTTTGTTTACTTAGTTATATCTGAAAAACAGATAACAAGTCACAAAACTAGCCAGCTATCACTCTATTGAAAAATGTGAGAAGTTTATTTTTCTATTGATTGGTTTTATTATACATGTACAACTTTGCTGAGAAGATTTTCTTCTGTTTCAGAATTTATTGAGATACAGAGGCAGAGGAAGAGGTTACTCCCAGCATCAACAAGGTTACGATACACTTGCCCCACATGCAACAAATTGTACATGGGTCCAATGCGTATTGAGCGGCACTATGCAAAGTTTCCAGACCATCGTAAAATAAAGTCAGAAGCAGATGCTGCAGCTGCTGTTGGCAGTTTATCATATTCGTCTTTGAAAGCCATTTCCATGGCAGCTACCTCAACCCCAGAATTAGAATTGGACCATGTGAACAAGACAAGCAAAGACCCACCTCTAGAAGGGGAGCTAACCTCAGGCAAATCAATATTAAGTCCTACTCCTGGAACCCAGGCTTCTGAGACCAACCCAGAACCTAGCCTACCACAGGAGAACAAAACTTCTACCCAGCTAATTGAAGAGAGGAACAATTTGGCATCAGAAAGTAAAATTACTTTCAAATTTGGGCAAGACAAAAAGGAGGTAGAATCAAGCGAAAATGCATTAGTAAACAAAGTTGTGTCCACTATAACCTCAGGTGGGCCTACAACCATAGTCCAGACTCAGCCCACATCTAATGATCACTTGATTCCAAGGACAATTGATACAAGTCTTACACATACTGGTCATTCTTTCCTTGTTGAGTCAGGACATGGCGAGACAATGGCATTAAAGCAGGATGACCATTTACAGAAAGAGGTAAAGTAGCCATTTATTAGGCAGTTTATGCATCCTTTAAATTCTATATTTTTTCTTCAGAATCTCTTTGACAGGAATATCAACACCAGCCTTAATCAGTTTGTTAATTAAACTTTTAAAACTGTGCTGTCTCACATTTATCTTCATGTAGTTTTCATTGTATCCCACAAACTTTTATATTTATCTATACATACATATACCAACAGCTTTTTCACCCTTACAAGGTAGGTAGCCAAATAGGCAAAGGCATAAAATCCACTCCCACCCATTCCATTCGTACATATTTCACTCCCACTCACCCCCCTCCCTCTTATCTTGGCTCCTCCTGGATGACTGGTCATCCCTACATCTTGACCACTGCCCTGGGTCAGAAGCAGTGTAGCAAGACACTTGACATTCACAGCATAGTTGCTTTATTTAATTGGCAACCCCCCTCTCTGCCCCCTCGTGCAGAAAAAGAGATGGGGAGAAATCCCTACAGGTTGCGTCAAAATATCATTCAAACATACTCCCTCACCCACTTTCTATCATATCATTTCTCTTTTGACAATCATATTCTGCCATTTACAGGCATTCCTTCTGTTCCAATCCATTTTCCTCATCCCATGCAATGTTTTTGTATACTTTAATATCAGATACAATTTTGTAGAAAATGCTGTTTTAGGGAACTTCTCTTTTTGTCCACATTGTCTGCCTATCTTCATCAGAGTTGACCCAGAAAATAAAAGTAAACTTTCTCAAAATAAATTAACTTTCAATATAAAAAAAAATCCATGTTCCTCTTTGCAGAATGTTTTTGAGAATATAAATAAAACTTTATGATAATGGATAATATAGGTAATTAGTCAGCTATTTTATATTCTTAAACTTATACCCTTACTCATTTCAGAACTCTAAAATCAATATGAAGTCCAGCAAGGAAAGTACCAAATCAAGTGCAGAATCTTCAAGACTATGGCACCTGATGTGTAATCAGGCTTATGCAATGTCTCTGGAGCAAAAACGGTTGTCTGGTGACTCAAGGGAAGAGGGAAACCAGGACACTGCAGAGCCAGTTGTATTCTGGAAACATGTTTTCAGCATGGTAGAAGGCCTGATGACCAATGTGCAGCTTTCTTTAGCCAAGTACTTTCACATGGATGAAGATACCAAGAGAGCATTAAATATTGTGTCTAGTGAGCCTCAAAGTCTACCACACAAGAAAGGTTTGAAACCTCAGTCACTGCTAGACAATTCACTGAGATCTGCACAAGCACAGTCACTTGTTGGAGAATCAGTTTCTTCCTGCCAGAATAATTCTGCCCCTAAAAGAACAACAGATATGATAGAGGTGAGAATATGTGTGTGTGTATTTACATAATTGAAATAGATAAGAGTGCAAAAGATAGGAATGGATGGAAGAAGAGTGTAAATCGATTTTTTAAATGCCTTGGGGGATTAAAATGTGTAATGAGAAATAGACATCTGGGAATGGATACCAAGAGAAGATTGTATGAAGGGGTGATTATCCCAACAGTACTGTATGGGGTGGAAACATGGAACATAAGGGAGGAAGAATATGGATATGTTTGAGATGAAATACATAAGAAGTATGGTATGGGTTATTAGGCTGGATAGTGTGAGAAACAAGAAGGTGAGGAGGAGATCGGGGGTGGAAAGGGAGTTGGGAGATAGGATTGATGAAAAAGTATTGGGATGGTTTGGATACATGAAAAGAATGAGTGAAGAAAAATTAGTAAAAGAGGTGTGGGAGGCAGAGGCGCAGGGAATGAACATGAGGGGGTGACCAAGGATGAGATGGATGGGACAAGAGGGCATTGGAAAAAAGGGGGATGTCTGTTGAGGTTGGAAGGGAGAAGACAGAAGATAGATTGTGTATGGATGATGCTGTGATGCTTGGAAAGGAGTGGGTGGGGGATGGAGGGTAAGGGAGTATGTGTAAAAAATAATTTGACGCAGCCCCAAGGCATTTCTCCCAGTCTTCTCTTTTTCTGCATGAATGGACAGGGAGGTGGGGTTGCTGATTAAACAAAGTGGCCTTGCTGATGTGCTATGTCTTTCTGCACTGCTTCTGACCCAGGGCAGTGGACAAGATGTAGAGATGACCCATCATCCAGGAGGATCCAAGAAAAAAGGGAGGGAGGGCTGGTGAATGGGAGTGGAGAATGTGGAGATGAAATGGGGAGGAGTGGATTTATGCCTTTGACTTTGGGTACCTCCCCTGCTGTTGGGTGAAGTGATGGAAGTTAACTAACTCTAGATGGCCCTATTATTCAAAAGTTGTGCCTCACAACATGGCTTTTGATCTAAATAGTGTAGTAGAGGACAGCAGCCCTTATCTATGCTGAGACCAGAAGCATGGTTTTATAGTTATTTAGGATATGGGTGTGTACCTTGACATAAACATCCTCCTTATATGAGGGAAAGGGCCTTTTGTATCCATCTACAGTCATTCCTTAACATTCACAGGGCTAGGGGACACAGGTTGCCACAAATTAGAAAAAAAAAACATGAACCCTTAGACTCCCTGTACAGGGTATATAACTAAAGAAAACCCACTGTATTCTTTAGAACATTTTATTTATGTAAGCAGATAAATATTAAAAAGATGTGGTGATAACACAAGTGGGGCTTATCTTGGATAGTGGGTACAGCCATTGCATTTCTCTCCCTCCTCCCCACTCCCTTCCCCACTGGACATTCTCTTCGCAGATGGTCTTTAATCCATATGAACAAAGCCTTCTCCATCTTCATTACTGCATTTTCCCTTGTAATATGTTTAGCACTGCAAGGAGCACCAGCAATAATTGTGGAGTGAATGGAATTTTCTTCTTATTCCTCTTAGGCAGGAACAATAACTTATTGGGGTTCTCTATAGACCTCCTAACCTGAGTATAGAACAGAGTGAACCCCCTTTGTGACAAGTTTGCAGGGCATCACGGTACAAAAATTTTGTTATCATGGGAGATTTCGACTACAGGAACACTGACTGGGATAACTTAGTAGATCAGAAAGTGTAAAAAAATTTAGATGTATAAGGAAGGAATCACAAGGTGTGCAAAGATGGTGTGTGTGGAACAAGGACAGGAGGAAATAGAAGGAAAGGTAGTGAGTGGTGGGATGATGAACTGAAGAAGGTTGTAGAAGAGAAGAAAAAAACATTCACAGATTGGTTGCAAAATAGGACAAACCATATGAGAGGTACAAAGAAAAGAGATGTAAAGCATAAGATAAAGGAGGCAAAAAGGAAAAATGTGAAATGGGACTAAGACAGAAATTTTTGAAAGTAATAAAAAGGTGTTTTGGAAGGAAATTAAGAGAGGAAGAGGAAGCAAATCAAGTAGAGAATAAAAGGTAAAAGATGCAGATGGAGAGATAATAATGGAAGAGACAAGATGGAAGGAAGATGGAAGATGGAACCTCCTGGATGATGAGTCATCCCTGCACCTTGCCCACTGCCCTGGGTCAGAAGCAGTGTTGCAAGACACAGCACATCCACAGCAAGGCCGCTTCATTAAATCGGCGACCCCCCCCCCTCTCCGTCCCCCCATGCATAAAAAGAGAAGACGGGGAAAAATCCCTTCGGGCTGCGTCAAATTTTGCTCACACATACTACCTCGCCCCCCCATCCCCCCGCCCATTCCACCTCATGCATCACAACATCATCCATATACAACCATTCTCCATTCACCCGTCTTCTGTTCTCTCCCGTCCTTCCACAACACACATTCCCCTCTTCCCCAAAGCCCCCTTCACCCCATCCATCCACCTCATCCTAGGACGTCCCCTCATGTTCACTCCCTCCACATCTGCCTTCCACACCTCTTTTACTAGTCTTTCTTCACTCATTCTTTCCATGTGTCCAAACCATCCTAATACTCTTTCATCAACCCTATCTCCCAACTCCCTTTCCACACCTATTCTCCTCCTCACCTCATTTCTCACTCTATCTAGCCTAGTAACCCTCATCATACTTCTCAGACACCTCATCTCAACACATTCAAACTCCTCCTCTCTTATGTTCCATGTTTCTGCCCAATACAGTGCTGTTGGCACAATCACTCCTTCATACAGTCTCCTCTTAGCATCCATTCCCAAATGTCTGTTCCTCATTACACTCTTCAATCCACCAAGGCATTTACTCGCTTCTCTCAATCTACATTCTACCTCCACCTTTTCCTGCCACATTTGCACCCAAATATCTAAAACTATCCACTTCCTCCAATCGCTCTCCCTTAATGCTCACTTCCAGTCTACTGCCACTTTCACCCCTTGTACATCTCATCACCTTACTTTTACCCACATTTATCTTTAGCTTTCTTTTATCACATACTCTCCCAAACTCTGTCACCAACTTCCTCAATCCCTCCTCCGATCCTGCCACAAGCGCAGTGTTGTCCGCAAACAACAGCTGGCTCACCTCCCACTTTTCTCCATTTTCTTTAACCATCTTCAATCCCTGACCCACTACCCTTGCATTTACCTCTCGCACTACCCCATCCATGTATAAGTTGAACAGCCAGGGCGACATAACGCATCCTTGACGAAGTCCCACCTTTACCTCGAACCACTCACTCTCTCCATTTCTAATCCTGACATAAGCTCTACTACTCTCATAAAAACTCTTGACAGCTCCTAGAAGCTTTCCTCCTATGCCATATATCTGCATAACCTCCCACAGTGCCTTTCTGTCTACCCTATCGTAAGCCTTTTCCAGATCCATAAAAGCCCAAAAAACATCCTTCCCCTTTCCTATAGCTTTCTCACATATTTGTCTTACCACAAAGATCTGATTTACACGACCTCTACCTGTCCTGAAACCACACTGTTCCTCACCAATTACTCCCTCTGCTCCTTTCCTAATCCTCTCAATCAAGATCCTCCCATAAACCTTCCCAACTACACTTAACAAGCTAATCCCTCTGAAACTACTACATTCACACTTGTCCCCTTTTCCCTTGTAAAGTGGAACTATACAGGCACTCCTCCAGTCCTCCAGCACTCTACCCTCTCTCCAGCAAACATTAAATAACCTCACCATCCAGTCCACCATTACTGTACCTCCTTTTTTTAAACATTCTAATAATCTGAGTTTATACGAAATAGGTGCGAGTGAATTTATGCCTTTGACTTTGGCTACTTCCCTTGTAATGGGGAAAAAGCCAGTGATATGTGTACGTATGATATATTCACAAGTGTAAATGACCAATCTTGAGTGTGACTTGTGATCTATTGCCCATGATTAATGTGGCTAGTATGTTACTACAGGGTTCTAGTCCACTTTTTTGAGGGAAGTATTAATTGATTCTGAGGTGGGTGAAAAGAATACTGCCACCAAGTCACTTGAATCATAAAAGGCAACAAAAACGGAACGGGGGATAGGAGTAGGCATCCTTCTCCTTGTAGTCCCAAAGGGGACATTCCTAAAAAAAGCAAAGGCATAAGAGGGTATAGAAGTTTTCCAACCAAAACCCTAAGGTTTGGGTCTCTTAATGTGTGTGGATGTGGTACAGATGAGAGTAAAAGGGAAGAGATAGGCAGTATATTTGTGAGAAGAAAGATGGATGTGTTGGCATTGAGTGAAACCAAGTTGAAAGGGTGGGACAAGTTTGCGAGGGTCTCAGGAGTGAAGAAGAGGGAAAGAAGGGGTGGCTATACTAGTAAGTGAATAGATAGGTAAACATGTAGAGTGGAAGAAGGTTTCTTCCAAGTTAATGTAGATGAAGGTGAAACTGGGAAGGGAGATATGGGTTTCTGTAAGTGTATATGAGCCTGGTAGTGAGAAGAGTGTAGAGGAAAGGGAGGCTTTGTGGATAGATTTAAACGAGTGCATAGAGGGTTTAGGGAGAACTGTGAATGTAATGGTATTGGGAGACCTTAATGCTAGAGTAGGAAATGAACCAATTGACAGAGTGGTTGGGAACAGTGGAGTTCCATGAAAAAATAGTAGTGGAGAGTTGATGGTGATGTGTCTAGGAGAGCAGATGATAACAAATACAGTGTTAAGGAAGAAACTCAACCATAAGTACACATGAGAAAGAGTGGTGGATGGAAGGTATATGTGAATCATATTTTTCTAAGAATTTAATAGTTACATCTTCATCACTCATTCTGAACATCTCATTTAACTTACTTCTCATATAGACCAGGAAATGTATCCATTTAACTAAATTGACACTTTCAGTAATAGTTTTGAAGGGAATCATATTTATGCCTATTTATTGAACTTGGAAAGTTGGATTGTACTACATCTAATATTATAGGAAAATCTCTTGAAATGGTCTTTCATATTTTACAGGTAACCAGAAAGTTTTCAGCATGGACAGGATGTGCCGAAGGTTTGTACCATGTGAATGGTATTCCAGGCTTAGGGAGATCTCAAGACAATTCAACAGAATTGCATATCTCTGACTTGGTAAAAGGTTATATACAAGGAAAGAAAGATGAAGATAGTTTAAGTTCAAGTAGTCAGTTGCATGATGAACCTCCTAGTAAAAAGTCCAAGTCTTGTGATATACAGAAGACTGGTGATATCATTCCTAGTAATATTAAGGTGAAACCTAATGTAGAAGTATTAGCCGACATAAAAAAGCCCTACACAATGAATCAGAGCATAAGTTATTCTTCACAATTCCCTCAGCTTTCCCCACCTTTACCATCAATTTTAAGCAGTTTTACCTCTTCAAATGCAGACTTACTCAAGGTAGGGAAAAATGCATTGTCAGATGTGTCAACTTCAAACCTAACCCCTTTCACATTTGCATGTGGAATACCTGCCAGTAACCCTAGCACATGTAGTATTGCTTCACCCATTACCACAACTCTTAGTTTACCAGTTACCAGTACCAATTCATGTGATATTGGAGTTAGTAGTGTTTCATGTTTATCATCCAGAAACTCCAGCACATTTGGTATTAATGTTAGCAGTCCTATTACAAGTGGTATTACTGGTAGTAATACCACTACTATTGGTATAAGGGAAATAAATACCAACACTAATATTGTAGATAGCAGTGCCAGCACAAGTAGTTTAGTGAACAATAGTGCTTCTGTAAATACATTGGTTGATAACAATGCCAGTGCAAGTAATATAATAGACAGTAGTGGGTGTGCAAAAGGCCTGAGAGACAGCAGTTTAGGTACAAGTGGTCTGGTCAGCAGCAATGTCAGAACGTGTGGTTTATCAACAAACAATAATGGTATGTGTGGTATTGCAGTTAGCAACTCCAGTACATGTAGTTTATCATCCAGTAACACAAACATAGATGATACAGCAGTGAGGAACACCACATGTGATACTGGAGTTCATAGTAACAGCACATGTGGAATGTCTCTCAGTAGTACCAGTGTGCCTTCAACATCAATGCAAGTACCCACTTTCAGTTTGTGTTCTTTGTCTCCTTTCGACACACCTTCATCCAAGCCTATTCTCCATGCTTCACACTTGTTTTTATCACCCACAAATATTCCTCCCACAACACTTTCATCAAACTGTAGCATGCCACCAGTCAACTGTAATGCAGTTTCCAGTCCAGTCATTGGAATCAACGACTTGGGAACAGTAAAGGCAAATGAGGCAGATTTAGGGAATGCTGTTATGGTAAAGGTTGGACAAACAAACACAATTTCCAACAGTGGACAGATTTCAAATAGTAGCCAAACAGAAACTTCAAATACCCCTGTAAATCATATGACATTAGGGGATCTTGACATTACAGCAGATGACCTTCCTCGTCTGTTGAGTGAAGGGACAACAGGAGATAATGGATCAGGAGACACTACTGAACCAACAAAGCTAATGGAGATATCTGGGGATTCTGCAGATCTAAGCGAGATGTTGCTGAAACTGCAGGAAGCAACAGGTATGATCCCAACTGACATGTGCGAGAGTGGAAGTGTCAGCAATAGTGGGGCAGTTGACAGTACACAATTTGCCATTCCTACCTTATCTCCTTCTCTTACATCCCCAATCAGCCTCTCAACTTTACACACTTCACCAGCCATTCTTTCTAGTTTTGGACAACATCCAGGAAAATCAAATCAGGTGACCTCTACTCAGGCTAATCAGGGCCTAAGCACACAGTGTCTTACAACACAGTCTCTTAAGCAAAGAGTGTCAACCATATATGTTGGCAGTGGTGTTCGGGAGAATGCAAACAGCAGTATTAATAACAGTTTCACATGCGCTACAAGTGGATCTAATATGGATGATACTTTACAGGAAGCTGTAGCTCATACTAATCCACAGACAGTTACATCACAAAATTTCATGCCTTCAGATCCCACAAGCACTTCTCACTCATTAAAAGCAAGTGATTTCACAGTGAATGCAGAAACCATTAAAGAAAAGTGTGAAGAAGCAAAGTTATCCCAAGCTGAGGCAAAAAGACTTGAGTCCATAGAAGCCAGTAGAGAAATTGTGCATACCTCAAATTGTAGGATGCCATTATTGACATCTTTTAAAGAAGCTCTTGCTTATGTTGTGCCCTATCAAGAGAAGACTGCATCATTATTACAACAGGAATCCATCAAAGATAGTGGTCAATAAATAGTAATTCTGTAGTAGGAACTCATTAAACATGACTAGTATTTCTCTTATCCAGTGTATTCAAGGTGCTCTGCCTTTTTCTGTGCTACTGATAATAATAATATATAATTGTACAGGAGGAATCTACCCACTCCCCATCACCCATCCCACCATGTGAAACACACCTTGTCTTTTGAAATGCAGATTGTAGAGCACTGAGTAATGCTTAGAAGTGCCACCTGTATTCTGGTTGTGCACTTGTTTGAGATGTATCAAAGAATTCCTTTCAGGGTACTTTGGTCTGTGTATTAGTTTGTACTGGGGCATATAGTTATGGATCACTACATGTTGATCATCTTCAGTGCCTAGCTTACCATATTGTGTCTACATTGGATGTGGGCAAATCCTCTACGTTCCATATCCACTCCACCCAACCATTTCATTCCAAAGTAAGTGTAGATTGCATACCTTTGGCACACTTCAACATTTTCTCAGGTGTACAAAGTGCTGTTTGTCTTGTCCACATTTCCCATCCTCAAAGTATACATGTGTTTATTCTCCTGCCTTTTCTGACTGTCAAGTCTACCACCTGTACTTCTCCAATGTACAGAATCAACTTGAGTTGTTAACTACGACTGATCTGACCTTTTTCTTACGATTCAGTGGTGAAATATGTTTTTTAACAAGTTGTGTTACATTTAATAGTTTTGATTTTCTATTTCCTTAAAATAACCAGTTAAGACAAATGACTAATTATATTTTTGTACTTTTTTTTTTTCCCCACTCCTTTCTTTTACAAGTTAAGTTATAGAACTCAAGTTAGGTTGTATTAAGGTTTCATATTAAAGTATTCCACTATGATTCCTTGAAATGTGTAAAGGAATAGCTTAAGGTATTGTTCAAACTTGTGTATGAACTAGCATTGCAAGTATATTTATGAATGTAAGGGTACCATAGTAACATAGTAGGCCAAAGCTTCCTCAAGGATTGTCAGGCCTTTATTGGTATGGCTTGTTTATATACAGGTGTAATGTGTGTATCTTGTCATATTGAAAATGATTCATTGTATTCCAAAATTATAATGTTGCCCCTCTCAGATTGCTTAAGTTTGAAGAAATTTCAACCCATTAGATTTAGATAGGAGCAATAAGTATTTCAAAGCAATACCTCAAGTTCCTGTCCAAAAACCTTGGTTATAAAAAACCTTATGTGAAATTAAGTGAATATTGATAGATGCATTTTGACCAGACTATCAGGAATACAGTCAGTTATTTCTAGGTAACATTAGTTGTATGATATTGCGATTTACTAGGACCAGTTTTCAATAAACCATGGGCAGTTTGACTGTACAAGTTCAGTGCAGTTTTAACCTGATCCAGCTAAATTAAATCAGGCAAAACGGTTGTTGCAGAAGTTTTTTGGCTGCTGTCATCTTGTGCCATATGTCAGCCTTTTTTTTTTTTTTAATCTTTGGAGCATTGTATACAATACAAATGCTCTGTGCCACCAATTAACAGCGATGTGAATTACTTGAAATATATAAAACCAGTTGAAATAAAACAAAGTATTAATTTCTGTTTATTTATCCCAACAAGTTCCAGTACTCTACAAGAATATACTCTTGACATAATTTACAAAACAAATGGAAGTTAAAATCCAAACTTTGTACAGTACCTTAATATAGATAAAAAATAAGATAGCTACAGCACATACAAAATGAGCCCTCATTTTTGTATTATAGGTAACTGACTATGGATTGAAGTCATTTCCTTCTCAATATTCATTCCTAAAAACATGACAAAGCATTCATCAACCTGATAGAGATGTAATAGCTTTTTTGGCAGCTTCATCCAAATCCTCTGCAGACTGAACTGGAAGGCCAGATTCTAATAAGATACGTTTACCTGCCTCAACATTGTTACCTGGAAAGAATACAATGTGTGGGGATTATTAGACTTGTTAAGAATATACAAATATATATTTCTTAGCCAGTTTACCATATACAATTTCACAACCAAGAATTTCATGCTTTGACAGAGGAAGGCACTGTGGGAGGTATTGCAGATATTAGGGGAAAACTGGAGGCAGTCAAGAGTGGTAGAGCATGTGTTACAATTGGAAATGGGAGAATGAGTGGTTTGAGGTAAAGGTGGGGTTGCATCAAAGCCGTGTCATGTCGCCATGGCTGTTCAATGTGTACACGAGTGGGGTAGTACAGGGGGGTAATGGGAAGGAGGTTAGAAATAGTAGAGAGAAGTGCGAGGTAAGCCAGATGTTAGAGTACAGCATTGCACTTGTGGTAGGGTCAGAGGAGGGATTAAAGTAGAGTTTGAGAAGGTATACAATCGGAGAAAGCTGAAGGTGATGGGATATACAAGAGGAGAGGATGGAAGAGAGTTGGAAGTAAGTCTGATAGGAGACAGGCTGGGGGAAATTGATAGTTTTAAGTATTTGGGGAAACGTGTGGCAAGAAATGGAGATAAACTGTAACTTGAGAGAAGTACAGGTCTCGGGATTGCAAAGTGTCATGAGAAATAGGCATCTAGAAATGGATGCAAAGAAATTTATGTATTTACCTAGTTGTATTTTACGGGAAGGGGAGCTATGCTCGTGGGGTCCCGTCTTCATATCTCATTTTATCTAAACTATTTTTAAATTCATGTATTGTTTTTGCACACACCACTTTCTCATCTAACTTGTTCCAACTGTTTATTACTCTGTGAGGAAAGCTGTTCTTTTTCAAGTTTCTTCTATAGCTGTCTTTTTTTATTTTCTTTCCGTGTCCTCTTGTATTTCTGTCATCCCATTTTATCAGATTCTCTCTATCAGTAATTTCTATGCCTTTCATGATTCTGTAAATAGCTATCAAATCTCCTCGCTCTCTTCTTTGCTCTAGTGTCTGTAGTTCAAGTTTTTCTAGTCTCTCTTCATATGATAGTTTTGAGAGTGTTGGTGCCAGTTTTGTAATTGCTCTTTGTATTCTTTCAAGTTTTTTTATACATTTTTTTGTACTTGGTGACCATATCGTTGCTGCATATTCCAATCTTGGTCTTATCAGGGTGATTAGGATTTTCTTCACCATTTCTTCATCCAGGTATGTAAATGCAACTTTGATTGTTCTTATTAAATTATAAGTTTCTCCAAAAATCTTGTTTATATGTTTCTCAGGTGACATATTATTCATAACAATGACTCCCAGGTCCTTCTCATTTTCTACTTTTTTTATTCCTTCTCCCAATTTATATGCTCCTGTTATTCTGTTTTTGCTTTTTCCAAATTCCATTATACTACACTTTTTTGTATTGAACTCCATCTCCCACTTCCTACTCCATTCCTGTACTATATTTAGGTCTCTCTGTAGTGATTCACAATCTTCTTCAGTTTTCACTCTTTTCAGTAGTTTTGCATCATCTGCAAAGAAGCTCATATAGCTTTCAATTCCTTCATCCATATCATTTATATAGCAAACATTATTGGGGCCAGAACTCCCTGCGGAACACCGCTTATTACTTCATCCCATTTTGAGTGCTGGTTTCTTATCACTACTCTCATTTTTCTTTCTTGCAAAAAGTCTTCCATCCAATTTAGTAGTTTGCCCTATATTCCTCCTTCAGTTTCTAATTTCTTAAGCAACTTCTTATGTGGTACTTTGTCAAAAGCTTTCTTTAGGTCTAGAAATGCACAGTCCGCCCATCCATCTCTTTCTTGTATTATATCTATTAGCCTTGAATAGAAACATATTAAATTGGTGATGCATGATCGTCCTTGTCTGAATCCAAATTGCCTTGGATTTAACACTTTGTTTTTTTCTAAATATTTTACCCATCTACTTTTGATAATTCTTTCACAAATTTTTGCTATTGTACTTGTTAGAGAGACTGGTCTATAGTTTGTAGGTTCTTTATTTCCTCCTTTATATATAGGTACTATATTTGCTTTTTTCCAATCTTCTGGAACTTTTCCTTCTTTCAAGGAACTGTTTAGTATGCTATGTATTTTGTCTGCCAGTTCATTCCTGCATTCTTTCAGAATCCAGTTTGCTATATCATCTGGTCCATGCGATTTTCTGACATCAAGATTACTCAAGTGTGTCAATATTTCATTCTTTGTTACTTCTATTTCTTCCATAGGGGGGACTTTCTCTTTCCATTCAATCTCTTCAGGTTGTATGTTCTCCCTTGTAAACACTGATTTAAAATGTTTGTTCATAATTTCCGCCATTTCCATTTCCTCAGTGTATTCAACTCCCTCTTGTCTTAATTTCTCCAAGTCTTGTTTGTTTTTCAGTTTATTGTTTACATATCTGTAGAATAGTTTTGGTTGATCTTTACACTTTTCTATGACATCTTTTTCATATTTTCTCTTTTCCTTTCTGCACGTTTGTACATATTCATTTCTATAACCGGTATATATTTTCCCTTTTTCAGGTCTGTATTTTTTCCATCTGGTCCAGGCTTTGTCTCTTTTGTCTTTTAACTCCCTACAACTTTTGTTGTACCAGCATTTTACATATTCTTTTTCTTGTTTTTGTCTTGGGACATACTTTTCCACTCCTTTTTTGTAAATTTTTGTCAAAATATTCCATTTCTCTTCCACTGTTGTTTCTTCTTTGTATATTTCTTCCCAGTTTTCTTGTTGAAAGAATTCTCTTATTTTATCAAAGTTTGTTTTTTCATACATCATTCTTCCTTTTCTATATTGCTCATTTCTTTTCATATATTTTTCTTCATTAAGTTCCAGTTCAATCAATATGTGGTCACTTTTACTTATTGGTGTTTTATATTCAATCTTGTCCACTATTTTAGGTTCAGATGTAATTATTAAGTCTAGTCTCGATGGTTCTTCTTCATTTCTATACCTGGTGTTCTCCTGTATCCATTGTGTCATTGTATGGTCAGTAATCATCTCAAGTAGAGCGTTTCCCCATGAGCCGTCTCCACCCTTTACTGTCATTTCTTCCCAGCAGATTTCTTTGCAATTAAAGTCGCCCATTATAACTATTCTTCCTCCATCTTCCATTATTTTATTTAATGTTATCTTTGTGTCCTCTAACATACTTTTATGTTCACTCTCCTCCCATGAGGCTGTTTTCGGAGGCACATAATTTATCACAAATTTTCTGCTCTTCTTATCTCTGTCTTCCACTTCTATCATAATCATCTCTACTGTATTCTTTCCATATATGACACCCTTCACGTTTATATCCTTCTTAGTCAGGAACATAACTCCACCCCCTTGCTTTTTCTCTCTGTTTTTAATCCAATAATTATATGCATCATGTCCTACACTGTTGGGTGGTAGTGGGCCTTTTAATTTTGTTTCTACAATTCCCATTATGTCCGGTTCTTTTTCTTTCAAATAATCATTCAGCTCATTCAATCCTGTTATTAATCCATCTATATTTGTGTAAGACACTCTTAGTTTTCTGTCACTTCCATTGTGTTCTCTGTTTCCCTTTTGTTTTTCTCTTGTATGTCGAACTGCCTTAGTTTCATATTCACTACTCTCCAATAGAATCTCTTTCTCTGACTCCGTTCTGCTCTCGTTTTTTTTCTTAGCTTCAAGTCTTTTCTGCTTTTCTTCCTCTCTTTCCTCTTTATTCATTTCCCTTTTTATCCATACCTTTTTATATTGTTCACTTGTTGCTAGTTTCCCTGTTTTGGATAAGATATTCTCTGCCGTCGTTTGTGACCTGAATTTAATCTTAATTGGTCTGGTCTTATCGTACTATACTTTCCGAGCCTGAATTTTCCCTCAATTTCCTTCATAATTTCTGGTTCATCTTCCTGAATTAATTTTAGTAAACTGCTTACTTTTTCATTTTCCTCATTGGTTCTTGAGGTTCTATCTGGGTTATGTTTCTCTTCCATTCCTAATATAATTATACATTTCTTTTTGTCAGCCAAGTCTCTTACTATATTCTCCTTCTGTCTCATCACTTTAATAACTGAGTCTTCAGTTTGTTCTCTCATTTCCTGTTTAATTATATCAGTAAATGCAACTTTACTGTTTTCTTTTATCGACTTCCATCCCTCTCTGTTTTCTTTACTATTCCTCTTCAATTCCTCATTCTCCACCTTTACTTCTTTTAACTGTCTTTTCAGGTTTTCTATTTCATCAGTTAAGTTTTTGTTCGCCTTCTCTAGTTCTTCCAATTTTTCAACCCTCCGTATAATATTGTTAACATGACCGAACCTACGCTCCAAGTCCTCGATCATCTTATCGACCTTCCCTTCTAGTCTTGTCAGTCGGGGGGGGGTTTGTGTCCCCCCCACCCTCTTTAAATCCCTGGAAAATATTCTCATCACTTTCTACTGTATTGCTCTTATCTATACTTCTAATCTTTACATTTTTATTAGACATTTCATCGTCGTCGGGGGGCCGTTTGTTTACCTTTCGCCTGTCTACCTGGGCCAAGTCTACTCCTTCCTCATTTCCTTCCATTTCCCTCAGTAATCCCTCCCCTTCTCCTCTTTCCCTACTTTCCTACTACCCCACGAGCAATTTCCCCCCCACCCTGTAAATACAATAGGCACTTCTCTTTGCGTTGGGATCCACAAAACTTCAATTTTCTTCAGAACGTCTTCTAAGCCGTTGAAGTGTGTGTGTGTGTGTGTGAAGGGGTTATTATGCCTACAACACTATGGGGTAGAGACTTGGAATTTAAGAGGCAGGAAGGAAAAATCTAAATGTCTTGAGATGAAATGCCAGAGAAATATTGTAGGAGTTACAAGGTTTGATAGAGTGAGAAATGAGGTGAGCAGGGGTGGAAAAGGAGCTGGCAGATAGGGCTGATGAAAGATTATTGGAATGTAAAGAAAGATTAGCAAAAGTGTGGAAAGCAAAGGTGGATGGAGCAAATCTGAGGGGACAAATGAGGATTAGATGGATGGATGGGGTGAAAGGGGCATCAAGTAAGAGTGGAGGATAGTTGTTTGTGGATATTTTGATGTACCCAAAGGGATTTCTCCTGGTCTCCATTTTCCACATGAGGGGATGGGGAGGGGGGTTTGCTGTGAAAGTGGCCCTGCTGGGTATGTGCTGCATTTTATTGCACATTGCTTCTGACCCAAGCAGTGAGTACGAGAGGAGCTAAGATACAAGAGAAACACTTGAATATTAATATTTCTCTTGGTAATATACAAAGGTAGTTCCAAAAGTAGTGCCTCCTATTCTGTTATTCTGCATCAAGGGATCCAATGGGATTGTTTATGAAATTGTTATGATGACTGAATCTTTGCACTCATGACCTTAAATTTTCATCTCTGTTGTAGATATTGATGGTGTGACAGTCTCATAAAGTAACCTATCATAGATGTGTGTCAGAAGCAGAGATGCATTATTTAATTCCAACATGCAGAAGTGGAACCAATAGACATTCACTGGCACTTGGTAAAAGTTTATGGAGCCAAGGCAGTTGATGTCAGCATGGTTAGATGGGTTTGTTGAGAGGTGACTGATGTGAGTGACAAACTATGCTCCAGACTCTTGATCATCGCTGGTGAAAGTGCAATGAGAAGGGGGGGCGATTACATGGAGATATTCAAATCTAGAGCACAAATGTGAACTCATTTTAATGGTGCCACTCCCATCTTTGTAGCTCTTCAACTTTTTGAGTTAAGAGTAAATTGATAGGAGACATTACTTTTGGAACTACCCTAGTAGATATATATCTGGTCTCCTTTAGTAATTTGTTAACTGTTGGTATCAATCGCTTTATAGGCTTTATCTAAACTTTTTATTTCTTATGCTCTTTTTTTTTTCCTCCCTTCAACTTCTGAAGGGAAGGAAAAAATAATCATAATCAGGTAATACTGAATTGCCAGACACTGGTCCTGCTGGGCTCCTAGCCTGCAATTGACCAGTGTCAGACCCTGACTCAGTCAATGAGGCTCTTTGCTGTCTACTCGGAAGACGAATATTGGATGTGAATACTTGTGATGTATCATACATCAACTAAGCTACTTCTGTGAGTATGTTAAAAATCTTCATGCATCTATACACACTATTGGAATGATCCAACTGCACCCATGAAATATTTCTCAGTTTTGCTTTCTTGCTATCTTGAAATTCTACCTTTATATATTATCATACTTCTGCACACACACACACACAAACTGAGACCATCCAGCAACCCTCACTTAGGTTGTGGACATACCATGGGGTTGGGAACCACAGTGGTAGGAGTAGGGAAGCTGTTACCAGGTCTTCATATGTTAGAAAGTACAAGAAATATGGGTCAAGTTATTAGAGATCTTGGGTTCAGTCCAAATCCAAAGCCAGGTCCACACTTGTTGCATTTCCATGTATCGTATCATCTTTGCATACCACCTAGTGATACGATACGGTGCAACAGGGTATTGTACCCACTTGTTGTGTATCTGTATACAGCAGGCGGATACACAACAAGTGGGTACAATACCCTGTTGCACTGATCGTATCACTAGGTGGTATGCAAAGATGATACGATACATGGAAATGCCACAAGTGTGGACCCAGCTTAAGAGATGAAGTGCCAGCCTCTCAGGGCTACACCTCCTAGAGATGAGGGGATTGAAATTGGGCAACTTTGCTGTCTATCTTTCAAGACCACCACATGTAGGTAATCATCACTGGTCCTAGAATACACATTCTACACAATGAATCAAAAGCATCATTTACCTTCAAGCCGGACCACAAGAGGAACGTTTAGATTAAGGTTCCGTGAAGCATTGACTATTCCATTAGCTATAGTTGCACAGTCAACTATTCCACCAAATACATTAACCAAAAGAGCTTTTACATTCTTGTCTGGAAAATAATCAAAATATATTAATAGTGACAAAGAAAAAATATGCAAAAACTAAATATAAATATTGAAAATCTATTCCACATTCTACATACATATACCAAGGCTTTTTCCCTCTTACAAGGGAGGTAGCCAAAAAGGAAAAGGCATAAAATCATTCCAACCTATTCCATCCCTGAATACACTCCACACCCCTCCACCCTCCATCTTATCTTTGCACCTCCTGGATGACAGGTCATCCCTGCACCTTATCCACTGCCCTGGATCAGAAGCAGTGTCGTAAGACACAGCACATCCACAGCAAGGCCACTTCACTAAATTGGCGACCCCCCCTCTCCGTCCCTCCATGCATAAAAGGAGAAGACGGGGAGAATTCCCTTCGGGCTGCATCAAATTTTGCTCACACATACTACCTCACCCCCCCATTCCACCTCATGCATCACATCATCCATATACAACCATTCTCCATTCATCCCTGTCTTCTGTCCTCTCCTGTCCTTCCTCAACAGACATTCCCCTCTTCCCCAAAGCCCACTTCACCCCATCCATCCACCTCATCCTAGGACGTCCCCTCATGTTCCCTCCCTCCACATCTGCCTTCCATACCTCTTTTACTAGTCTTTCTTCACTCATTCTTTCCAAACCATCCTAATACTCTTTCATCAACCCTATCTCCCAACTCCCTTTCCACCTGTTCTCCTCCTCACCTCTTCATTTCTCACTCTATCTAGCCTAGTAACCCTATCATACTTCTCAGACACCTCATCTCAAACACATTCAAACTCCTTCTCTCTTCCTCTCTTATGTTCCATGTTTCTGCCCCATACAGTGCTGTTGGCACAATCACTCCTTCATACAGTCTCCTCTTAGCATCCATTCCCAAATGTCTATTCCTCATTACACTTTTTAATCCACCAAGGCATTTACTCGCTTCTCTCAATCTACATTCTACCTCCACCTTCACTCCACCTTTTCCTGCCACATTTGCCCCCAAGTATCTAAAACTATCCACTTCCTCCAGTTGCTCTCCCTTAATGCTCACTTCCAGTCTACTGCCACTTTCACCCCTTGTACATCTCATCACCTTACTTTTACCCACATTTATCTTTAGCTTTCTTCTATCACATACTCTCCCAAACTCTGTCACCAACTTCCTCAATCCCTCCTCTGATCCTGCCACAAGCGCAGTGTCGTCCGCAAACAACAGCTGGCTCACCTCCCACTTTTCTCCATTTTCTTTAACCATCTCCAATCCCTGACCCACCACCCTTTGCACAAGCAAAACATATAATTTTGTTTCCATAACTATAATATAAACACAGATATACAGTGAGACAAATGGGTGTAATGCTGGATATTTTTTATGCACTCATCATCCAAGTTATTTGAAAACTACAAGATTTACTGGATTTTAAGAAAAAAAATCAAGACTCCAAGGTTGAAATATATAATCAAGATCTAGTAGAAAACTTTAAGCAGTGGCTGAGAAGTAAACAAGAACAAGCTGGCCATGAGTCACAAGAAGACGCTATGTCACTTGATAAGTGAAACATCACTTGTTTAGCAAGTCAAATTTTTTCTTTTTTAATTCTGCTCATTATGCAAGGTGCTCGTTAAGAGAGGCTTGACTGTATATATAAAACAATGACATAACAATATCAACTCAAAAATGGCTGGCCACAATGTAACCTGGTCAGTTGACTGGGTCACATTACTATAAATCTGCTCATATAGCAAACATAAATACAACTATATAACTATATATATATATACACACACACACACACAGCAATAATGACGAAAACTTTGAAATGAAGTCTACTTAGCCTGCATGATGGTACAAGTGAAACTGGCCAAATATATACCAATGTAAGTAAATCAATATAGAATCATATACGCGAAATATCAATGCATTATATAGTGGAAGAGACATGCATGTGTGTATGTACATATATAGAAATTGGAAGCCATATCAATTAGGGATTGAATTACAAGTAATTAAAGACTAAATATTCACCATAACATATGATTGTATATAATAGAGGCACACATAAAACTCAAAACATAGGGCTCATACCTGAAGTAATGATCCTAAAGGCCTCGTAAACTTGATTCTCTTGGACACCTCCACCAACATCTAAGAAGTTTGCAGGAGACCCACCATGAAGCTGAATAATATCCATTGTTGCCATGGCCAGTCCTGCCCCATTGACTTCATATTTGGAAAGAATGAGGAAATGTATATATATACATGTGCATTTATAAATATATACTTACAAACATGAATACAAAGTATCATGGAGTGACTAGATCATTGAATTGCTGGTGTCAAATGGATAAGAGTGATTATGTGGTTCTTGAATTTGTGCTGGAAGTTGGGAAGACAAATCTATTTATGTATCAATGGCCTCTTCCTTCTTCTCAGGAGGGTAGCCAGCTAAGGCATGTGCCCACTCCCACCTATTCCACTCTTAGTTCTTTCCCTTTCCTCTTATCTCCTAATGAATGAGCTGTCTCCTGCCTACTGGCCAGGTCAAAAGCAATGCAGCAAGACAACACATCCACAGCAGGGCCAGCTGCTTCATTTACATGGCATGAGAAACACAGTGACAATTCTTTTCTCCCCACCGCAGGGAAATCCAGAAGAGGTAACCATAGAAGTGGTAAAGAACAGGTTCAAGGGTTCAGCATAAAGGAAGGCCAGCCACAGTACAAAAGGATTACCATTGTTTTAAGAGTAGAAGTTTTTAAACTAATACAGACAAATGTCATTTCCACATAGTCAAAACTCCAGAACGGGGGTATGGTATATGATTGAATATACTGACCCACAAGTAATGTATTGCAATGGATACATACAAGATAATATATGCAATTTAACACAAACAACAGACCAATATTTCCTCTCAAGATATATGAAGACCATGGAACTTGCTGGCTGCTATGGAGTCACAAGTTTACAGTTGGAGAAAATCAATGCAACATTAGACTGATTAATGAAGACATGTATTTACCTAAGCATCCAATGTTGCCATCCATTCCAATATAATTAAGGTTGAAAGATGCAGCATCTACTTCTCTTGGATCACTTTCAGTAGCATCCTCCATGTCAAAAACTTCTTTTTGTCTGCAAAAGGACAAAAATTAAATAACCCACTCTCAATGTTTGGCACCTAATCTTGCCATGGGAAATAGTAGCCAGGGCATGTTTTGCATGTATTTTTGCCATGGTATGCCATACCATGCAGTAGCCCCACCACATTTGGCAGATTGTCTTGCCTTGGCAGTTTACTACAGAATGACTACTTTTTCCAATAGATGGCACTTGATACTTTCACAGGATTGGCTGATAATTATGACAATTATTAAATAATTATATCATTCATTATAACAATTGATGACCTGATTCACCAGCATGTTTGGCATGTCTTTTTGTCATAGCAGTTTACTACAGAATGACAGTTTGATTTTTTTTTCAATAAATTTTTCAATTGTTTTCACCGATTTTGTGAAAATAAAGCATTTCTAATGTAAATATGTATACATGGTGTTGGGTATATTACCTTTTGTTATTAAAAAAAAATCTATATACCAAGAGTTTTTTTCCCTTCCAAGAGAGGTAGCCAAGTCAAAGGCATTTAAACACTCACCTTTACGCCCCCTCCTCCCTCTCGTCTTAACTCCTCATGGATGATGGTCATCCATGTATCCCACCCACTGCCCTAGGTCAAAAGCAATGCAGCAAGACACAGTACATTTCCAGCAAGGCCTCTTCACTTAATCAGTGACACCCCCATCCCCTCATACAGAAAAAGGGAAGACACGGAGAAATCCCTTTGAGCCATGTCAAAATATCATTCCCACATAAGCACACCTCACCCTATCTCTCCCTTCCTTGCTTAACAGTATCATCTATACACAGCCATTCCCCACTCACCCCTATCTCCTGCCTTATCCCTTCCTTCTTCAACAGACATTCCCCTCTTCCTCAATGCCCCTTTCACCCTATCCATCCAGTTCATCCTCGGTCATCCCCTCAAGCTCATTCCCTCCACCTCTGCCTTGTACATTCAGTTCTTTCTTAGTCTTCAGCTTCACATCCGAAGGAAGGCGGTTGTCCGTCGTGGCTGCCTCCACACACACTCGTATTCGCATAAGACTACATTCTAGAGGAGTTAATGGGGCTTAATCATACCTCTTATACTAATCTTTTTTCACTTGTTCTTTTCACATGTCCAAACCATCCCTATATGCTTTCATCAGCCCTATCTGTCATCTCTTTTTCCACTCCTGCCCTCCTCACCTCGTTTCTCACTCTATTCAACCTTGTAACCCCTACCATACTTCTCAGACATTTCATCTTGTTTAAAATTTTCCTCTCTTAAATTCTATATCTCTGCCCAAACAAAGCCAATGGCACAATCACCCCTTCATACAATCTCCTCTTTGGATCCATTCCCAGATGCCAATTTCTCATAACATTTTCTAATCCCCCCAAGGTATTTACTTGCTTCTCTTAATCTACAACTTATCTCTATCTCCACTCCTTTCTTTCCTACCATATGCAACCCCAAATACCTAAAGCCATCCACTTCCTCCAGACTCTCTCCTTTAAGGCTTACTTCCAACTCACTGCCATCCTCTCCATTAAAACATCTCATCATATTCCTCTTACCCAATTTTACCCTCATCTTTCCTCTACTGCATACTTTCCCAAACTCCATCACCGACTCCCTTAATCCCACCTCTGACTCTGCCACAAATGCAGCAGACCAGCAGCACTCGAGTGTGTCCAGTCCCCTCCCTCATACCCACATCTGCTTAAGAGGAAATATGCACTTGAAAGTGTAGAAGGGACATCTAGACAGACTTTATTAGAAGAGGAACATGTAATAATAATACATACATATACCAAAGGCTCTTTCCTCCTTACAAGGGAGGGGATGGGGGGTGAAGGAATATGTGTGAAAAATATTTTGACGCAGCCCAATGGGATTTCTCCCCAACTTCTCTTTTTCTACATGAGGGTATGGAGGGGGGGGGGGACACCAATTAAATGAAGCAGCATAGCTGTGGATGTGGTGTGTCTTGCTGCATTGGGTGATGCAGGGATGACCCATCATCCAGGAGCCAAGAAAAAAGGGCAGGAGAGATGGATGGGAGTAGAGTATGTGGGGATGAAATGGTTGGGAGTGGATTTATGCCTTTAATTATGGCTACCTCCCTTGTAAGGGGGAAAAAGCCCTCAATATATGTTTTTTTTTTTTTTTTTTTTTTTTTTTAACTTCTCTTCTACTACCTTCTTCACTTCATCGTCCCACCACTAACTACCCTTCCTTCTAATGCCATTCCTACCTCTATTCTATCCTTTACCACCTCCCATATTTCTCTCAGTTTTTCCTAGTACCCATGCTGAAGCAATTGACTTTAATACAGTTTGAAATTTTAAAATTTATTTTCACTCAACCTCATAAAAGGTCTTCTGTTGGCATGCTATATTATTTAAAGTCACATCCACAGCGGCCTTGCTGTGGATGTGCTGTGTCTTGCGACACTGCTTCTGACCCAGGGCAGTGGACAGCATGCAAGGATGACCCATCATCCAGGTGCCAAAATAGGAGGGAGGGAGGAGGGTGGAGGGGAGTGGAATGAATGGGAGTGGTTTCTATGCCTTTTTCTTTTTGGCTACCCCCCGTGTAAGGGGGAAAAAGCCTTTGGTATATGTATGTATGTATGTCTAAGGTGATGCTGCCATTCTTTTTTGACTTTGCCACGGTTCTAGTTTGCTTGCAACTTTTTATACGTTTTAGCAGCTGTTTTGTAGTTGCTGTGCTAGGCTATGATGTAAATAATTTTAGTGATAGTATAGCTCCTTGTGGGAAGACTTGTACAATTTTTGGGGTCTTGATATGAGGTTGTCATCAATGACTTTGCACTCTTCCAGCAAGGACGTTTGTCAGCCATTTATTGTCATGGTGGATGTCTTTAGTGAATATATTCTTTGGCATATAGTGTCTAGGGACTGTGTAAAGGGTTTTGTTTATGTCTACTGCCACCATTACTGTTGTATCTGGAACCCTCCAGCACTTGTGTAATATTAGTCAGCAGTGTGCTGATAGAGTGGTCTTCTATGAATGCATGCTGATTTGGGAAGATGGGTTGTAATTCTTTCCAAGATCAATCTTTCCATCAGTTTTAACAAGATGGAGAAGAGGGAAATTGGTCTATAACACTGTTTCCCAACCTTGGGGTTGCCAAGTGTTTTTCCTGGGGTCATGAAGACATTTTGTATGCTTTCTTTCTTTCTTTTCTTTTTTTTTTTTTTTTTTGCAAAATTATATGAATTCAATACAATAACCATATATATTAACACATACAAATATATTAGTGTGGTTGCAGTCATATCATGAGGATTATATTGGGGTCGCCTGAAAAAAGGTTGGGAAACACTAGTATACAGGATACTAGGTCTACTAGTGATTTGTTTGGTTTTAGGATGGGAACTACTGTATAGGCACCCTCTTCCCGATGAATGAATTTTTTTCTAAATACATTAACATACATTTTCAATAAATCCCAACAAATGAATATTATACATGAAGTGTCTTCACAGCATAAAACATGGAAAACATAACTGGAATGTGATTTAAAAGTTACCTGAACTTTGCGTTGTCATCAAATTGAATCTTGGCATCTACTGCTACCACTTGGCCCTGAAGAGTTTCTATAAGGGGATTGATCTCTATTTGCGTTGCATCAACATTAAGAAACATCTTCCAAATGTTCTGAATTTCTTTGGCACACTGAAAGCAAGAGAAACAAGTAAAACATCAGTAATACAAAACAAAAACTTCCACACAATTTATCTACATAACTTCACAATGTCATAGATTCCATGATCTCAAAGATTTTTATTTCTTATAAAAACAAAAATTTACTTAATTCACATTTCCACAGATGTTCCTCAACTAGTTATAACAATTAGAACTTTTTCACTTAGAATATACACATTAGACCACTTCTATTACATTACCAAATATTCCCCAATTCTATGCCTTCATTATCTATCTTCAACCAATCCAGTGCCTTGGTTCTCTCTCGCAGAAGACCTGTGGCCCCATGGCCATGACCACTGGTTCTGCCTATATTTCACTTGATGGTACGATTATATGTTCCTATTATGAGTGAGTGAAGGACAATGTAGTATTAACAAGTGCTCTTTTTTTCTGGCAGAGGGTGCAGTGTCCCAGAACAATTATCTATTGCGACCTGTACAACAAAGTCCCACAAGGAGCAATACTATCAATGACACTGTTTACCTTGTTCATAAGTGACCTCCCCACATCAAATTCAGGTCATAGCATCAAAGCTCTCACCTATGCAGATGAATTATTAATCATAGCCAAGCACAGCAACTACAAAATGGTAGTCAAAAACACACAAATAAACCTCAACAAAAAGGTCCTGTGGAGACAAAACAAAATGGCAGGTTCCTCACCAACATCATCAGTAACTCTACTCACCAGCAATAACCATGAATCAGATACCTAACAGTTGCACATCAATGGCACAAGATTGCCCACAAGGACAGAAGTGTTGGTAATCTACATTCCACAACAATAACAGTCAAACAGCCAATTTCTACCACTGGATATATCTAAAATCTAATCTCACAATTGGTATGCATATATCCTTCAGACCACACATCAAGGGCTTGACAGTGAGAAGAGAAATATATAATGACACACAGTTGCATTTGAACTATTTTTTGTTCTCATGTTTTTTTAAAACCGAATTTAAGTAATCTGGTTATGTTGAATTAAAAAATGATAATGGTTTTGGTCAATCTGCTCAAATTATTGATTTATACTGAAGTTGTTAAATCAATGTTTTCATTCAAAATTATTTTTTTCCTAGGACTTAGTATCAAAGTTACAAGATATGGTTAATAATGGCTAAATGTTATAACCTTGTTTTTATTAACACTGAAAATATGCAGTAATATACAGGGTGTTCAAGATAAACTTGATAATTTTTTTTATCTTCGGTCATTTCAGAACTATTTGAAGGGTTTAATAGCAGTAAAGTGCAATGGAAAGCTGATTCTGTGTACTATTGGTGGGTGCGAGAGCTAGAGAGCATGGATGACTGGAAAGCAACCGAGTATTGGAAGAGAACGACCTGTATCATGATGATTTGCACTGGATTAAAAAATTCAGAAATCTTAGCTGCAGCTCAGTGCTCCTTGAATACCTTGAAGACTATTAGATGTGAGCTAGAGAATTGCGGTGATGTGGAAGCAGTGGTTAGCAGGAAGGATCATAGCAAGTGTTCTGACTCTGTCCACACAATGAAATTCATCAAGAAACTGCAGACCTTGGCGAGAGAGATGGGTGTTGGAGTGGCAACTATGAAGACAGCGCTGAATGAGGATCTTCGCTACTCCTCATACAAGAGGTGCAAGGTCCAACTACTCACTGCCAAGGCCCAAGAAAACCACCTTACAAAAGCCAAGAAACTCCTCAACAAGGTCAGACACCTAGTCGAGCTGGGGATGCTCTGGTTCTTCTCAGACAAGAAGAACTTCTGCCAGGACCAGTTGCACAACATGCAAAACAACAGGTGGCTAGCCTACAGTCCACACAAAGTCCCGCGCTTCATGAAGACCAAATTCCCTCAAACTGTGATGGTCTTTGGGTATGTTTCCAGCGAAGGCCACTTCATGCCACCCCACATCTTTGAAGAGGGACTCACTTCAGATGACTATATGGAGTTGCTGTCCACTGTTGTCAAGTGCTGGGTGGAGAGGGTGGCTGTGGGAAGACCATACATGAGGCAGCAGGACTGTGCTCCATGTCACATATATATTATCCCAAGGTTCCTAAAAGTAGGGGAAGGGGAAAGTTCCAGCCCCTAGCCCAATAGGGTCCTTCCTGATTCAGAACAAGTGTCAGAGCTATTCCTTGTAACATACAATAAACATACTTACATCTCCTTGCTGTGCTCCTTTGAACTGGAGGAAGTCAGCAACTTTATGGGCAATTTCTTGTGTTATGCCTTCATGGATGTCAATGGGCAATGTCATCAGTCTTTCTGGGGTCTTTGCTGCCACTTCTTCAATGTCCATACCACCATCAGGGCTAGCAATCAATACTGGACCATTGTGGTCTCTAGAATTTAAAATTAAGTATTTAATAGCATGTAATTTAGAAGTTTAGAATTAGTAGGTAGCAAAAGGGAACATGGAAAGGGAACTACTGCATATAACATGTGTATGTGTATATTATATTTATATATATATATATATATATATATATATATATATATATATATATATATATATATATATACAGTCGAACCTCGAAAGCCCGGACCCCGAATGCCCGGACCCTCGTATGACCGGTCGAAATGAACAAAGGGCGGACTTTTCAAGCAAAGTTCCCTATTTGTCCGGTAGGTGGCAGCGACGGCCGTACACGTGTACTCAAACCCGGCCCCGTCAAGCCGTCACCAGGGCTGCCGTTTCGTAGAATTTTGTACCAAAACGTAGTAAAATAGCGGCATGTGGCAACTGCACAAGGACATGAAATTTTTTCTACATATCAGCAGGCTGTTCAAAACATTAAAAACCTCAAAATTTTGTTTAAAAATCATAGAACTAGTTATCAAATAATAAATGGTGCGTCAAAATATGACTTTTATTGGTAATTGTGTTACTTATAAAATATTATACCCCAAAAGATACGTTTTTACGGTGTAGAAAACCATTCTACGCTAAAGTTTCAGCTTTCTTTTAGCACCAGGGCTGCCGTTTCATAGAATTTTGTACCAAAACGTAGTAGAATAGCGGCATGTGGCAACTACACAAGGACATGAGGAATTTTTTTCTACATATCAGCGGGCTGTTAAAAACATTCAAAAACTCAAACTTTTGTTTAAAAATCATAGAACTAGTTATCAAATAATAAATGGTACATCAAAATATGACTTTTATTGGTAATTGTGTTACTTATAAAATATTATACCCCAAAATATACGTTTTCACGGTGTAGAAAATAATTATATGCTAAAGTTTCAGCTTTCTTTTAGCGATAATAACATATAAAAAATAATTCTTATATCTTACTGAATATGTTAGGGTATGGGGGCCTTATATTCAAGAATAAAAAAACTAGAACCAACATTTTTTCAAAGTTTGACAGGTATATCTTGCTATGAGTCTGCACACGCCTGAGAAAAATGTATGCCCCGGTATGGCAACACTCCCATTCTACACGGCAGTGTAGAAAACGTGGCAACCCTGGCCGCCACCACTGTCCCGCGTGCATACCTTCCGATATTTACAGTGTACGTAATAAAAAATACAGTACAGTACACTGTATGTACAGTACATTTACATGCCTGTATTACAGTTATTACAGAATTATTAGTATTATAGTATTATTATTACAGTGTTAGAGTATTATTCTTATGTGTTTCTATGCCATATACATTACCTATACGTATACCGCTACGAAAATCTACGGGTGTTAGGGAGACATTTTCGATGACCGGACTTTTGGCATGACCGGACCGCCCTTCCCCCCAATTAGTCCGGGCTTTCGAGGTTCGACTGTATATATATATATATATATATATATTATATATATATATATGTGTATATATATATATAATATATATATATATATATATATATATATATATATATATATATATATATACACATACACCAAAGGCTTTTCCCCCTTACAAGGGAGGCAGCAAAAAAAAGGCATAAAAACCACTCCCACTCATTCCATCCCTAACATACTCCACTCCCCTCTACCCTCTTCCCTTCCTCTTATCTTGGCACCTCCTGGATGATGGGTTATCCCTGCATCTTGTCCACTGCCTTGGGTCAGAAGCAGTGCCGCAAGACACAGCACATCCACAGCAAGGCCGCTTCATTAAATCAGCAGCCCCCCCCTCTCCATCACCTCATGCAGAAAAGGAGAAGACAGGGAGAAATCCCTTCAGGCTGTGTCAATTTATTTCTCAAACATACTCCCTAACCCCCCATCCCCCACCCATTCCCCCTCACGCATCATAACATCATCCATACACAACCATTTTCTATTCATCCCTATCTTCTCTCCTCTCCTTTTCTTCCTCTAAAGCTTTCTCACATATCTGCCTTACTACAAAAATCTGACCCACACAACCCCCACCTGTCCTAAACCCACACTGTTCCTCACCAAGTACTCCCTCTGTTCCTCTCCCAATTCACTCAATCAAAACCCTCCCATATGCCTTCCCATCTACACTAAAACTCCCTTTGAAACTACCACTCACACACCTGTCCCACTTTCCCTTGTAAAGTGAAACTATGCAGACACTCCTCCAGTCCTCCACCTTCTTTTATACAAACAATAAACAACTCCACCAATCAGCCATCACTACATCTTCCCTCCTCAGACACTCCTCATGGCACCCACCCAACCCAGGTGCCCCACCTGCTCTCATCATTTCAAAAACTTCCCTCACCTCATCCTATCTTATTTCTCCTCCATTTTCCTCATTCATCACTCATTTTCTTAGCACCTCCTATTGCAACTACCTTTCCCTCCCTATCCTCCTTCACATTCAGCAACTCCCCAAAATACTCTGCCCATCCTCCCCATACAACTGTCCCCACCACTATAATCTCTCCATCTGCACCTTTTCTTCTTGACTTAATTCACCTCCTCTTCTGCTCTTAATTTTCTTTTAAAACATCTTTTTATTACTTTCAAAATTTTGTCAGTCTTACCCCATTTCACATCTGCTCTCCTTTATCTTATGTTTTACTTCTTTCTTTGTACCTCTCCTACGATTCTCTCTTCCTATTTTACAACCAATCTGTGAATGCTCATTTCTTCTCTTCTACAACCTTCTTTGCTTCATCAACCCACCACTCACTACCCTTCCTTCCATTCCCCTGTCCTCCCTGTTCCCCACACTTTGTGAATCCCTCTTTGAAACATCCCTACTCCTCCACTCCTAGACCCACTCTATCTTTCACTCTCCCCCACTCCTATCTTAGCTTCCTCTTGTACTCCTCCCTTTCTCATTTAAGCAATATAAAATTTCTCATTTGCAATATAAAAACTTAAAAAGGTCCTCATACAATTTTTCTCTATCAAACATTATGACCATACAATATTTACTATTTAATATTAAAAAATAATTTCCTTGCTTTACCTATCCATGAGGATGCAGAAGTAGGTTTCCCTCATGATGTCCACAGACTGTGCTACCATCACTTTACCCACTGGAATACCGTCTTTAGGGGTTTGTTTTGTGATGAGCTTGTGTCCCACCATTTGTTCCACAAAATATGCGACTTCCTCAGGGCTAAGGAAAGAGTATCAATGTCACAATTTTCTTATTTCCTTTAAAGTCTGGTTATTTCCAAAGTTCTGCTTCATAAATAAAACATCCAGTTAGCAAAACATTAAATACTTCTCAATGCAATCTGAAAGTAACTACAATTCAACAAATCTCTTCAATTATTTGTCCTTTACAGTTTTAGTTCTAACCATTGACATTTAATCTTTCAAAAGAGGACCACACTTAAAGAAGAAAAAGTTAAAAAATTGTCCTACTAAACAATACTATTGGACATTCACCAAATCAAATTCTGCAAAATGTTATCAGACTGCAAATTAAATCAAAGAAAATAAATGTCTACTTTACTCTTTCGTAAGGTGAACACCACCCTTGAAGCCACTGTCAAAGTGACCCTTGCCTCTGCCTCCTGCAAGAATCTGTGCCTTGACAACATACTCTTCTGCATCTGTTGGGTTAGATGGACAAACAAGTGATATAAAATGGTAATCCCCTCCCCTTTTTTTATATTTAATTTCTATATTACAAATGCAGACATAAGATAACAGAAGGAAAAAAAATAATGTAGAACTGATCATGATATAAAGTTGAAAACAGTGACATGAAAAATTGAAAATTTGTAGTAATATATGTTACCCCAATAACACAGTCTTGGACAGAGTGATCATTCCAAAATGTTGGAAGGCACAAAGAATGCACTAAATGATTTACTGAAAGGATGAAACATATGTTGAGAAGAAATGACAGTGAAAGGTGGAGAAGACCTAGGTAAGGATTTTTTGGGGGGACCTTTATGGCTTTGGAAAATGCTGCAAAACTTCCCACATTACCTTCCTGTCTACCCTGTCATAAGCCTTTTCCAAAGCCATAAAGGCCCCCCAAAAAAATCCTAACCTTTTCCTAAAGCTTCTCTCATATCTGCCTTGCTGTAAAAATCTGATCCACACAATCCCTACCTTTCCTAAACCCACACTATTACTCATCAATTACTCCCTCTGTTCCTCTCCTAATCTTCATCAAAACCCTCCCATAACCCTTCCCAACTACACTCAATAAACTGATCCCTCAAACTATTACACTTACATTTGTCCCCTTTTCCCTTGTAAAGTGGAACTATACAGGCACTCCTCCAATCTTTTGGCATTCTACCCTCTCTTAGACACATATTAAACAACCTCACCAGCCAGTCCACTATCAATGTGCCTCCCTTCTTCAAACATTAAGCACCCCCCAACTGCTATCACCAATCCCTCCTTATCCTCCTCCATATTCAACAGCTCTCTAAAATACTCCTCCCAATACTCCTCCTCTTCCATCAAGATCTGTCCCTCTGTGCCTTATACCTTTTCTTCTCTACTTGATTCACCCACCCTTCTTCTTTCAACTTCAAGAAAATCTTTTTATTTCTTTCAAAATTTTGTCATCCTCTTCCCCCATTTCACATCTGCCCTCCTTTTAGCCTCCTTTATCATTTGTTTTGCTTTTCTTTTTTCTACATCTCATATTTTTCTCTCATCCTACTTTGTAACCAGTCCCTGAATGCTCACTTCTCTTCTACTACCTTCTTCACTTCATCATCCCACCACTCACTACCTTTCCTTCTATTCCCTCCCATCCTTCTTGTTCCACATATAATTTTTGCACACCTTGTCACTCCCTCCTTAAAACATCCCCATTACTCTTCCACACCTATTTCCACTCTATCCTTCACCACTTTCCTCACTTCTCTCAGCTTCTTGTACTTCTGCTCCTTTTCCTTCTTTCTCCATCTATCTTCCACTTTCAACTTACCTTCCACCAAAAAATTACCTGATATTCCCCCACTCTCTCCCAAAAACATACATGTCCAAAACTCTTCCTACTATTCCCCTGGGTACCACAATGTAATCCACTAAGCCACTATAGCCCTATCTACTACTCTTCCATCCACCACCCTCTCCCATGTGTATTTATGCTTGACTTTTTTTCCTAAACATTGTGTTAGATATAACCAACTCTAGACACATCTCCACCATCAACTCTCCACTGTGATTTTTTCCTGGCACTCCACACTTCACAACCACTCCAACTATTGCTTCATCTCCATTCAGTTTCACCTTCATCCACATTAACCTTGAAGAACCTCCTTCCACTCCTCCACATCCTTACCTATCTCTTCACTTACTAATATAAGCACCCCTTCTCTCCCTTGTCCTGTCTTCATTCCTGACACCCTCCCAATTACACTCCTAAACTTAAACTCACCCCTCCCTTACTTAGTTTGACTCCCTGCCAATATATCCGTCTCCTCACAAACATACTGCCTCTCTCTTCCCTCTCATCTGCATCACACCCACACATTAAAAACCCAAATCTCAGGGTTCTGATTGGAAAACAACTCCCAGATCCCCTTATGCCTTTGTTTTATTAAGAATGTCCCCTTTGGGGCTACAGAGAGTAGGATGCATACTCCTATCCTTCATCCCATTTTAGTCGCCTTTTACAACAAGTGGGAACACTCAGTGACAGTATTCTCTCTCCCCTACCACAGGTTTTGGCAAAAATGGATATGTATATTTAGAGAAGTGGTACAGGACAGTATTAAGAGTGGGGGGACATAATAATGGATAGAAAGTCACAGAATTATAAAGTACCATAATTTCTCTATAAATAAAGAATCCCTCTAACAGACAAAATGTGTCTCTGGTCTGTACGGACACCCCATATAGACCTTAAAGTATTACTGGCATGCTACGGAGCAGATTCTAACCTCACAATAACATGCAACCAATACCCTACACAGGGGTATGCTATAGTAATACGTTGGTAAATGATGTAATGGAATATATGAAAATAAAGATGATAACAGCACATTTATGAACCATCCCAATACTCTTTCATCAACCCTATCTCACAACTTCCTTTCCACCTGTTCTCCTACTCACCTCCTCGTTTCTCACTCTATCCAGCCTAGTAATCCCTATCATATTTTTTAGGCACCTCATTTCACATTCAAACTCCTCCTCCTCCATCTCTTATATTCCATGTTTCTGCTCTATACAGTGCTGTTGGTACAATCACTCCTTCATAAAACCTCCTCTTTGCATCCATTCCTTAATGTTCCCAAAGGCATTTAGTTGCTCCTCTCAATCTAAAATATACCTCCACATCCACTCCTCCCTTTCCCACCACATTCGCATCCAAGTATCTAAAACTATCCACTTCTTCCAGTCTCTCCCTTAAAACTAACTTCCAGTCTGCTGCCATTTTCTCCCCTTGTAATCTCATCATCTTACTTTTATCCACATTTATCTTCAACTTCATTCTTTGGCACACCTTCCCAAACTCAGTCACCAAGTTCCTCAATCCCTCCTCTGATTCTACCACAAGTGCAGTGTCTTCAGCAAATAACAACTGGCTTATCTCCCACTTTTCTTCATTTTCTTTAACCATCTCCAATCGCCAACCTATTACCCTTGCATTTACCTCTTGCATCACCCCATCTCGCGCATAAATTGAACAGCCAAATTGACATATCACTGGCAAGAGGAGAGGAGAAGAGATGAGGAGAAGGAGAGACGGGGAAGAGGATGATGATGATGATGAAGATTATTTTTGCTGGTAATAACCTACACTTCAATCCTTGGGGAAATACACTTGCCAACTGCCACTTGTGCAAATGTTTGGGCCCAAGACATAAAATGACATTGGGAACTGATGATGTATGTCCTGGGCCCAAACATCCACATAAATGGTGGTTGGCGAGTGCTGGATTAAGAAACGTAATAAGTGTATTGTGTTGAAGAGCTGGAGTTACAGAGGTAGTAAAATACATGTTTAAGAATAGCAGTAGAAATGAGGATTACTGGAACCTAAAAATAATCAGCATTCTTTTTTTGTGGGATTAGTTTCCAGTCATAAAAAAAGTCAAGCTAGAGAAGAGGAAATTTTCAGGTAGTGGGGAAACTTTAAACAAGGAGAGGGATTTTGGGAAGAAATGTGGAGGCATAGGGGAAATGTCTACAGGAAGATCCGAGAAAACCAGAAATCTACATTTTACTTTATATGAAAGGTGATCACACCCTGGCCTATCCCAAGTACTGACACATGGACTCCCCAATAATTCTTCCCACAAAGGCAAATAAATATTTGTCTTACTATAACATAAAATTACAAAAGAAAAATTATATTAAGATACTGTATTACAGCAATGAATAAACATTATGCTGTTCTTAGAGCATATGAAGCAAGCATATCATTATACAAAATTATACCTGCATTGCCATGAAGCCACATGACTGATAATACAGTAGCACCAATTAAAACATCACTTAACAAAATTTTCACTCAAGCAGGGCAACTGGAAAAGAAAACTGATGTTTAAACTTACTAAGCTCCTTTGATTTGGCAGCAGCCTCTTCTCTAGAATCTAAGATTCTAAACTTTTGAATTGTCACCCCATGGTTTTCTAACAGGACTTTACTTTGGTACTCCAGTAGATTTAACTTCCTGATAGGTACCTGCAAAGAAAAGAAAAAAATTCTGGTTCTACATGTGTGAAATAAGTAATTTTATGTTCCCATGACTGGCATTAAGAGGGAGAGAGGAGGGTGGAGGGGAGTGGAATATACAGGAAATGAAATGGGTGGGAATGGTTTCTATGCCTTTTTCTTTTTGGCTATCCCCCGTGTAAGGGGGAAAAAGCCTTTGGTATATGTATATATGATTGGCATGCCTCTTTAACACTGCATTGCTGTTAAATTTGACCTTAACTAATTTTGTGGATAATTCCGTATCCTGGTGCAATAGCAGGCTTTCCCAAAGTACTACAATTATTCAGAAGGAAAAAATGAGGAGCACTACCCCCTTCCAAAGTGAATGTCCATTGGAAAAGCTAAATATCACAAACTGCTCCCTTTACCTACATCCAGAGGTGCGGACTCAAGAAGCTGATACCTGGTTTCTGGAACAGGCCATGAAATTTGGTCACTCTAATGCCTGCCCTTCTAAGATGACGAGGGCACTGGCTCTCTCCATCTCATGTAAATTACCAATTCGGTATGATGGTGCCTACATAGGCATCATGAGGCACGAGTGGGTACATAAGGATGCCAGCATTGGTGTCTTGATTATAATTTTTTTTCGTAGTTGCACACAAGTTACCCCTGGATTCTGTGAACTGGTTTGATCACATTTTCTGTGTTTATTATTACTCAGAGTAAAAGAGAACTAGTAATACAGCAGTGACTTTATATTTTATAATGCGAGTAATGTGATGAATTGTACATATGGCAGCTGATGCTGCAGGCAAGAATTTGACTTGTACTGAAGTGGTTAAACAAGTTTTGTACTTTTTTTTTCCCAAGTGAAGATAGGAAACCCATTAAATGGCAAAACACTCACGTTGGCCATTGGATTGAAGGAACTGTTCAAATCACAGCCAAGATTTGATACATCAACTCAAATACAAAGGCTGGTTCATGACACTGGAGGAAGTGGATAGTTTTAGATACCTGGGTGCAAATGTGGCAGGAAAAGGAGTAGAGGTTGAAGTAGAATGTAGAATGAGAGAAGCAAGTAAATGCCTTGGGGGATTAAACAGTGTAATGCAAAACAGAAATTTGGGAATGGATGCTAAAAGGAGATTGTATGGAGGAGTGATTGTGCCAACAGCACTGTATGGGGTAGAAACATGGATCATAAAGACAGGAAGAGAGGAGTTTGCATGTGTTTGAGATGAGGTGCCTGAGCAGTATGTACTAGGCTGGATAGAGTGAGAAACTAGGTGAGGTGGTGAACAGGGGTGGAAAGGGAGTTGCGAGATAGGGTTGATGAAAGAGTATTGGGATGCTTGGGACACATGGAAAGAATGAGTGAAGAAAGATTAGTAAAAGATGTAGAAGGCAGACATAGGAGTGAACATGAGGGGGCGACCAAGGATGAGATAGATGGGGTAAAGAGGGCATTGGGAAAGAGGGGAATGTCTGTTGAGGAAGGACAGGAGAAGACAGAAGATAGGGGTGAATGGAGAATGGTTGTGTATGGATGATACTGTGATGTATGAACTTTCATACATCACAGTATCATCCATACACAACCATTCTCCATTCACCCCTATCTTCTGTCTTCTCCTGTCCTTCCTCAACAGACATTCCCCTCTTTCCCAATGCCCTCTTTACCCCATCTATCTCATCCTTGGTCGCCCCCTCATGTTCACTCCTATGTCTGCCTTCTACATCTTTTACTAATCTTTCTTCACTCATTCTTTCCATGTGTCCCAAGCATCCCAATACTCTTCCTTTAGGAAGTGGGAGGGGGATGGGGGGTGAGGGAGTATATGTGAACAATAAATTTATGCAGCCCAAAGGGATTTTTCCCTGTCTTCTCCATTTATGCATGAGGGGAAGGAGAGGGGGGATTGCCAATTTAATGAAGTGGCTTTGCTGTGGATGTGCTGTATCTTGCGACACTGCTTCTGACCCAGAGAAATGGGAGAGATACAGGGATGATCCATCCAGGAGGAGTCAAGGTAAAAGGGAGGGAGGGGGGTGGATGGGAGTGGAGTATGTGGGGATGGAATGGGTGGGAGTGGATTTTATGCCTTTGTTGTTTTGGCTACTTCCCTTGTAAGGGGGAAAAAGCCTTTTGTATATGTACAACATATATGGTGAGAAAAAGCAGTTTACTAAAATCAGAATTTGGAATTCTTGCAAAGATCCCAATCATGAGCAAAGGAAAAGTGGTATCAGAAGAGCAAGATTTAGTTAGAAGATTCTGTGAGTCAAATGAGGTTAGTCATAGGTGTCCTGGCCAAAAGGATTGAGAAAATCACCAATGCTGAAGGTGCAATGAAGGTGCAAAAATGGCTGGTTCTTAGGAATTTAAGAGAGATATCTGAACTATATAAAAAGTATATCCTAAAATAGGATTCTCCTCATATTGTGTGCTTGCTGGTAGTGGTGGGACTCATTCTGTCTCAGTACATATCATCAAAACCCAAAATTACAGTTGGCTGCATTGGGAGAAAAAGGTTTCTCATACAAAGATCTTATGGATTACAGTGTCTGCAGTACAGAAAAAGAAGCTTGCATGATGCAAATTTGCAAAGACTGTCCAAGAGGTGTTCTGAACTTTCTCGAGTTGCTTGACAGTGTTAAATCAGCTCCAAATGAAATATCTTACTAGCAATGGGTGACCAATGACCAATGTGAAACACAAAGGCAAAAGCCGACAAGACTGTGAGAATCAACACCGTGTGAGATCAAAACCTTTATTGGTACGACATTTCGCTTGTTACAGCTTTTTCAAGTACAAGCTGTAACAAGCAAAACGTCGTACCAATAAAGGTGTCGATCTCACACAGTGTTGATTCTCACAATGACCATTGTACAATGGTATACAATGTGGAGCCACTTCATGAATACTTATCACTAAACAAAAAATATCCTGCATGGTTTGTTATCATTTTGTTGCACAGCAGCAATCATAGTACTTATAACAGTTGAAAGAAATACTACCACCTCAGAGGACTAGTAGAACCTAGTATTAGCCCTTGGTCTTCACTGGATGTGCTAGTGCCCAAGTCCAGAGGCAAGAGGTGTTTGTGTGTTGATTACAGGAAGGTAAATGCAGTTATGAAAGTGAACCCTTGGCCTTTCCCTAAAATAGACAATTTCATTGAAGAAGTTGCAGCAGCTAAGTTTTTATCATACATTTAATGAAGGGATATCATCAGATCCCCCTTACATACAGAGCCATGATCTTTGCCTTTGTTACCCCACATGGACATTTTCAATACAAAGTAACCCCATTTGATATGAAAACCAGTGGAGCATCTTTCCAGCACCTCATCACTTGGCTAGTCAATAAACTGCCAGGTGTCAAGGCGTACTTGGATGATACTGTTTTTGCTAACATGTGAGAGGATCATATGACAAGGTTGGAGAGTTTACTCAACAGATTTGAACGAGCCCAACTTACTGTAAACCTGAAGAAAAGTGCCTTCAGCAGGACCACCATTACCTAGATCATCAAGTTGGACAATTCTACATCACACCAGTGGAAGCAAGGGTGAAAGACATCATAGAATACAATGTCTCGAAGACAACAGACATCAGAAGATCTATGGGCATGTTAGGGTTCTAATAAAGTATTGTCCAAATCTTGCAGAGGTAGCTGCTCCTTTAACCCACATGCTCTCTTGTCATTCCAGGTGGGATGAAGGCACAGATGCAGCCATTATGGAATGTAAGAAGCTCCTTTTGGGCTGCCCTGTCCTGATAGCTCCTGATTACTGTAAGGGATTTTTGTTGTTCTGCGATGCCAGCAATGTAGCAATAGGTACTATGATACCTCAAGAGAAAGATGGTGTCATGAGACCGATCTCATTCATGTCAATAATACTAAAGGAGCACCAAAGGACACCCTCCAAAAATTAAAAATATATCTAGATGGTAAGGTAGTAATTTTGAGTGATCATAATCCATTGAAATATATATTAGAAGGTAAATCTAAAAATTATAGGCTAGCCAGATGGGCATTAGCACTCCAGGGATATGATTTAAGCCTTCAACACATGCATAAAATGTGTCTTGCTTCAAAACTTAAAATTTTTTCCTAGGGAGGGGGGATATGTAATGGATATGTAATGAAAATAGCTAGGAAATAGTTGTAGTATATGACATCAAAATAAGAATCTCAGTCACAGGTGTACTTCAAGATAAAGAACTCGCAGTCCCACCATCCCAGAACACAAGGATGTGTCTTCACACCAACACCAACACCAGCCCTGGTGACATGTGAAGGAAAAAGGCACACAAAGTGGTGCCAATGAGTTATGACAGCAGAAAACTAAAGCAGCATGGATAGGTTCTCTCAGACATTTTGTAAACCTTGCTCATGCATAATAAAAATGAGTGGCATGCATGAGTTCAGGCAAACAGGAAAGTTTAGATAATCATATATCAAGTGGGATGCACCTGTGCATGCCTATATAAGTGGGTTGAGTGCCACACTCACCCCACATGCTTTCCTCACCCCAATAAGATCATGTAGATTTTATAATCACACATAATTTATAAGTTGCCAAGGCATATATTTCATCCTGATGAATAAGCAAAGGTCCAAAAATCAGGAAAAACCTTATATATCTAAAGTGTGCCCTTGAACAGATTCTATATTGGCCAGATAGAGATTCTTATTATAGACTTTACTCATAGTAATGATGTGGTGCCAGGTTGTGTCATACACTTTTTCCAAATAAAAAAATATAGTGTTTATTTGTGAATGCTTTCCAAACAGAGAATTCTAGGGACAGAGGAGCATCAGTTGTGGACCACATTTTTCAAAATCCATATTGAACAGACGATAGGTAATGCCTGACATTTACCAAATTTTCCTGCAGTTTACATGTAAGAGGTTAAGGATACGGGGTGATAACTGTTTGCCAACTGATGTCTTTTCCAGGTTCTGGGATTGGGATGATTATAGTAACCCAAGAATAAGGAATGTCTCCAGTGTTCTAAATAAAATTGAAGAGGTTTAATAAAAAGGAATATGCTTTATCTGACATGTAATGGAGAAAGGCATATGGGATGTCATCAAGGCCTGGTGGCAAGTCGCTGCATTGAGATAGACCTACTTTTAATTCCGAGATGGAAAAGGGCACATTATAATCATTGGTGAATTTGGATCTTTCTTGGAAACACTTGCAAAGTGATCTACAAATATATTAGCAACTTCTTTGGGACTGGCCACCATCTCGCATGAGATAATACAGGATGGGTAGGTGGAAATCAACTCTCTTCCACACTTCAGTAAGTGGGGCCTGTGCTGTATTTGATGAGACAGTTTTTCCAAGACGTTAGTTGTGTATTCTTTAAGAATTGTCAGACCTTAGCCCATGCATACTGCAATAATTGCAATCTTGTAATTTGAATTTGGTTATTTTGTTGGTTTCTGGGCTACAGAGAGGAGTTCCCCTCTGCCAACCTAACTTGGTGTTTTACTTGGCTGGTGAGGTTTGTCTTGTTTGTAAGGTTGGAGATCCAAGTTTGAGGGCACAATGTAATTTTTGGAGTCAGCATTTAAGTTCTAAATTCAGGCTCTGGAGGAACCTTTTTCAGAGTGACATCTGCCAAATCAAGGGACTCGACAGATCCTTGGGAACATTTTTGGTTTGAATGAGAAGGAACTGTGCAGGGCATCCTTGGTTTGGGTTTTAGATTGTGGATCTGTATTTACCTAGTTGTAATATATGGGAAGGGAGCTATGCTCGTGGTGACCTGTCTTTATATCTCTCCGCATCAAGTTTTAGCTGAATTTGTGGTGGAGTTTGAAGATGCAGTGGAAGGTTTATCCATATAGTTTTCCAAAATAATAAAACTGTTTTGCACCATGACAGCAGGAGCAGGATTCTCATTGGAGTAGGGTGGAACAATTGGTGGTTGAGAGAGGTGGGGTGGTGCCTTGGTTGTATTTAATGGAGTGGAAGAACTGGAGTGGAGGGAAGAGGCACATGTCTTTGTCCCACCATCTTTACTCTAAATTGAAGTTCTTGTCTGGCACTACCAAAACTAATAAACTGGGAATTAGCCAGTTGAAGAATGTCTTGTTCTAGATGGTAACTATTACACTGCTGAGATCATACTGAGTAAGATTCTCTGCAGTGGAAGCATTAAGGTTCCGATTCACATTTGTGGGTAGGTAGTCAAGGGAAGAGCAGACTGCATCTTTCTGTGACCAAACTCATAGCATTAGTATTACTGTAATGGAAGATCAATAAAACCTTTACTGGGAGAGAAAGAGGACCAATATTTATTAATTCGGTGAGATGTGAACTGTAAAACATGAGCATGATCATGTTGCTATTTCCTCAGATTTTTGTCACTTGTTGAACATCTGGGCATCTATCTATATACCAAAAGCTTTTTCCCCCTTGTAAGGGAGGTAGCTATGTCAGAGGCACATACCCATTCCCACCCATTTCACTCCCCTCCACCACCCTTTCCATCTCAACTCTTCATTGATGACAGGTCATCCCTGCATATGCCAATTGTCCTGGGTCAAATGCAATGCAGCAAAACATAGTAGATCCACATCAAGACCACTTCACTTAATTGGCGATCCCCTCTGTACACTCATGGAATTATAGGACATCATCTTCTGAGAACTCATACAAGTCCTGGTTTTAGATATGCCCATTGCAGTTATTAAAGGTTCAGTGTGGTTTGATTAAATTGAAAATCCCATCTGAAGGGCAGGGTGGATGTAGGAGCATCATAGATTGTGTTAAGTCTTTAGCCCAGATTAACACTCCTCTATTATATTTCTTGACTTTTTGGGAGTATTCCAATATCCCTCTGTAGATACTTTGCTGCACAGATAAAGTTGCTTTAGTTTTCTTTGTAGTTTGCCACAAACCAGTAAGGTGTAAGGGAAATTTGGAGGCACGTTTTTCTTCTTCAAAGAAATTGGGACAGTAATAATTTTGGCTGTCAACTACATTGTTTGATCTGATTATTCCAGTCATTAGGTTGTTATATCCAAGATGTAGGAAATTTATTACTTCATATACAGTTTGGTAGCAATCAGATGTAAAATTCACATAAATTCGAGAGACAGTCACAATCATATTTCAATTGGATACAGAGGACTCTTACAGAAGGCTTAAAAGCTGAGTGGATTGCATGATATGACAGTGATGGGTAGTGTGATGGAAATAGTTGTAGGTATATGGTATTAAAGTAAGAATTTCAGTCACAGATCCAGAAAGGAAGCAGATACTGAAGTTTCCTGCCAAAAATACAAGGACACATCTTCACAACAACCTGGGAAAAATGCAGACACACAGAATAAAGTAGTGCCAGCAGAAAAGTTGGCAGAAATCCATGAAGAAAATAGATGGGTTTTAAACAACTTTTTGTAAGCCATGCTCACACAAAATAAAAACGAGTTGAGAGTGAGAATTCAGGCAAATAGGAGAATTTAGGAAATATTAATCTAAGAACCAGATACCATATGGCACCCATGTGTGGCATCTGTGCATGCCCTATACATAAACAGAATGAGCCTGACACTTATCCCATGCTCACACTCTCACCCCTAGTACCATATGTAAAGTAAATTTTAAGTTGTACTTTGTCCTTTATTTCCTCATGGTAAAGAAAGAGAAGTCTAAAGAAAGGAAAGTCACAAGAGTCTAAGTGTGCCCTCTGATAATCTTCTATGTGGCCATATTGGAGTTTTTATTAGAACATGCTAGGTAGACATTTGTTATGTTGATTGTATCAAGACAAGACTTAACAGGTGACTCGCAGGGTCTTCCAGCATGGGACACTGCAGCATGGGGTGTGCAAACTCCAGCCTGCTCCGGTATTTCACTTCCATTACAATCCGAGGGTGATTTCCTGGGAACCTGGTTGACTGCCTCTTGGGGTTTTTGGTTCTTGTTTTTACCCATACATTGAGGAGTTATTTGTTTGGCTCCAGGGGCTAAGGGCAACCACCTACAGGGACTATGGAGTGAGTGCTGGCTACCATGGACAGGGTACTTCATCCCTATGGAGGCCACTTGTTATATAAGGACCTCCCTCCACAACTCACCCAAGCCCAGACACCCAATCATCCAGCACCTCATATGGTGGTCCCTCTGGTGGGCAGTACTGTTGGCCCATACAAGTAGCTTAGCTCTGGAAACCTTTCGGTCTGGTCCCTCACTGGCAACCTTGCAAGCATGGGTAAGGCAGAGCAGGGGCCAAAACCCCTTCTAGCCTCGCTCACCAGGTCTCTGGGACATGCAAGCCACCCCACCACAAGGTGGTTCCCATAACAGGGGTTGGAAAGTCTGCATGTCAGATGAAACAAAGAAAAGCATGTGTTGCATTTAATAGATGTGTGTGTGTAGTTTCTATATTTTGCACATACAGGGCATATGTATGGGGCTGAATTGTTTTCTACATCACCAGCTAACAAGGGGGATGAGAGTACAGATGCTAAAATATTAACTTTCATGTGTGAAAAAACAGTAACATGGGAGATGGTTGGAGTTCAGCGGGAAGGTGAATAGTGATATTCTAGGTCCAGTCTGGAGCCCAGGTACAGCCTCTCAGGGCTACACCTCCTTGTGGAGGTGAATATATGGGGCCAATATGGGGGCACGTGTATGACTTGGGTGTTTGTCTGTAGTCCATTTGGTTTGAAAACATCTTCCTGCATTCCTGCCTTGCAGAGTGACAAGAGGCACATCCACCACTTCAGCCCCAATAGTGGTTTCACGACCAACTCCATCCAGATTGTGAAGTGGTCACACAATCTAGGGACAACAAAAAAGATACAATGGGAGGCAGGTGATGGCTGTGAAAAATTACAAAATACTGAATAACATGGTTAGGCATTATTCTGAAAATGAGGACCAGTGAGCTAGATAACAGAAACTTTTTGGTTGTGTGCACACTCCCCTCAAAATGAGGGTTCGTAATGAAACCAAATAAAAAATAATGCAAAGTTTATCTCCCATGGAAAACAATTGAAAAAAAAAAAAAAAAGATAATAGAGGGAGACTTTAACTGAAGGTGTACATGGAGGACTAGGAAATCTTGTAGTAATGAAAATTTCTAGGTTAATAATTTGTTACATCTCAGTGTGGATAATGCAATTACCCAATGGCTAGCAGACATGGTACAGTGCATTTGTGTGATGGGAAAGAGTAGTCACATAGCACTTGAATTTTAACTGATATACGAAGAAATAAAGTTGAGAAAAGAGCCATATAGACAAGACAGATACGATTTTAGGAAGGAAAGCATCTTAGCTTTGAGGAACAAGTTTCAACAAGCAGATTGAGAAGAATTCAAAACTGAGGAGAATTGTAAAATTTTCTTAAATTTTACAACATAGATGTCAACAAACATGTGTCAAGACTAAATAGAAAGAAGAATCAGTAAAGTATTGGTGTCATAAAATATGAAGGAGGTGAAACAATGCAAAGTAAGGAAAGCAACAAGAGGAATAAGGAAGATTACATACAAGCTACAAATACTTACGTGAGGATCCGAAGAGAAGAAAGGAACTGTGAAAAAAAAGTATTATCAATAAAAGACGGAGAGGGAGAAAGCATGGAAATGGTGAAGTTAAGATTTTTTTACACACGTAAACACATACTGTGCTGGATTGCTAATTCAGTGATCCGAGTGAGTCCCACCCATGGCTGAAAATTTCAGCATCACTGCACTGCAGGCCAGCACTCCAACTCAGGTATTTTACCTAGTTGTATTATATGGGAAGAGGAGCTGTGCTCGTAGTGACCCATCTTTGTATCTTGCAATATCTAATTTGTTTTTAAGTTCTTGTATAGTTTGTGCAAACTATTGTTTCGTCTAATTTGTTCCAAACCTCCACCACTCCGTGAGGAAATTTTTTTTTCAGATCTCTTCTATAATTATCTTTTTGAGTTTCTTTTAATGTCCCCTTGTTTTTCTTCTATTCCAATTTAATAAGTCTTCTCTCTCAAGGAATTCCATGTCTTTCACGATTCTGTAAATGGCCAATAGATCTCTTTCTCTTCTTTGTTCCAAGGTTGGTAGTTCCAATTTATACAATCTTTGCTCGTATGTCAATTTTGAAAGTGTTGGGGCCATCTTTGTCATTACTCTCTGGATTCTTTCTATTTTCCTTGTATTCTTTATTGTACTGGGTGTCCATTGTATCGCAGCGTACTCAATCTTGGTCTTATCAGTGTGACTAGTATTTTGTTTACCATTTCCTTATCCAAGTAATTAAAAGCAACCTTTATTGATCTCTGTAAATTGTTGATTTCTCTGACTATTTTGCTTATATAATTGTCTGGTGACATGTCTTTGGAGATGAATACTCCAAGGTCCTTTTTGGAACTAACTTTCTTTACTTTGTACCGCATGCCATTCCTCTTATACTAAACTAACCCACACATACTATCAATCTGATCTATTAAATCCAAGTTCTTCCCTACAACTGCTGAGGTAATTCCCCTCATCTCTTTCATCTCATGTTCCTAGCATAGCTTCCATGAGGGGGATGGGTTCTTGGCAACCAAAGAGTAAGATGCATCTAGTCTTGTCAACTACATCTCTCTCTCTATCTCTCCCTCTTTTTCTTTTATAACCTTGACTATTCCTTCTTGGCTATCTTTTCCCTGTTACTCCAGGATCTCTTTAGAAGTTACTTTATCTCTCTTATCCTCATATGTTGTTGGCCTATCCTCTTTTTCCTCCTTGGTGTTGAGAAAAAAAAAATTCTTCTAATTTGTCAAAAAAAAAAAAATTTCCTTCTCAATTTATCAATCTCTGCTTTCTGATCCAGGTTTGTTTCCTTTTCTTGCTCAAGTTTTTTGGTCCAGATTGTGCAATCTAGCCTCATGGGAGGAAATTAATTCTAAATATTTTCAACTCTGTTTATTTATTTATTTATTACTTACCTCCATGTAAGAGTATCCAATTTTAAACTTTTTTTTACTCATTCCCAGCACTACAATGATCAAGTTTTTCAATGGACTTACCTTTTTGGGTGTGAAACCTTAAAAATCTGCTATTAGTGTATATACAACAATAAAGGACAACAGTTTATAATGTAAACAAACTATAATTATCTTTTCTTTCCTATCATGAGCGGCTTCAGAGATGAAAATCTCAATTTTCCCTTCATAACTCTCCAAAAGTTGGGATCTGCAATGTTTTGCCTTTAGTTACTGTGAGCCTGAATAGGTTTGCTTTTCCCCTGTCCATTCAACTAGTAAGTATTTTCATCCGGCTTCACCTTTTAAATGCATAACTGTCACTTTGCATCGCTGCCAGTATTGCTTCACAACGAAAATTATTTTCCCTCCGACTCTCTCCCAATGTTGGAACCAGCAATGTTGTGCCTCTATTCTGACCCTGAAATTGCATTGCTTAACCCCTGGCCACTCAATTGGCAAGCATTTCCATCTAACTTTGCCTGTTAAAGGCTAATTTAGAAGTGCCGCATTGCCATTGCTGTGTGTGTGTGTTTACCTAATTGTAGTATATAGAAAAGGAGCAACGCTTGTTGGGTCCGAGATATTTTCCTCATGCCCAACTGTTACTCAAGCCATATCACACGACACATGAGGCTGTCGTAAAAGATGGAGCCAAGCCGGTGAGGCAGACCCCTTACAGATTGTCACCCCAGAGGAAGAGGATTATGGAGAAAGAAGTGAAGCAGCTTATAGATCAAGGATTAGTGGAGCCTAGTAACAGTAGTTGGGCTTCACCAGCTGTGTTATTCCCAAAACCTGGAGGTGAGTGGAGACTGTGTTGATTACAGAAAGGTCAATGTGGTCACAAAAGTGGACCCTTACCCTCTCCCCAGAATAGATGATCTGAGGAAGTTGCTGCTATAAGATCCCTCTTACAAGCAGAACTACCAAGATATCTGCTTTTGTTACCCCACAAGGGTACTTTCAATACAAAGTGATTCCATTTGGAATGAAAAATAGTGGAGTGTCTTTTCGGTGCCTTGTAAATTGGCTAGTCAAAGGACTGCCAGGTGTTAGAGCATACTCTGATGACATAGTTGTGTTCACTGATACATGGAATGATCAAATGAGTATGTTGAAAGGTTTACTTGACAGACTGAATCAAACCCAACTTACTGTACATCCGAAGGAGAGTGCCTTTAGGAAGAGCACCATTGAATATCTAGAACATCAAGTCAGCCAATATTGCATCACACCGTTAGAAGCCAGGGTGGATATCATGGAATACAAGGTCCCGAAGACAAAACAAGGTATCATAAGTTTCAATGGCATGCTTGGATTCTATTGATGGTACTGTCCAAACCTTGCAAAGGTATCTGCCCCTTTAACCCACATGCTCTCTTATAGTCATTTCAGGTGGGATGAAGGCACAGATGCAGCCATTGAGGAATGTGAAAAGCTTCTCTCAGACCATCCTGACTTCATAACTCCAGATTATAGTAAGACCTTTTACTTTTTTTAGATGCCAGTCATGTATAGGTGCTATGCTTGCTCAAGAAAAGGATGGTGTCATGAGGTCCATCTCATTTATGTCTCATGTAATGAACGAGTATCAAAGGAAATATTCCACCATTGAAAAGGAGGCCTTCAGCATCACATTAGCCTTGAAGAAATTTTGAGTATTTTTTTTATAAAAAAGAAGTAGTCATTCTTAGTGACCATATCCCCCTGAAATATATCATAAGTGAGAAAACAAAAATGATAGATTAGCTAGGTGGGCATTAGCACTCCAGGGATATGATTTAAGTATTCAACACTTTCCAGGAAATCAAAATGTGATAGCTGACACCTTGTTGCATTCTCACACAAAATGTTCAAGCCTTCCTTCACATGCTTAAACATTTTTATCCAGGGAAGGAGGATGTGTCACAATACAACAAAAAGATATGTAAATGTTGCACAGTAGCTTATGTAAGTTGTGTTAGGTAAGGTTAGTCCACGTATCCCTGCAAGAGTTATAAAACACTGTAGCCTTTACTAGCTATCTTATGGTGCCAATACATACACTGATGTTGAATTCAACCACTACTAGGCTACCTTAAGCTGGATAATGAGATATAGGACTATAATATTAGGTAACTTATGATAAATGATCACTTACAGGAAAATTGCTGCAGAGTACGGCAGAGTACACAAATGGATTGATTTGCAGTGAAGGGTTAAGAGTCAATACAACAATGATAGCACAAGGAAGTAGTACAATCACATATCGTGCTTAGTTCTTAACAAGATTCAGATAGCAAATGATAAGTTGTAAACCTTCTTCACTCACAAATAAAGAAGTGGAAGGATTGTGTGAAGCAAGGTAAATTGGAATATAGACTATGCCTATAGATACAGCAAAATGGCACCTGCCATTGGCACGTGTGCAAGTATGTGCCCCACATAAAAAGAGGGTTGCTTGTTATGCCAACACATTTGTGCACTTGTTCAAACCCCTCATATCTGGTAAGTTTACTCTATACATATTTCATATCATGTAAGTAGTTTTATTTTCCATTTCACCTTTATTTCATATCCAGTGCAAGAAAGAATCTCCCAACTAAAGGCATAGAGCACACTGGCAGTTGGATTGATAGAACCGATTGATTATATATAAATCTAAAGACATGCACACCTAAACAATATAACACTATTAACTTACTTTTAAATATTAATTTTGTAAATCATAACACATCAATGTAATAAAGATTACATGAAGAATTATCACCCCAGACTTCAACAGGATGACCATTCTTCATGTGAGCTATCCTAGGGTGACAATTCTTCATGTGGGCTATCCTAGGGTGATAATTCTTCATGTGGGCCATCCTGGGTTTACAATTCTTCAGTTGTACAAGTTGATGACAAACATAACTCTCATTCAACCTGACATGACCTAACCTTTATTCCACTGTCGACATTTGGCTCACTGGGGTGACAATTCTTCAGGCGAGATTTCATGGGGTGACAATTCTTCATGTGGGCGTTCTGGGTTGACAATTTTTCGTGTGACCCAAACATTTTTCTTGGTGGAAATCAGAAAACATTGCTAAAAGCTATGCACAAACAAACAAAATTGCATCAACCCCTTTAGATGCCATCTTTAATTGATTTAGAGGTTGAAGATAACAATGATGACCCTGATGACCTCTAAAATTACAGGTATACATTACTAAATGCAGGTTAAGTTAGGTTATGTAGGTAAGTTAGGTTTGGTTAAGTAGGTAGGTTAGGTTAGAATAAAGGAATTGGTCATACCTTAATTTCCTTGACCTCTGCATCTACCAAAACAAAGATGGTATCTCAAGCAGTCTAAGCAGCTACGTTTATGTATAGCTTTTAGCAACTTTTTCTGGTATTGATCTCTACCAAGAATAATGTAAATTATCTTTGTGTGTTATAATTTACAAAATTATAAATTGATTTCCTATTGCTATATCGCGTAGGTGTGCAATTCTAAAAATTTACAATTTTGATAGATGCAGAAGTCAAAGAAATTGAAGTATAATAAATTTGTCTAACCTAATCTCTTACGGGGTAAGTATTTAGTAATCCTGGTGGTCATCAGGGTCATTGCCTACAAGGATGTAGACAGGTTTCGATGTATTTTCATTTTTCATTTTATTTTTTATACATCTTAATTTACAAAATAATATTTAATACATCATATTGATATATTCCTTAGGTTTGCACATGGTAGCCATCACCACTGTCAAACTGACATTATTGGGCCTTGACAGATGAAACGAACATGGAGTCTTGAAGCTAAAGTTGAGCTCAGTTTGGTAGTGTATCACTTTTAACAAGGTTTTTTGTTATCAATTTCCACCAAGAAAAACAGATATTAAACTTATGTACTTTAATTTACTAAATCAATATTTAATTTTGTGTTGATAATCATGTAGGTGTGCACTTCATTAATAATATACAAAATCACTACCAATGTAATGTTACTATCAATTTGTGGTACTTATTTATGAGGGTTCAAAATATTCAAAATGATAAGAGCTATTTGATGAGATAGATTAGTTTGTGGGACTGGAAACAACTTTATAAATGCCAGTTTATTCATTGTGTTGGGTTTGGTTCTGTTAGGAGAGTTAAGGTTAGGTTAGTTTCAGTTGATCATAATTCTTAACCACACAATGGACATAAGTCCATGATCATGTGATGTTATATCATTTTTATCCATCTTGAAACAAAATGTCACCTTTACAATTTGCTTCTCACAATTTGTTGAAAATATTTGACCAGTAAGAAAAATACATCCTAACAGAGAAATTGCGATATCGGTTACTGTTCAAAACCATATACTTCAACAATACTTTTCATTACAATACATATAGTTTTACTCCGAACGCTGAAACCAACAATTTATAAACTGGCCAATTTATCCCAAGTCACCAAGTGTCTTGTATTCTTCAATTTACTCCAACCATAAGGAGAAAGTGTCATACTACACTGTTATCCCCAACTTTCCATTCTTGTCAAGAGTATAAACTTGTTTATTAACATAAATGCATTAATTTCTTGTTACAAATCAATCAAGCCAAGTTACACGTCCACACTGGTTGGAGAAAACATGAAATGAATTGCTCCGACAAATTTCAATGGGCATTTAAATTGTTATTTACCCGTGCATAAATATATTATTATGCCTAGACTCTACATGATCATCTTTACATTTTTCCATACTTACTCTGTACTTAATCAATGTTTGAGCTGGGCGTAAACCCCCCCTGGACAATAATCTTGCAATAGTCGCTGCCATTATCTCTCCGGTTGTTTGAATACAGGTGGACTGACAGGTAGAGGCCTCTACAGTCAGCTGATAAGAACAAAAGAAGCGGAAACTTAAAAATTGTTACTTCAGGCCATCCATATCTGTAGTCCACCTTATTATATAGAAATGATTTGGTGTTAGATAAAACAAAATATCAAATGAGAAAAATGTCTATTCCTTAGCTGTACACGATACAGAATTTGGCACTATTACTAATTTTGTTCTAACACCAGGCGATTTTTATGGAAGATGAAGAAGCCCCTCTGAAATAAAAGGTTATACAATAAACTCGTTTAGATTATCTCAATTAATCATTTATTGCATTTCGCACGGAAATTTGGCTGGCTAACTCCAACTTATTTTATTCAGTATAGGACCTGTAGTAATATATGTGTTATAGTATAGTCATTCTTCTCTTTATAGTATAAGCAGTAATTATTCCCCATGGTATATGTAGTACTTAATCCCTGATAGTAATTGATTTATGTAAGTAGTCTGCGTAGTCATTACGTAATCGCTCTATGTAATAGTTTAAATGTACGTAGTGTCTACGTAGTCAGTCATCACATAATTGATCTACGTTGTAGTACCCCATATATGCATTCAGCTTTGGCGCTGATGTCATATCTCTATTCCATTAGCATTCATGTATTCTGTATAACGTTACCCCTAATCATTTCGCATGCAGGTTATTCTTTTATGAATAAGTGTTTCCTTTCTTATTATGTCTTTATGTTATACGTATATATACTTATCTATATCACCTTACCTACAAATCCCATTTGGCTTAGGGTGTGTGGTGTGAATGGGACGGGCGGTTGGCACCCCCGATGTGTGTAGGGAGGCGGGGGGGGGGGGGCAAAGGACGTGAACGTTGGTAACCCTAGAGGGGGGAATACCTGCGTGTCAGCATGGGGCGGCAGTACCAAGCGAGGACTGCGGGTGTGTGGATGTGTAAATGTGAGTGTAGGAGAGAGACCCACCAAGGACGGGAGGAGTTAGCCTTATAAGTTAGGAGATAGGGAAATTAGCTTAGGGACTGTGTTGTGTGTGTGTTCCAAGGAGGAATAAGGACTGACCCAGAAGCAACCGAAGGAACGGGGTCATCGACCACAAAGCAAGTAAGTACATACATACATATACCAAGGCTTTTTCCCCCTTACAAGGGAGGTAGCCAAAAAGGGAAAGGCATAAAATCATTTCCACCCATTCCATCCCTGAATACACTCCACACCCCCTGAGCACCTCCTGGATGACGGGTCATCCCTGCACCTTGTCCACTGCCCTGGGTCAGAAGCAGTGTCGCAAGACACAGCACATCCACAGCAAGGCCGCTTCATTAAATCGGCGACCCCACCTCTCCGTCCCCCCATTGCATAAAATGAGAGGACGGGGAGAAATCCCTTCGGGCTGCGTCAAATTTTGCTCACACATACTACCTCACCCCCCATCCACCCGCCCATTCCACCTCATGCAATCACATCATCATCCATATACAACCATTCTCCATTCACCCCTGTCTTCTGTCCTCTCCCGTCCTTCCTCAACAGACATTCCCCTCTTCCCCAAAGCTCCCTTCACCCCATCCATCCACCTCATCCTAGGACGTCCCCTCATGTTCACTCCCTCCACATCTGCCTTCCATACCTCTTTTACTAGTCTTTTTTCACTCATTCTTTCCATGTGTCCAAACCATCCTAATACTCTTTCATCAACCCTATCTCCCAGCTCCTTTTCCACCCCTGTTCTCCTCCTCACCTCATTTCTCACTCTATCTAGCCTAGTAACCCCCATCATACTTCTCAGACACCTCATCTCAAACTCCTTCTTTTTTTCTTCTTCTCTTATGTTCCACAAGCTATCTAGGCGTCGCCGAGATGACCGCACCCAAGAGTACCAACGAGCCTTTCAATATGAACGGTATCACCCTAGGGCCGTTTGACGGCAATGGAGACGTCGCCGTGTGGCTTGCGAAGGCGGAGTTGGTCGCGGAGCTAACGGGAGTAAAGGACGTGGCAAGTTATATTGCTCTAAATTTAGAGAACGATGCGTTAGCCGTCTACCTAGAAATGACGACCGAAGATCGTAAGGATGTGAAAAAGGTGAAGGAAAGGTTAAAGGAGGTTTTCAGGGCAACGGCTTGGGGACAGTAGTGAGAATGGTTCGTGAATGGGTTTCCGGATCACATATCGGATGGGCTGCAGGGAATGAATAATGCGGCAAAGGCGAACATGGGCGAACTGATAGCCCGCACCAGGCTCCTGACTAGGGCTAAGGATGGAGGGCCGGTTGGAGCCGTGGCTAGAGAAGGGTCACGGAAGAGGACGCACGCCGCGGCAGGAGAAGGAACGCGGGCCGGGACAACGGGCAGCGGGCCTTTGGAGGAGGAAGCACCGGGAAAAATGAAAACGGGTAAGCCCAGGGGTGACTACAGCGGATGGCGGGGGCTGTCTCGGGTCCGTTGTTACGAGTGTCGGCGACTAGGTCACCTCGCGAGGGACTGTACAGAGGTAGAGCTCGTCTGTTACGCATGCAGTCAGCCAGGACATATGGCTCGACACTGCAATCAGGGAAACGGAAAACCGGCGGCCACTACGCAAGGGACCGCCGAGGAAATGTAAGGACACCGTTCAGCCGTATGCCGATCGTGGATATCTGGGTGATAGGAAGACGCGCGAGGGCGCTGATAGATTCAGGCTGTTCAACCACGATCGTAAGGACCGACGTAGTTCAAGAGTTCAGACAGGGAGATGTGGTCTTGATGACAGTCGACGGGAGAAAGACAAAGTGCGAAAGCGACCAGGAAATTGAAATGATAGTAGAGGGTATCCCGATACAACTAAGAGTGCTCGTCATCAGAACGGTTCTAGAGGGAATTGACGTGGTGCTGGGAACGGATGGAATTGCCCAGCTTGGAGAAGTCACGTTTATCGGCGGGCGCGTGAGGATTGTAATGATACGTGACTCGTAAGGGAGGATGAGGACCCGACCGAGGCGTGGAAGTAGGAATAGCAATGGGAGCCGCGGAGGGCGGTGCTACCCCGAAGCTCGACCCTGTCGAGGGGGTGGCGCCGTGCACGATTGAGGACGAGGCCTTCCTGGCTGGTGGTGCATCAGGAATTTCTAAAATCCCAAAAGGTGCTGAACCCAGAAAGACCACATATAGAACTCAAACGGTTATCGGACACCAGATGGGCATGCCAACACTCAGCCTGCCAAGCTGTTAAGAGGACCTTGCCTGGCATCATTGCAACTCTAAAACATCTAATGGAAGGGGGAAATGTGGACAAGGCCAGTGGAGCAAGGTCACTCGCTGCCCTTCTGGATCACCATTTTGTGACGAATCTGGTGTTCATGGAGAGTTTGCTGCATTTGACGAAAACCTTGGCAGATCAACTCCAGTCCCCCGATCTCCAGCTTGCTTCAGCAGTTGATTTGGTTGAGGCAGTGATGTCTAGTAACACAGAGATGAGGAACGAAGAGAGCTGGGAGCAACTACGAAATCATGCTGAAGAATTGTGCCAGACTGTAGGGATTCGCAGACAACTTGCGCGTCAGAGGCAAAGGGCAGCCCCACGATACTTGGATGAGTTTGTCATAACATCCGGCATAGGACAAGATGATGATTTGAATGACTCCGATGTTACCAAGAGACGGATTTACTACTCCGTGATAGACAAGTTTCTCTGTGAGTTGAGAAGGTCCAATCGCGACTCTCCAAGCAGGCATTTACATTTTACCATGAAAGAACAGATGACGGATGAACAACGGGAATTCATCCGGGAAACTCAAGAAAAGTTCCTGTTGAACTCCGAAGTTCGAAAGGATTCAACACCCCACAAGAGCCCCCCTAGAACATGTTCCAGCTGATCGGAACCCCCCCGAACCGATCAGGAACGAGGATGAAGACGTGGTGTTTCTCGCTGACCGGACAGACTCCAGCTACGACGACGACGACGTCCACAGCACCGGGGATGAGAGGGCAAGTTACCAAACCTCGCAGGATTCCCAGTCGGAATCCCCGATGGTTGTTAAACCCTCCTTCTCAGAGATCCTCTCTAAAGTTAGGAGAGCTAATCAACTGGGCCCTCCACAAGAAGAGGAAGCCACGTTCGAGTCGGAAATCTTCAGGACGGGCAATTCTCAGACAACAAAACCACCTCCAATCCAACTCCCATGGAGTACACAGACGGTAAGAGCCATGAGCCAGGCCTCCGACGCACTCACAAAACGGACAACCGAGAAAGCGCGCTGGCGCTCTGTTCCAGTGGAAAATCAAAAAAGCTTCTACATCCCATCAGGGACAAACCTCAAAGAAGCCTCGATCCCGGTTAGGTTACCATAGCTTGTCAAAGCGGACGTGGATTCACTTAGAAGAGACGTCATCCTTTCCAGCAGAGAATCCAGGGACCTCGCTCAGGGCCTGGCTCTCTCTCTCTCGCGGTGAACTCCTAGCTGGAACGCGTCTTGGCTTCAGTAAGGGAGTTTTTACCCGAGCTGCAACCCCAGGAGGAATGCAACCTCCAGGCTCTATTGCAGTGGTTCTTAACTCCTGGGTCGCGACCCAAATTTGGGTCGCCAAGCCATTTTATTGGGTCGCTAAGGGTTTGCAGAAAATAATTATTTTCCCACTACAAATTTATTATAATTATATACTGTAATAATTAAAATACATGATGCCTAGTTTTAGGATTCTAAGCAGACCATGATTAAATAAAAAATACAAATAAAACCAGCTTTTAAAAGCATAACCATATTACTTATAAAGACAATTCTTATATCTATGTAGGCTTGGGTCGCGATGCTTGATTTGTACAAAATTTTGGGTCGCTGCCAAAAAAGGTTAAGAACCACTGCTCTATTGGAAAGCTCGAGCAGAGCCCTGAAGTATCAAGCGGCCTGCCTCTCAACGTCTTGGGCCAACATCGAGTCACGCAGGAGATACACCTTCCTAGGGGACCCCAGTGACCCCCTCCTCAGAGAAATTTATGCTCCATTGAAGAGGGCCCCCCTTCTAACCCACATGCTGATTCCCCCGGACATGGTGGATTCAGCAATCACGAGCAAAAACCAACTGATGCATAATAGAGCCATCGAGAGAGTAGCCGTCCCTACCTCGATGCCAAAGCCAACCCCCCCATCAGCCCCGAGGACCCCTCAGACGCAAACACAGCCGTTTCCTCACTCTAAGAAAGAAGAAAGGCCACCCCTCCACTCCAAGTCGAAAATGCAGACAGAAAAGCCCCGCCCCTTTCCGAATAGAGAACCTAGACGCAAACACCATAGAGGCTCCGGACCCCCCCACAGAAAATTCTAGGAATTCGCTAGCCCGTTCGCACAAGATAGGGGGTTGCCTCTCTCTCTACTGGAGAGCATGGGAAGAGGCCGGGGCGGAAGACTGGACCCTACAAGTCATCAAGACAGGCTATCGTCTTCCCTTTCACGCTGTCCCAAACCTCTCCCCCTATCCCATCCAAGTCAGCAGCTACCACCCGGACTCGGCTCGCGGGCGGGCCCTAGCGGAGGAAATCTCCGTTCTGCTCCAGAAAGGAGCTTTAGAGGAAGTCTCGACTCCGGACCCAGGGTTCTACTCAAGGCTATTCCTAGTAGAAAAGACAACAGGGGGGTGGAGACCAGTCATCGATTTGTCTCCACTCAACAAGTTCCTTTCCCTGACGAAGTTCCGAATGGACACCCCAGAGTCCGTAAGGGCGTCTATCAGGGAAGGGGACTTCATGGTGTCACTGGACCTCCAAGATGCCTATTTCCAAATACCAGTGCATCCCTCCTCCAGGAAATTCCTCAGAATCGTCCACAAGGGCAACACCTTCCAGTTCACCTGCCTATGCTTCGGACTTTCCACAGCACCCCAAGTCTTCACCAGAGTGTTCAAACTCGTTTCAGCGTGGTCCCACTCCAGGGGAATTCGCCTACTCCGTTACCTGGACGATTGGCTGATCCTTGCACATTCCGCCCAGCTATGCCAAGAACACCTGAGAATGGTCCTAACCTTCGTCCGGAAATTGGGCACCGTAGTAAACCCGGAGAAGTCAGATTTCTTGCCAAAACAGAGAGTCACGTACCTGGGTATGGTCCTGGACTCCTCCCTAATGAAGTCCTTCCCAGTAGAAAAGAGGATCCAGAATCTCACTTCTCTAGTTGCACAGGCACTATCGACCGGGTTCCTGACGGCGAAACAATGCCAAATGCTCCTGGGCCATATGGCCTCCGTAGAGAGATTAATCCCCAGGAGCAGACAAAGAATGCGACCGCTACAGTGGCTCCTCAAGTCTCAGTGGTCCCCGCAAGAGGGAGAACCCCTGCAACACTTCTCCCTCACCGAAGAAGTCAAGGATTCTCTTCTCTGGTGGAAGGGCCCGTGCAACCTGCTCGTGGGGATGCCCCTCGGCCCATCTCCCCCCGAAGTCCTCCTGTTCTCCGATGCCTCCAAGGAGGGCTGGGGAGCCCACCTCAACGACGATCACGTCAGCGGTTCCTGGTCCACAGTCGAGCGGACAGCCCATATCAACTGGCTAGAGTTGAAAGCAGTACTCCTGGCTCTCCGTCACTTCAAGGATCAAGTCTCGGGGAAAGTAGTGGGCATAATGTCGGACAATTCCTCGGTAGTAGCCTACCTGAACAAGCAAGGGGGGACAGTCTCCCAGGACCTATGCCCTCTGACTATGGACATCCTCAATCTAGCCGAGAATCTCCAAGTGTCACTCAAAGCCCGCTCCATCCCAGGGAAGAGGAATGTCTGGGCGGACCACCTCAGCAGGAGGAATCAGATAATCAGCATAGAATGGTCCCTCCATCAAGAAGTAGCAAACTTCATCCTCAGCAAATGGGGCTCCCCTCTAGTGGACCTTTTCGTCACGAGATGGAATCACCAACTCCAAATATATTTCAGCCCTCTCCCGGATCCTCTGGCTGCAGGAGAAGACTCTCTTCTGCAAAATTGGGACAACCTGGACACCTATGCTTTCCCACCGTTTCCCTTGCTCCAGAAGGTACTCCAGAGAGCAAGAAACGCATCCAACCTTCGGATGACTTTGATCGCTTCATGGTGGCCAGAAGCCCCATGGTTTCCAGACGCCCTCGATCTAGCAGTAGAAGAGCCCCTGGCCCTTCAGGGAAGACCAGACCTTCTACATCAACCCATCAACGGGGCTTGGCACAAGATCCCTTCAGCACTCAATCTTCACACGTTCAGACTATGGTCCGGATCCTCCTAAAGAAGGGTTTTCCCAGAGAGGTGGCGGAGGACATGTCCGCTCCTATTCGCTCTTCCTCAGCTAACCTTTATCAAGGGAAATGGAATGCCTTTGCAGAATGGTGCCACTCCAGGAAAATAGTCCCAGATCAAGCCACCATTCCTGAGATCGCCTCCTTCTTCCACTTTCTCAGAAAGTCCAAGAAGATCTCCCTCTCAGCAGTGCAAGGCTATAGGGCAGCACTAAATCAGGTGTTTTCTCTGAAGGGAATGGACATAGCCTTTTCACCGGAAATTTCCATGCTCTTCAGGCACTTCAAAAGATCGTGCCCCCCAAGGGAAATCAGTTCTTCTCCGTGGGATGTGGCATTAGTCCTGAGCTCTCTGAGGGGTCCCCCTTACGAACCCCTCCGAGAGGCACATCTGAAGGACCTCACCTTGAAGACAGTTTTTCTGCTAGCCCTAGCATCTTCCAAGAGAGTAGGGGAGTTACACGCCATCTCTTATAGAGTCGCCCATTCCAAAGAATGGAAAGAGGTCTCCTTCACTTTCATGCCTCAATTCATTGCCAAAAACCAAGATCTTGCCAAATCCGACCCTAGAATCTAGTCCTTTAGTGTTCCGTCCTTCTATGAATTTGCAGGGGGAGAACAGACAGAAACAGTACTATGCCCGGTACGAGCCATCCGGACCTATCTCAAGAGAACTGAACATCTTAGACCAGAATTAAAGAGGTTGTTCATCTCTACCAAAGGTAAGCCGAAGCCCATCACTAAGAATTAAATTTCTTACTGGATCAAGGAAGTCATCCACAGAGCCTACGAAATGAACCACACAGATTGCCCTAAATTGAAAGCCCATGACCTGAGGGCAGTGGGGACCTCCCTAGTCTTCAGAAAGAATCTGTCAGTCAACCAGGTTCTTCAAGCAGGTATATGGAAGAGCCATAATATGTTCACTTCCTTTTACCTCAAAGAAGTTATGTGGGAATCTTTAGGGAACTTCTCTTTGGGCCCCATAGTGGCCGCCCAAGAAGTCCTGAAATGATATACCCCTCCCCAATAGCACACAGCCGACCCTGACAACTCATCCAGGTTCTAGCTCGGCAAACGCGGAGATAACTTTCCAAAGTCCTTCTCATACTCCTACATTCCCTTACCTCACCCAAGGGGTCTCAAGCATTCCAAGGGAATCAATTCAAGCCCTTCAGTGGTATAACCTGTCTGTCTCCACTCCTGGGAACAGAAATGGGTGCACTTCAAATTTTAGGGGAATGTATAGGGGTCTGGTCAACGTAGTCTTAGCACACTAAATTTTCCTTACAGGGGTTTTTCAGGCTAGATAACAACTTCCTTCCCTCCTAAGTCCGAGTCTCCTATTGTAAGGAGTACCGAAGAGTTTGTATTCTTTGGAACAAATGTAATTTTTGCAGGAAAATTAATTTTTCCCTGATACAAACCTGAGGTACTCCTTACCTCTAATGGCCCTCCTCAACCACCCCTCTAAAAAGTTCCTTCTCCCTTGCCTGACAAACCTTGTGATTAATTTCATACCTGGCTCAGAGAATGGAGTATAGTGTGCGAGACTTGTGGTGGAGGGCAAGGGCCCCCTTGCCCCAATAGGGCCCCTTACTGAGGATAAGCGTTGCCCAGACCCACGGAGTGAGGATTTTAATTTAGCGGTAGAAATATTTGCGCTACGCGAAGTTCTCCTATTGTAAGGAGTACCTCAGGTTTGTATCAGGGAAAAATTAATTTTCCTGTGAAAATTACATTCTTCCGGCAATGCATGTCAGGTACTTATTGGAGTATCTGCCCTCAACCCCAATCATCTAACCTTTTTGAGCAAGGAAAAACTATCAGGAATGTCTGCAAATTACGGGGTGGAGGACAAAGATCTATCCGTAGACCTGCACCAACTAAGAAGGTTGATTGCCAGAAAGCAGGAGCAGGGAATGGAAGTGGACACACATATTCAACTTGCCATCATGCTTTGCGTTTGTGATCTACATTGAGTATGGAGATATTGAGACAAACAAGGTGGTGTTTTGTGGCTTTAATCTCTCTGTCTAGGCTCATCTACATCTTGGAACATTCCCCAAGGAAAACTCTGGCAGTTGCCAATTTACCTACCTAGTTGTATTTACATACATACATATACCAAGGCTTTTTCCCCCTTACAAGGGAGGTAGCCAAAAAGGAAAAGGCATAAAATCATTCCCACCCATTCCATCCCTGAATACACTCCACACCCCTCCATCCTCCCTCTTATCTTAGCATCCCTGCACCTTGTCCACTGCCCTGGGTCAGAAGCAGTGTCGCAAGACACAGCACATCCACAGCAAGGCCGCTTCATTAAATCGGTGACCCCCCCTCTCCGTCCCCTCATGCATAAAAGGAGAAGACAAGGAGAAATCCCTTTGGGCTGCGTCAAATTTTGCTCACACATACAACATCACCCCCCATCCCCCCGTCCATTCCACCTCATGCATCACAACATCAATCATATACAACCATTCTCCATTCACCCCTGTCTTCTGTCCTCTCCCGTCCTTCCTCAACAGACATTCCCCTCTTCCCCAAAGCCCCCTTCACCCCATCCATCCACCTCATCCTAGGACGTCCCTTCATGTTCACTCCCTCTACATCTGCCTTCCATACCTCTTTTACTAGTGTTTCTTCACTCATTCTTTCCATGTGTCCAAACCATCCTAATACTCTTTCATCAACCCTATCTCCCAACTCCCTTTCCACCCCTGTTCTCCTCCTCATTTCTCATTCTATCTAGTCTAGTAACTCCCATCATACTTCTCAGACACTTCATCTCAAACACATTCAAACTCCTTCTCTCTTCCTCTCTTATGTTCCATGTTTCTGCCCCATACAGTGGTGTTGGCACAATCACTCCTCCTTACAGTCTCCTCTTAGTATCCATTCCCAAATGTCTATTCCTCATTACACTTTTTAATCCACCAAGGCGCTTACTCACTTATCTCAATCTACATTCTACCTCCACCTTTTCCTGCCACATTTGCACCCAAGTATCTAAAACTATCCACTTCCTCCAGTTGCTCTCCCTTAATGCTCACTTCCAGTCTACTGCCACTTTCACCCTTTGTACATCTCATCACCTTACTTTTACCCACATTTATCTTCAGCTTTCTTCTATCACACACTCTCCCAAACTCTGTCACCAACTTTCTCAATCCCTCCTCCGATCCTGCCACAAGCGCAGTGTCGTCCACAAACAACAGCTGGCTCACCTCCCACTTTTCTCCATTTTAACCATCTCCAATCCCTGACCCACTACTCTTGCATTTACCTCTCGCACCACCCCATCCATGTATAAGTTGAACCGCCAGGGCGACATAACGCATCCTTGACGAAGACCACCTTTACCTCGAACCACTCACTCTCTCCATTTCTAATCCTGACACAAGCTCTACTACCCTCATAAACTCTTGACAGCTCCTAGAAGCTTTCCTCCTATCCCGTATATCCACAAAACCTCCCACAGTGCCTTCCTGTCTACCCTGTCATAAGCCTTTTCCAGATCCATAAAAGCCCAAAAAACATCCTTCCCCTTTCATATAGTTTTCTCACATATCTGTCTTACCACAAAAATCTGATCTACACAACCTCTACCTGTCCTAAATCCACACTGTTCCTCACCAATTACTCTCTGTTCCTCTCCTAATCCTCTCAATCAAGATCCTCCCATAAGCCTTCCCAACTACACTTAACAAGCTAATCCCTCTGAAACTACTACATTCACACTTGTCCCCTTTTCTCTTGTAAGGTGGAACTATACAGGCATTCCTCCAGTCCTCCGGCACTCTACCCTCTCTCCTGCAAACACTAAATATCCTCACCAACCAGTCCACCATCATTGTACCTAGTTATATTATACGGGAATGGAGCTATGCTTGTAGTGATTTGTCTTTGTATCTTTTAGCATCTTGTTTGTTCTTAAATTCTTGTAAAGTTTTTGCACACACTATTGCCTCATCCAATTTATTCCAGAAATCTATCACTCTGTGTGGGAAACTATTCTTTTTCAGATCTCTTCTATAACTATCCTTTTTAAGTTTCTTTTCATGTCCTCTTGTTTTTCTTTTATCCCATTTTAATCAATCTTCTCTGTCAAGGACTTCCATCCCTTTCATAATTCTGTATATGGCCAGTAGATCTCCTCTTTCTCTTTTTTGTTCCAGGGTTGGTAATTCCAGTTTGGACAATCTTTGTTCGTATATCAATTTAGAAAGTGTTGGTGCCATCTTTGTTGTTGCTCTTTGGATTCTTTCTAATTTCTTTATATTCTTTTTTGTGCTGGGTGTCCATAATGTCACAGCATACTCCAATCTTGGTCTTATCAGTGTGATTAATATTTTCTTTACCATTATCTCATCCAAGTACTCAAAGGTCACTTTTATTGATCTTAGTAAATTGAAGGTTTCTCCAACTATTTTGTTAATATGCTTGTCTGGTGACATATCTTTGTTAAAAATTACTCGTAAGTCCTTTTCCAAGCTGGCTTTTTACTTCCTTTGTACCACTTTTATATTGCCCTGATATTCTATTTTTACTTTTCCAAACTCCATTATTTTTTTATGTTGAAGTTTACTTCCCACTTTTGGCTCCATTCCCAGGCTTTATCCAGGTCTCTCTGTAGTGATTCACAGTCTGTATTTTCTTTAGTAGTCTTGCCACAACAGGGAGCTATATACAATTTATTCTCTACTACTCTATTTCTACAATGTACAATACATGAACTGAATATGAATACTCAGTATTTATTCATAAGTGATTTATTTACAAGCAATGGAAACATATTAAAAATATATTGGTTGTACAATGATTTTTCAGATGGCAATGTCAGATGCAGGTATCCAGATGCTCGGCCCAATTGACCATGTGAGGTCAGACACACTCAGACCAAAAGCCCGCTCTGAGGTTAAGCACAATAGGTGGTCCCACAGGAGTTTTCTAGAGACATCAGATGTTCTATCCTGTAACTAATGCATGTGTATGCTGGACACCTAAAAGATTTAATATTCTCTTCAATCGTCTTGCAACAGGAGTGTCATTTCAGCAATATGGAAATATGTATATACAAGCTCCCATGCACAGCTATTTTATTATTTACACAAAGCAGACTCAGACATCTCGGGCTGTTATTTACAAACAACCTACCTATAAAATATAACCCATCTTCTACCCCTCTTTCTACCAGCTTCTTACAGTTCTGTATCAGTTTCCATAGGATAGATGAGATCACAAAGACAGATTCATCCACCTCTGCCTTCCACACCTCTTTTACTAATATTTCATCACTCATTCTTTCCCTGTGTCCAAACCAATCCAATACTCTTTCATCAGCCCCATTTGCTATCTCTTTTTCCACCCCCAACTCTCCTCACCCTTTCCAACCTTGTAACCCCTACCATACTTCTCAGACATTTCCTCTCTGCCTCTCTTAAATTCCATGTTTTTGCCCCATACCATGCTGATGGCACAATCACCCTTTCATATAGTCTCCTCTTTGCATCCATGCCTTATTGCCTATTTCTCATTACACTTTTTAATCCCCCAAGAAATTTACTTGCTTCTCTCATTCTACAATTTACTTCCACCACCACTCCTCCATCTCCTGCCACATGAGACTCCAAATATCTAAAACTATCCACTTCCTCCAGTCTCTCTCCTTTAAGACTTACTTCCAACTTGCTACCATCCTCTCCCCTTGTACAACTTATCTTTAATCTACATTTACCTTCAACTTTCTCCTATCCCATGCCCTCCCAAACACCCTTAATCCCTCCTCTTACCTTGTCATCAGCAAATGACAACTTGTTCACCTCCCACTTTCCTCCATTTTCTTTAACCATCTCCAGTTCCCTACCCATCACCTTCACATTTACCTCCTGCACCATCCCAACTATGTACACATTCAACAGCCATGGCGACATGATACATCTGTGATGCAGTCCCATCTTTGCCTCAAACCACTCACTCTTTCAATTTCCAATCCTAACATAGGCTGTACTACTCTCATAAAAACTTTTGACTGCCCTTAATTGCTTTCCCTCAATCCAATATATCTGCAAAACTTCCCAGTGCCTTCCTGTCTACCCTGTCATAAGCCTTTTCCAAATTCATTAAGGCCCCCCCCCAAAAAAAATACTTACCTTTTGCTAAAGTTTTTTCACATATCTGCCTTACCACAAAAATCTGATCTATGTAACCTCACCAGGCACGGATCCAGGAATGTTATTTGAGGGGGTGCCCAAACCAATAACTGATACTTGAAACACGCCGATATTTTAACCCCAAGAATAATGCTGTTGGCTTGGAGATTGGTCCAGAAACCTAAGTCTGTTTTGCTCATAATTGTATGTAAAATCATATATAATTCACAAATATAACTAAAATCATAAATTCGCACTAATAAGTGTTTATCCAAGGAGAATCAAACTCGAGATGAGTGAACAATGGTAATGAACCATTACTATTGTTCTTTATACTCAGGCTGTTGGGGGGAGGACCACCCCCCTTGTATCTGCGCCTGATTCCCACAGTTACTCTCCTAACCTTTTCAGCTAAAACTCTTCCATATGCATTCCCAACTACACTCAACAAACTGATCCCTCTGAACCTACTACACTCACATTTGTCCCCTTTTCACTTGTAAAGCAGAACTATACAGTCAGTCCTCCAGGCACTCCACCTCCTTATATTAGAAAATAGAAATGTGAGAGAAGATAGGTTGCAAGACAGTTAAAGAGAAAAGAGCGAGTTTCTGGGCTTGATCTGAAGACTAGGTATAGGCTGCAGTGTTTTTGGGAGTGTATATAGATATGTGATGGCTGAAGCTCCAACTCTTTGTGTATTGGTTTGTGTTGGTGAAATAAATCTGTGTAATACGTGTCACAGCGGATAAATGTGGGTGAATAACTTATGGGTTCTGTGCATGTAGGACATGTGTATGGTCCTGTGTTGGTTTCAATGTCTCTAGGTAAAACAAAAGATGTGAAAATTAGAAATTAGAGATAAAATAGGTTGCAAGAAAGTGAAAGGAAAGAGTTTCTGGGCCTCATCTGGAGACAAATTAATTATATTATTGGGCCCTCAGGGTCACAACTACAGTTGTAATGTCTTGGATTGGAAGGCATCTGAGATCTTGTTGGAAGTTCTGGGATTTCCGCTAGGGCTCCATCCTCATCCAGATGACAGTGCTGCCTTTTGTAGGCACAACATAGCAACATCTGTTTATCAGTGGATAAAAATTGGAGGGGAACTTCCATCTAATTTCAGATTTCTTCTGTAGGAAGATGGAAAAATTACAGTTGAAGTTGGCAGAAATCTTGGACCTAGTCCAGAGACCAAGTACCAACTCCTCAGGGCTGCACCTCCAAATGATTTCCTCTGCTGTCCATATGACACTGGAGACATAAAGGTTTGTCAGCAAAATCAGAAGGGTGCCAACTTATCATTTCAGAAAACTTTTCCTTAATTTTGGCACTAATTTGAAGCATTTTTTTTTATTTCATTGATTAAGTTTCATGCAATAACTTTTTGACTTAGGAATGTATCAATACATCTAGTGCATATGGAACACTATTTATGGGTCTAAGGTAAAGAAAAGAAAAGAGTGTGAGGGGATATAAGTATCATATATATTTCATTATATAATCACCTGTTCCTGAAAAAAATCCTCTAAGCTTGTATTAAACATGCATGAATCAGCTGTTCATAAAATATATCAGAACCACATGGTGGAAAATTACAAAAACCATCTCAGATTGTCCTTTATAAATACACCTGGGATACTGTAAAACCTTTCTCCAAATATCTGTAATAACATTTTATATTCTTAATACTATGAAAATGACAATTTGTGTACCTTGTTTAGTTACTTGCAGCCTATTACACAGTATAGTGGACAGTCTCCATTCAGTGGAGGAAACCCTAGTGCCAAGCTCTTCTGGTATACAGGCATAGCCTGGCTTCACCTAGACATGCCCCTTTAGGGAAATAGCCATGTAGTAAGATGTTGGATTGGTTTGTGTGTGTATGTATGTGTGTTGTCAAGATAAACCATCAGGCAAGCCTGAAAAAATACTGTGATAGGAGGAGTATTCCATTGGTTTTAATGTGTATGAAACAGGTGTGCCCTTTGATTTGGGCACCCTCCCTTAAGGGCTTTTATACATGAGAGTAGTCCATACTGACAAGTATAAGATGGGTAGAAGAAAAGAACACTGGAGAGTGCTTGATAACTTATACCTAATTTTTGGGGGGTTTTATACACAGTTCATCTAGCTGGCCACTGTACCATTCTCCCTTCATCCACCTGATGACCCAGCCTTTCCAAGCCTTACTACATTCTTCACAGCTATATCTGTTACTGGCTTCACCCAGCAGATGAAACCTTTTCTCTTAATGGTCACATTATTTATTCCTAATTGTGCTGCTTCCATGGTTTTCTCATTCTTTTATCTAATGGAATGACACAGTGATCTATGAAGAATTAAATAAAAGAATAAGAGAAACCATGGAAACAGAACAAATATACACTATATTGTGACTGATAATAGAGAAGTTTTCCTCTGCTGGATGAACCCAACAATAGAAATTGCTGTGAAGAATGGAATAAGACATGTAGATAGGCTGGATCATCATGGGAATGGAGGGATACTGGAATGGAATAGTGGTCAGCTAAATGAACTGAGTATAGAAACCCATGCTGATTCAGTCAAATGGGTGTTCATACCTAAAATGTTCTTTTTATTTATCTATATAGCAAAGGGCTCTTCCCCTTCATAAGAGAAGTATATGGATACTTATCAAGCGCTCTAGTGTTCTTTCCTCAACCCCTATGGAAAACAGAATATATATATATATATATATATGCACACAATATAAAATTGGAACAAAGGAAGTAAAGAAAGTGGGATCTGATAAAGACCTGGGAGTAATCATCACAAATGACATGTCCCCATTAAACAGATAAACAAAATTGTCAAAGATTCCTACAACTTGCTAAGATCAATGAAAGTGGCTTTTACTTATTTGGATGAAGAAATGGTGAAAAAAAATACTAGTCACACTGATAAGGCCTAGACTGGAATATGCTGTGACACTATGGTCACCCAATACCAAAAGTAATATAAAGAATCCAGGGAGAAACTACGAAGATGGCCCCAACACTTTCAAAATTGTCATATGAGGAGAGACTGTCAAAACTGAAATTACCTACTTTGGAACAAAGAGAAAGAGGTGACCTACTAACCATCTATAGAATCATGAAAAGCAAGGATGTCTTTGATAGAGAGGACTTAGTAAATTGGGCTATGAGAAATACAAGGGGACATGAAAAGAAACTCAAAAAGGAAAGTTATAGAAGAGACTTGAAAAAACAGCTTTCCACACAGAGTGGTGGGAGTTTGTAACAAACTGGACAAAACAATATTGTGTGTAAAACTATACATGAATTTAAGAGCGAACTAGACACTGTGAGATACAAAGACGGGATACCATGAGTGCATCTCCCCTTCCCGTAAGATATAACTAGGTAAATACACACACACACATACAATGCAGCAAGACACAGTACATCCACAGCAAGGCCACTTCACTTAATTGGCAAACCCCTTCTCTGTCTCCTCATGCAGAAAAAAGGAAGACAGAGAGCTCTTTGGGCTGTGTCAAAATATCATTCACACATAAACATCCCCTACCACACCTTCCTTGCATAACAGTATCATCCATACACCGTCATTCTCCACTCATCCCTATCTCTTGCCTTCTCCCTTCCTCAACAAACATTCCCCTCTTGCTCAATACCCCCTTCATCCAATCCATCCATCTCATTTTTGGTTGTCTGCTCAACTTCATTCCCCCACCTCTGCCTTCCACACCTCTTTTAATAATCTTTCATCAAACATTCTTTCCATATGTCCAAACCATCCCAATAATCTTTAATCAGCCCTGTCTGTCATCTCCTTTTCCACTCCTGCCCTCCTCACCTCATTTCTCACTCTATCCAACCTGGTAGTCCCTACCATACTTCTCAGACATTTCATCTAAGATTTCAATTTTTCCTCACTGCCTCTCTTAAATTCCATGTGTCTGCCCCATACAATGCCATCGGCACAATCACCTTTTCATACAATCTCCTCTTTGCATCTATTTTTATTTCTGTTCATGCCTGACTATGGTTGCTCCGCGTGACAGTGCACCTACTAGATAAGTTATTGTCACCAATAATGCAAGAATTTTAACATGTTCAAAAACATTACTTGTGTACAGTGCAACCCCCTATTCTATGAGTAAAATTTTTTATCATAAAAACTCACACTACACAAGAGTACACGTACACATGCACCACACAACTAGGTAAATATATATATATATATATATATATATATATATATATATATGCCTTATTTCCTGCACCAGTTTCTTTGTCCACCCCAGGAATCTGAACTCAGGTCACCCTTATATCATGCGAGAGCACTATCCCTGAGCTACCAGGAGCTCCATGCAAACAGTTGGTCCTCATAACAGTGGGCTTTTGAAAACAAAATAAATTCAATATCAGGCTCATTTTAGTGTAACTCACCCAAGTAGTATCACTATTTCTACCATTACATTTCAAAATATAAATGATCATTCTTGTAAAAATATAAGATACAATTCAAAATATAAAACAACAGTTATATACTATCATATAGATATGTGAAATGTTTAGGAATTATTCCATCAACCCTTGCCTCAAATGTCACTAAAGATTTTCCCCCACAACACCAAGTAGTTGTCAACAGTCCTTCAGGCCTCCCACAGACCTCTTTGGAAATCAACTTTGAGCTGCTGTCAATGTTGTACTGGTGTGGTCCCGTTTCTATATCATAGGCTGAAAGTGGTTGGGGGAGGGGAGTAGTGATTGTCTGGTCTCCATATGTGAAAAAATATGAGAAATACTGCAAGTTGAATGACAGATCTTGGGCTCGTCCAGAGACCAACTGTCAATCAGTCTCTTGATGGAGGTGGGTTTGATAATTCTTGAAAATAGGTAGCTTTGCTGTCCATCATACAGGGCCACCACATGAAGGCACTCCTTGCCGCAAGACAAGAGCTTGGAATGAAACTGAATATCAAGAAATGTCAGAAACAACTCTCCTCCATATAGTAGTAGTAGTAATAACTGAAGAAAAAAGAAGTAGGAGGGAAAAAAAATAAAAAAAAAAAAAAAAAAAAAAAAAAAAAAAAAAAAAAAAAAAAAAAAAAAAAAAAAAAAATTATATATATATATATAGCCCTTGTGGAAGACTTCAATTGCAAGGGAGTCAACTGTGAGGAGAGGGAAGCAAGTGGCAAGGCATATTCCTGGAGTCCCTATTAAATATGACCTATTTGGTAAAGGATGTGATTCCAGCAAGAGGGAATGACATTCTCAGAGGACATCATTAGCATTTGAAATATCTTTGCCCTGTAGGAAATAGTGACCAAGTAACAACTGGTGCTTTGGTTGGTAGATGAGAAAATAGACAATGAAACTATATGGGAATGAGACTTAACAGAAACAAGACTGGTTCAACAAAAGGAGTGATATAGCTAAAAAACCCAGGGAAAATAGAAAAAGAGATGAACCAATGCAACAAAGATTACAAATGAGCTAGAAAAGGAAAAGAATTTTGAAAGGGGTGTTGTAGATAAATGCAGATGAACAAAATCACCATGCTTATAGTGAGATTTTTGAGGAGGATTCAGTTATGGAAGAAATAATGAATAAAAGTTTCCAATCTGTCTTCACAAAGGAGAGCAGTGTTTTACAGGAGGGCAAGTTGAACAACATTCAGGTTTAGATAACATAATAGAATAAGTGATTAAATTGTTCAGTCTTTTGGGATCCTTGTATGGGAGTTGGGAGATAGGGTTGGTGAAAGAGTATTGGGATGGTTTGGACAAACAGAAAGAATGACTGAAGAAAGACTAGTAAAAGAGGTGTGGAAGGGAGAGGTGGAGGAAGTGAACATGAGGGAGCATCCAAGGATGAGATGGATGGATGGGGTAAAAGGGGCATTGGGAAAGAGGAGAATGTCTGTTGAGGAAGGAAGGGAAAAGACGGAAGATAGGAGTGACTGGAGAATGGTTGTGTATAGATGATTCTGTGATGCATGGGAGGGAGTGGGTGGGGGGATGCAGCCTGAAGGGATTTCTCCTTGTCTTCCCCTTTTTTACATGAGGGGACAGGGGGGGGGTGCTGATTAAATGAAGCAGCCTTAATATGGATGTGCTATGTCTTACTGCATTCCTTCTGACCCAGTGGAAGAGACATTAAGGTGGCTTTTCAATACATGGATGATCCCCACATGGAGTCAAGGATAATGAGAATAATACAAAGGAGGGCAGCAACCAAACTGGTTCCCAGTCTGGCAGATAAACCATAAGAAAAGACTTAAAGCACTGAATCTGCCAACATTGAAAGACTGGAGAGAGAGAGGTGACTTACAGTATTCAGGACACTTAACCGCTTCGATACAATGCTGCTTGTGTAGGCGTCACGAGGTGCGAGTGGGAATATGAGGATGCTGACATTGGCGTCTTGTTTATATTTATTTTATAGTTGTAGCTGAGTGACCCCCAGACTGGTCACATTTTCTGTGTTTATTATTACTCAAAGTGAAAGAGAATGAGTAATAAAGCAGTGATTTTATATCTTATAACGTAAGTAGTGTGATGCATTGTACATTAGGCATCCAATGCCACATGTGAGAATTTGACTTGTACTGAAGAGGTTGAGGGAATTCATTAGATTGATCTCTTGATTAGGAATGGGAGGGCTTTAATCCCTAGAATACAATGATGCCAACATAGGCATCATGAGGCACAAGTGGGTATATGAGGGTGCCAGCATTGGCATCCTGATTATATTTATTTTGTAATTATAGTCAAGTTATCCCCCAGATCCTGTGAACATGCTTGATTGGGTTTTCTGTTGTTATAAACATTCTGGGTGAAAGAGAACTAATATAACTATAACTTTATATTCTATATTGCGCATATTGTAACACATCATCATGCATCAGGCAGCATAATGTGCACACGAGTATTTGACTCATACTGAAGAGGTTATGAGGTCATGAGAATGAACGGAAAAAGACTAAATGTCAACAGGATGTGAAGAAATAGTTTTCTATACAGATGCATAATTACTTGGAATAGCATATGGGATATTGTCCAAGCTGCAGCAAAAGGTTAAGGTGGATTTTCACTATATGGATGAAAAGATGAGAAAAATCACAGAAGCCCCAATCTGTCCAAGATTTGAATATGATTCAGTGGCATGGTTTCCACCCAGAAAAATATAAGCAAGCTCAAAAGAATTATAGATAACCACTAAATGTAATCAGAGGACAAAAAGACCCATCCTTTGAGACATATCCAAAGAAAAAAGAAAGAGAGATTTTCAACTCACTACATTTCTACATGTCAAGCAGACTCATTCTTTTTATCATAGATATGGATGAAGGGTCATCCCTGTTCCCACCCACTGCATTGCACTGCTTCTGACTTGGGTAAGGGTCAAGAATGACTTTTAATCCACAAGGAGCTAAGGAGAGATAAGCGAGAGAGATATAAGAGAGAGAGGGATAAGAGAGAGAGAGATAAGAGTAAGAGAGATAAGAGAGAGAGAGGAGGGGGGGTCAGTAACTGGTAAGTAAAGGAACAAATAAATTTGATCTGTGCCTTACATAATGGTGTGCACAATCCTAGAATAAAGTTACAGAGAAATAAATAAGAGAGAGAAAAAAAACTAATCTTTATCATTAATTTTTCCTCATACATTTGTGATTCTACATTTAGATTATAATTGTTTGGAATGAACAAGCTAAGCTACAGGTGAGGCTTAGTCCACTTGTAGGATCCATAGTACTTGAAATTATTCTTGGCACACATGTCATCAGCTTCCTTTGGACCTCTGGACCCATACATATACTGGAGTGGTTTAACAGTTGCAGCTTCAATTTCGTGGAGAAGAGGTGTGAATATGCGCCATGCCTCTGCTAATTCATCATTTCTGTAAATAAGGTTCATATAAATAATACATACATTTTCTAACTTCTATGATTTCTCAATGAATATACATAAAAGATGAAAGAGTTTTCTACTAAATCTTAAGAAGCATAGATTAACTCAAAGTTCAGAGAGGCAAAGGAGGACAAAGCTAAGTTATAGGATTTAAGGGCATCTGTACAAGCATATCAAAGTAAATGAGCTAGACAGATCATTTTTTTCTGTAAATGGTAGATAGCATAAAAATGATTTGTGCCACCTTATAATTCAAGTGGCGGGTGAGAGCCTGCCCTCCATCCCCTTCATGACCAGCAAGGACAGGAACTTTGCGATGGTTAGGCTCGGACCCGCTTAACCTACCTGCTGCCTTCCACCCACCTCCACCCCCTTCCACCCATGACCAGGAACTTCGCAGTGGCTGAGCTCCTCATTTGACCACCTCAGCACTTCCAAGTCATTCAAACTCTACCCACCTACTTCAGCGCCTACAACTCCACCCACCACCACCCTCCACAAGACACACCAAGTGTCAACCAAAAATTGCAATCCCAGCAATAATTACTGTCAACAACATCAGCTACAGTCTATCATCAGTCTTCAGCTAACCACAGTGCTACTCAGACAGCACTACTATTCAGCTATCGTCACATAAAATAACCCTTGTTTTTCCCCAAATCTTTACATCAACTCAAAATGTAAACACATTTAATGTAAATAGTATGTCACAAACAAATCAATAAGTGCATACAAATAATGCATTCAACAGATCCCACATGATATCTCTGCAGTGCTAGTCAATTGTATTAACTCGGATTTAGCGAAAATGAATGAAAACAACGACTCGAACGCCAGTCACGAATCAGAGCCATCTGGCGTCAGTCTATTGAACCGCAATGTAAACAAACACTACTCCAACACATGTTATAATGATAATGATTTCCCAGGATTTAGTAAGTATGAAAGAAAGAACTTAAGTAGATTATTAGAGATAGAGAGAGATATGAGCAAAAATAGGATTCGGTGAGAGAATGAAATTATGGACCAAGAAAAGAGGTTATTGGATTAATAGATTGCTTAGCTCAAGCGAACCACGAAATTTCGGACCTAAGAAAAACCAACTTGGATCTTACAAACGAGATTAAAGAAATGAAAAGGGATATAAATGAACTGAAGAATGATAATGAAAAGAAGAAAACTAATGATAATAACAATAGCAAAAATTTAAAGCAGGAGGTGAACAATAAATTACAAGAATTGACACAAAAGATCGAAGAGAACCTAGGTGGGGATAGTATCCAGGAAATTAAGAAGTGGAAGGAAAACATTGAAAATAAGGAAATTGCTTTCAAAGAAATAGTCAAGCAGCAAATGCAGGATAATGCAAAAGACACAATCATACAAGTGATTAACGAAAAAGCAAATTGGGTCAGGGATACAGTAGATAGGAAAAAATGTATTGTGGTATATGGACTAAAGGAAAAACAAGGATTGGCGAGGTACATGAGGGAAAAAGAAGAAAAAGAGACAGCAGTAGAAATCCTAAATGAAATTCAGGGGGGAGACAGAGATTCAGGCATAGACCTGGAAGAGACTTATAGAATCGGTCGCTATACTAAGGATAGGAATCGACCTCTAAAGATAAAACTAAGGTCACAAATGGTAGTAGAAGACATATTTGAAAAAGTAGGCAACTTGGCAAAGAGTGAAAAGTACAATAAGATATGGATAAAAAGAGAAATGAGTACTGACGAATTAGAAAAAGAAAGGGCACTAAGAGAAGAAGCAAAGGAAAAAAACTTGATGAGAACGGAGACAGAATGCAAAGAATTCCAGTGGAGAGTAATAGACTTGAGATTAAGACAATGGCGCATCAAAACGAAAAAAACCAAGGACAGAAGAAACCAGGGAGAAGGAAGAAAATTAAAAGTGGCCTATACCAACATTGACGGACTAATTTCAGGACTGAACGAACTCAATGATTATCTGTTAGAAGCAAAACCAGACATAATGGGAATTGTAGAGACTAAACTAAGAGGTGAAATACCATCCATCGTTATTGGACAAGGTCTATACAATTACTGGACAAAAAACAGGGACAAGAAACAGGGAGGGGGAATCATGTTCTTGGCCAAGAAGGACCTAAAGGTGACAAAAATTGCAGAGGGCAAAGGTAATGTTGAACTGATCATGATAAAAATCGAAGGCAAGAATATGAAAAGCAGAAAGTTTATGGTGACCTATGTGCCTCCAAAAACGAATGCTTGGAAAGAAAACGAACATACAAAAATGCTAGAAGATACAAGAAAATCACTAAATGAGATACTAATGGGAAAGGGTAATCTGGTAATTATGGGGGACTTCAATTGCAAAGAAATTTGTTGGGACAGCATGACAGTGCAAGGAGGAGATGACTCGTGGGGCAATGTACTGCTAGACATGACCATGGAGTACACAATGACCCAATGGGTCCGTGAAAACACAAGGTACAGAAACAATGAAGAGCCATCGAAACTAGATCTAATATTTACAACAGAACCTGAAATAGTGGATAAAGTCCAGTACGAGACACCAATTGGAAAGAGTGACCATGTACTCATCGAAACTGTACTAAAGGAAGAAATAGACATGGAGAGGAACGAAAAGCATAGGAAAGGAAGATTGATGTACAACAAAACAGACTTTGCAAAACTAAAGACATTCTTCCGGAATGCAAACTGGGAAAATTTTTATAGGGAAGAGACAACAGTGGAAGAGAAATGGAATATATTGATGGATAATTACAATGAAGGGGTAAACAGGCATGTACCAAGACAAAAGCGAGAGAGTGAGTACATTAAATGTTGGTTCAACAAAAGATGCAGTGAGGCAAAAGACAGAAGGGACAAAGCTTGGAAAAAGTGGAGAAAAGACAAAAAACAAAGCAAATGGCAAATTTATATAAACTGTAGAAATGAGTATGTTAATGTGAGAAGAGAGGAAAAAAGGAACCATGAGAAGGATATTATAGACAAATGCAAAGATCAACCCAAGCTATTCTATCGGTATGTGAATGGTAAACTTAAAACCAAACAGGAAATGGTGAAACTATGCCAAGGAAATATAGAATACACAGAAGATTTAGAGATGGCCGAAGTCATGAACAATCATTTTAAATCTGTCTTCACCAGAGAGAAAATACAAAATTGGGACATAGATAATAACAAGCAATCTCCCCACATGAGTGAGTTTACAACATCACTAAAAGAAATATCAGAACATCTATCAAGACTGGACGTCAGAAAATCACATCTTAATAAACAGCTCACTCAAAGAAGGAAAGATACCCAAGGACTGGAAAAATGCTAACATTGTACCAATATATAAAGGAGGAAACAAGGAAGAACCCACCAACTATAGGCCAGTATCACTAACAAGCACTATAGCCAAAATTTGTGAGAAAACAATAAAGAATAGAAGGGTAAAACATCTGGAAGACAACATATCAAACCCAAGACAATTCGGGTTCAGACAAGGAAGATCATGCACCACAAACTTAATATGCTTTTACTCAAGACTAATAGACATAGTGCAAGAAAGAAATGGATGGGCTGATTGTGCATTCCTAGACTTGCAAAAAGCCTTTGACAAAGTACCACACAGAAAATTACTAAAAGAACTGGAACACATAGGAGGTATACAAGGAAACCTACTAAAATGGATGGAGGACTTTCTGACTGGTAGAAAGATGAGAGTAGTGCTCAGAGAAAAATATTCAGATTGGAAAGAGGTGATCAGTGGAGTACCGCAAGGATCTGTACTGGCACCAATAATGTTTGCTATCTATATGAATGACATGGACGAGGACGTGAACTGCTACATGAGCTTCTTTGCTGATGACGCCAAACTGTTAAGGAAAGTAGAAACTGATGAGGACTGTGAAGCACTGCAAGAAGATCTAAATAGGGTATGGAACTGGAGTCAGAAATGGGAAGTGGACTTTAATACTAAGAAGTGTAGCATAATGGAGTTTGGAAAAAGCAAAAACAGAATATCAGGAAAATATACAATTGGAACCAAGGAAGTAAAGAAAGTAGGATCCGAAAAAGATTTGGGTGTAATTATCACGAACGACTTGTCCTATGATATACAGATTAACAAAATTGTCGGGGAAACTTACAACTTGCTAAGATCAATAAAAGTGGCATTTACATACTTGGACGAAGACATGATAAAAAAAATATTGGTTACATTGATAAGGCCTAGATTAGAGTATGCGGCGACATTGTGGTCCCCCAGTACCAAAAAGAATATAAAGAAAATAGAAAGAATCCAAAGAGCAGCTACAAAAATGGCACCTGCACTTGTAAACCTATCATACGAGGAGAGATTGGCTAAACTGGAGTTACCGACACTGGAGCAAAGAAGAGAGATGACCTATTGACCATCTACAGAATCATGAAAGGCACAGAGATACTTGATAGAGAGAACTTACTTAACTGGGACAAAAGAAACACAAGAGGACATGGAAAGAAAATAAAAAAACATAGCTATAGAAGAGAACTGAAGAAAAACAGTTTTCTACATAGAGTTTTGGACACTTGGAACAAACTGGATAATGAAATAGTATGCGCAAAAACCATTCATGAGTCTAAAAACAAACTAGACACTGCGAGATACAATGGCGGGACATCACGAGCATAGCTCCCCTTCCCGCAAAATACAACTAGGTAGGTAAATACATACCAAGACATAAAGTGATCAAATAATTCACACAACGCATCCACAGCAAGGCCGCTTCATTTAATCGGTGACCCCCCCTCCATCCCCTCATGCACAAAAAGAGAAGATGAGGAGAAATCCCTTCGAGCTGTGTCAAAATATTATACATACTCCCTCATCTTCCCATTCCCCACCCACTCCCTTCCATGCATTACAACATAATCCATACACAACCATTTTCCACTCACCCCTATCTTCTGTCTTCTCCCTTCCTTCCTCAACAGACATTCCCCTCTTTCCCAATGTCCCTTTTATTACATCCATCCATCTCATCCTTGATCATCTCCTCATATTCATTCCCTCCACCTGTCTTCCACACCTCTTTTATTAATCTTTCTTCACTCATTCATTCCATGTGTCCAAACAAATCCCAATACTCTTTCAACTCCCCACTTTCCTCCTTACCTTGTTTCTCACTCTATCCAGCCTAGTAACCCTATCATACTTCTCAGGCATTTCATCTTAAACACATTTAAACTCTTTATGTTCCATGTTTCTGCCCCATACAGTGCTGTTGGCACAATCACCCCTTCATACAATTTCCTCTTACCATCCATTCCCAAATGTCTATTTCTCATTACACTTTTTAGTTTCCAAGGCATTTACTTGCTTCTCTTGATCTACATTCTACCTCCACCTCCACTCCTCCCTTTCCCGCCACATTTGCAACCAAGTATCTAAAGCTATTCACTTCCTCCAGTCTCTCTCTCCCTTAATACTCACTTCCAATTTGCTGCCATCCTCTCCCCTTATACACTTCATCACCTTACTTTTACCCACATTTATATTCAACTTCCTTCTTTTGCACACCTTCCTAAACTCCATCACTAAATTCCTTAATACCTCCTCTGATCCTGCCACAGGCACAGCATCATCAGCAAACAACAACTGGCTTATCTACCACTTTTCTCAATTTTCTTTAACCATCCCCAATCCCTGGCCCATTACCCTTGCGTTTAACCTTTTGTACCACTCCATCTATATACGTATAAATTGAACAGCTAAGGCATGATAACACATCCCTGGTGAAGTTCCACCTTTACCTCATACAGATTTATAAATATATGAAATAACTTAGAAGGTGATACAGCCCAAGCTCAAACAATACATGAGTTCAAATCTAAATATCATAACTGGAAATCAAAGATATAGATTAAGCTGGAACTGTACATGAATTTGAGTCTTGGTATGTTAGAAAATTAGAGAATAGGAGACAGGACCTAATAAGTGTTGCTCCTTTCCAGCATACTACAATTAGGTAAATACTGCACTTGCCTGAAAATTTACTGTTATCAACATACCTCACAAAATGCATCTGAGATCCACAGAAGACATCAAGGATGAGTCGTTCATAGGCATCTGGCAACTTGGCATTCTTGTATCGAGACACATAAGTAAGATCCAGCTCAGTCTCCTCAATGCCAAATGTCATGCCAGGTGTTTTTGTCATCACCTGAAAACGAAAAGAAAGTTTAGCTATTTTATGAGAATGTATTTCCTTTTGTACCTTTATCATGCTAAAATATCTTAAAATTATTTTATGTAGTTACTGACACAACACCCAATATGGCTACACATACAAACAGCTGACCAAATAGGAAACAAAATGCTAAACCAACTTCCCATCCTAAACATACTAAACCCAATCAAACCTCCCTAACACAACCTGTTAGAAATATCCCCAGACATAACAATATGCTCAGTCTCTCTAACCACAAACTATCTATACAGTATACTAAGGGTTTTTTCACCCTTTTTAAGGAGGTAGCCAAATCAAAAGGCAAGTACCCACTCCCATCCACCACCTCTTCCTCCCTCATCTTAGCTCCACATGGATGATGGGTCATCCCTATATCCCACTCATTCCCCTGGGTCAGAAGCAATGCAGTATGACACTACATTCACAGCAAGATGTACATTCTGACAGTCAGTCTGGCTTCAGATTGGGAAGGTTGTGTGTATTAAACCTTTTAATATTTTATACAAGAGTGATGTACTGCAATAGAGAGAGGGGTGTGTGGACTGTGTGTACCTTGACCTAGTGAAGGCATTTGATAAAGTACTTCACAGTCAACTTGTGGAAATTGGAGTATGTTGGAGGACTGAGAGGCAAATTACTACAATGAATGAAAGATTTTTTTTGTTTCTTTTAAGGAAAGATACATGAGGATAGTAGTGAAGGATGAGATGTCAAGATTGAGAGCAGTAATGAGTGAAGTTCCACAAGGTTCAGTGCTTGCACCAATAATGTTTGTCTATATCAATGACATAATGGAAGGAACAACAAGCTGCCAACATGTTTGCAGATAATGCAAAAATCATGAGAAGAGTGCAAAATGAGGAGGATGGTAGACTATTGCAAAAAGATATAGACACTAATTTTGCATGGTGCCAAGAATGGGAAATGAAGTTCAATACCAAAAAATGCAAAGTACTGGAAATGGGTATTAGTAGCAAAAGACCATCCTTAACCTCTTCCATCTTATCCTTGGTCGTCCCTGCAAATTCACTTCACTTCTGCCTTCAACACCTCTTTTACTAATCTTTCTTCACTTGTTCTTTCCATGTGTCCAAACCATCCCAATACTCTTCATCTGCCATCTCCTTTTCCAGCCCCACTCTCCTCACCTCCTCATTTCTCACTCTATCCAACCTTGTAACCCTTACCATACTTCTCAGACATTTCACCTCAAACACATTTAAACTTATCTCCACAATTATCCCTTCATATAATCTCTTTGCATCCATTCCCAAATGTCTATTTCTCATGACCCTTTTTAATCCTTCCAAATTTATTTACTTCTCTCAATCTACAATTTACCTCCACCTCCACTCCTTTTCCTGCCACATTTGACCCCAAATGCCTAAAGCTATTCACTTCCTCCAGCTTTTTTTAAGACTTACTTCCAACTTACTGCCATCCTCTCCCCCTTGTACATCTCATCACACTACTTTTACCCACATTTACTTTCAACTTCTATTGCATACCCTCCCAAACTCTATCATTAACTGTCTTAATCCCTCCTCTGATTCTGCCACATGTAGTGTCATCAGTAAACAACAACTGGCTCACCTTCCACTTTTCTCTATTTCCTTAAATCATCTTCATTACCCTACCCATTACCCTTGCATTTACCTTCTGCACCTTCCCATCCATATACAGATTGAACAGTTATAGTGACATGACACATCCCTGACACAGTCCTACTGATACTTCAAACCACTTGCTCTCTCCATTTTCAATTCTAACATAGGCTCATTAGTCTTGTAAAAACCCTTGACTACGCTAAACAGTTCTCCCATCCCATATATTTGTAATACACACCAAAGTGCCTTCCTGTCTACCCTGTTTTTTAAATCCACAAAGGCCCAAAAAACATCCATACCTTTTGTTAAAGCTTTCTCACATATCCGCCTTATCACAAAAATATGATCCATCCCCTACCCCTAAACCCACACAATTTCTCATCAGTTACTCCCTCTGTTCCTCTCCTAATCCTCTCAAAACTCTCATAAGTCTTCCCAACTACACTTAACAAACTGATTCCTCCAAAACTACTACAATCACACTTATCCCCTATTCCCTTGTAAAGTGGAACTATAAGGCACTCCTCCAATCTTCTGGCACTCTACCCTCCCTCAGACACATATCAAACAACCTCACTAGTCAATCCACTATTACTGTTCCTCCCTTCTTCAGACACTCTGCATGACACCCATCTAACTCAGGTGCCTTACCTGCTCTCATAATTTTCAAAATTACCTGTACCTCATTTTCTCTTATTTCTCTTCCATTTTACTCCCATCACTGTCATTTTCTTAGTGCCTCCCACTGCTACCACCAATCCCTCCCTATCCTCCTCCACATTCAACAGCTCTCTAAAATACTCTGGCCAATTTCCTTTTACTGCCTCCTCTTCCACTAACATCTATCCATCTGTGCCTTTTACCTTTTCTTCTCTACTTCACTTCCTCTTGTAACTTCCTTCCAAAGCATCTTTTTATTACTTTATCTTTTTTTTTTGTCATACTCCACCCCGTTTTACATTTCTCCTTTTTGCATCTTTTATCTTATGCTTTTCTTTTTTCTTTGTACCTCTCATAGGTTTCTCTTGTCCTACTTTGCAACCAATCCTCAATGTTTGCTTCTTCTCGTCTACTTCCTTCTTCACTTTATCATCTTGCCACTCACTACCCTTCCTTCTATTCCTTCCCATCCTCATTCCACATACCATCTTTGCACACTTTGTCATCCTCTCCTTGAAACACCCCCATTCCTATTCCACTCCTACCTCTACTTTATCCTTCACTGCCTCCCTTATATTCCTGCTCCTTTTCCTTCTCATTTAAACAGTTTACTCTAAGCACCTCTTAACCTTTCACCCCTTTTCTCTTTCTCCACCTATCCTCCACTCTCAACTTACCTGCCAACAAAAAATTATCTGATATTCACCCATTCTCTCCCCCAAGAGCATGGACATCCAGAATTCTTCCTACTCTTCTTTTGGATACAACTACATAGTATACCTAAGCCTGATTTTTTTCTTAAACACTGTGTTAGCTATCATCAACTCTCTAAACACCTCTCCACCATGAAGGATTCATGAAATTGTGTCATAGAAAAGGTGGTGGACAAGGTGAATGAATACATAGTCAATTAGGATGATGAACTAGTGGAAATGTGGCAACTCCTTCCATGAGAAGGGTTCACTAAGGATGAACTGGCAATACCATTGGAGAAGAAACTAAGTGCAGTTTTCACATGGTTTAAGGGAGAATTAATAAAAGAGAAGATTGTGATAGGAGTAAATGGGGATGTCACTTTACCTTACCTAGCCACCTTACTTTACAAGTAACAGCAAACAAGTTGAACATGTATACAAAACACATGCATGAATATCACATTTGCATATACAAGCATTTCCACGTGCATTCATCACATAAATGCATATGTTTATGTATATAAAATAAATGCACCAATATAAAAGCTCAAAATATAATTAATACACATCTTTATTTTGAATCAAGTTTTATGTAAATATCAACTCAAATGACTGTCAATGGGTGAAGGCACCATAATAAAATGATGAACAGGAGACTTACCTTACAGTATATAGCCTCACCAGGTTGAACACGGAGGACAAGTTCATTACGTTTGCTCTGCCCATGGAAAATGTCACCTGGTACATCATGATACTGAATGCGCACTTCTGCCTTCCTTTCATTCAAAGCCTTCCCTGTTGGACCAATAATCATAAGAATTTCCAACATGATAACAGTGTAATTTTTCAAAAGATCTTTATGGAAAATATAGGACAAACTTCCAATCTATATAGAGTACATACATACATATACCAAAGGCTTTTTTCCCCCTTACACAAGGGGTAGTAAAAAAAAAAAAAGGCATAGAAATCAATCTATATATAGTAAATACAGTAAAAAATCCATTCTTTTGGCAACCAGTGTTTCAGCAAACCTGATTCTTTTGGCACTTTAAAGAAACAGTCACATTCTGGGAGTTTTCCAGTCTTTTAGCAATTTTCCTAAATTGTAACAGTACATAGTTGTTTTTATAAAGGCACCTTGGTGAACTCATGTTTTTTTTAACCCTGACAGGTTTGACAGGATAGTATTGCAGGTGTTGCAATGGGAAAGCTGTTAAAAGCGGACAGAAACTTTTGCAAGAGTAGAAAAGCTTGTGTTAGGGTTTGGAGTGGTGAGAGTGAGTGGTATATTAGATGAATAGAGGGCTTTCCCAGAAATGTGTTGTCACCATAGTTGTTCAATGTGTATATGGATGGTTGTACAGGAAATAAATGACTGATTGACTGATTTGTGGTTTATGGTGCCACAACATCTAAGTCATATGGAACTGCTTACAAACTTTCTAAATGTAGCAAAAATGGTAGGCCAAAATTTAAATTTTGAATAAAATTTTGGTATGGTAAAATGAATGGAAAAGGTATCTAAAATGTGATATTAAAAAACAGGGAATGGGGTGGGTCAAAAAGATAGAATATGTTCAGAGGTGGAGGAATAATTCTTTTTAAAAGGCCAGCATTCTCTACAAACATGAGTACACGGGTTTTTGTGAACATGAACATAAGTCTTCTTTTCAAGTATCTGCAAGATGCAGAATACTTTGTCCTCATTGTGACAATGGAAGAGGTACTCTTGTAGGTCCATCAGACTTAGATAGTCTACTAGAAAGTGTTGTACTGTTAGGGGCACTAAGCAGTCATCACATAATGGTTGTGTTTCCCAGGATCTCTTCTATAACTATCCTTTTTGAGTTTCTTTTCTTGTCCTCTTGTTTTACTCTTATCCCCCTTCAATAAATCATCACTGTCGAGGACTTCCATCCCTTTCATAATTCTGTAAATGGTCAGTAGATCTCCTCTTTCTCTTCTTTTCTTTGTTCCAGGGTTGGTAGTTCCAGTTTGAACAACCTTTGTCATATGTCAATTTAGAGAATGTTCGTGCCATCTTTGTTGTAGCTCTTTGAATTCTTTCTAATTTCTTTATATTCTTTTAAATACTGGGTGTCCAGTGTCCCAGTGTACTCCAATCTTGGTCTTACCAGTGTGACTTATATTTTCTTTATCATTTCCTCATCCAAGTAGTCAAAGGCCACTTTCATTAATCTTAGTAAATTGTGTGTGTGTGAGAGAGAGAGGGAGAGTGCAACAGTTCCTGCTACAATGTGAGTAGGAACTCGGTCACTACCTTTCTTCATCCCTCCTGTGATCCTGCTACATGTATAGTGTTGTCAGCAAACGACAGCTGGCTTATCTCCCATTTTTCTCCATTTTCTTTAACCATCTCCAATCCCCAGCCCATTACCCTTGTGTTTGCCTCTCACATCACCCCCATCTTTGCATAAATTGAATAGCCAAGTCGACATAACACACCTACGCGATATAGCATTAGAAAAATATTAATTTTGTAAATTATAATACATCAATGTAATATACTTTTATCTTGGCGGAAATCAATAACAGAAAACACTGTTAAAAGCTATACACTAACGAACGAAGTGGCGTCTACTCTTTTAGACGCCATCTTTGTTTTGATAGATTCGGAGGTCGAAGACGACAACGACCCTGAAGCCTTTAGAATTGCAGGTACCGCATTATTAAATGCAGGTTAGGTTAGGTAGGTAGGTAAGGTTAGAATAGACGAAGTGATCGCACTTTAATTTCTTCGACCTCCGCATCTACCAAAACAAAAATGGCGTCTCATGCAGCCGAGGCAGGTACGTTTGTTTCTGTATAGCTTTTGGCAACTTTTTCTGTTACTGATTTCCGCCAAGTAAAACGTATATCATTGGTGTTTTATAATTTACAAAATTAACATTTAATTTTTTATTACTATATCGCGTAGGTGTGCACTTCTAAAAAAAAAAAAAAAAAAAAAAAAAAAAAAAAAAAAAAAAAAAAAAAAAAAAAAAAAAAAAAAAAAAAAAAAAAAAAAAAAAAAAAAAAAAAAAAAAAAAAAAAAAAAAAAAAATTATATATATATATATATATATATATATATATATATATATATATATCACAGGTGAGAAATGTAGTAACACATTTATAAATCACAACTAACACCACAGTCGGACGAAAGAAAGAGTTGCGTAAGCGGAACTATATATTTCGATTGCTACCTGCAATCCTCTTCAGTAGTACAAAGTGGCAGGGAGGAGGCTATCTTAAGTAGCAACCTCTTACAAAAGAAAGGGAACACGAGAAAATACAGAACATCACTGCCCCAGCCCTAGTTGACCTGAGGCTGACACGAGGTCGGGTCAGGGGGAGGGGGAGGAAGCTTGTTGACAATATTTTTGGTGATGAATAGTCCTGAAATGATGTCTGGGGTCCATTGACCCTTGGAAATATTCATCGTGGGCAGATAATCAATTAATGTTGATTCCACCATTTTCCTTCTGAACCCACACCCCGATTTGTAAATGAGATCAGATTTCTCCCAGTCCATCCGGTGATTAAATTTATCAACGTGTTGAAACACTGCTGAATTTATTTGGCCATATCTAATCGACCTTTTGTGTTCATTTAATCTTGTCGGTAGGTCTCTTCCCGTCTGGCCAATGTATGAAAGGTCACAATCTTTACATGGAAGGGAGTAAACACCTGGGATATGTTCTTCCTTCAACCTCTGGTGAACATTAACAACTTTTTTATTAATAGTGTTAGGGTAGTTATGAATTAAATTTACTTTCTCTTTGGGAAGAAACTTGGACAATTGACTGATGGACTCTGAGAAGGGGATGACTAGGGGATTTTGTCTCTCTTTCTTTAACTTAGTGGAAGGGTGTTTGAAAAAACTTGCTCTGGCTTGACTAAGGGCTTTATCCAAAAACCAATGAGGGTAGGCTAATTTTGTTAATTGGGACTTGATGGAAGTTAATTCGTGTTCTAAAAATTGGGGGCTACAAATCCTAAAGGCTCGGAGAAAAAGTCCCGAAGCTACACTCCTTTTAATGTGATCTGGGTGATGACTGAAGAAATGGAGGTAACTACCTGAATGAGTGTTCTTTCTAAAAACAGTAAAGGCAAGCTTATTCTCATTCTTCATGATTAAGATGTCTAAAAAGGGGATTTTATCATCTTTTTCCCATTCCACTTTGAACTTGATGTTGGTTGTTAAATTATTAAGTTTATCTAGAAAAATATCAAAGGGACCCCAACTCTCATCCCAAAGAGTGAAAATATCATCAACGTATCTTAACCAAATCATACCTGGGGGTTTAATTGTTGGAAGAAGAACACTCTCAAAGTATTCCATGTAAAGATTAGCCAGAACGGGAGAAAGATTCGAACCCATGCTACAACCAAACTTTTGCCTGAAAAACCGATTTTGAAAGGAAAAGACATTAGATGACACGCAGGTGCGTACAAGGGCAATGATATTGGAAACCGGAAGGGGGAATTTGTCTTGGAATGGTTGTAGCTTAGTTTCTAGAAAGGACAAAACATCATCAACACAAATGTTCGTAAATAATGAGATAATATCAAGACTTAATAAGCGACGGCCTACTATATTAATCTCCTTTATTTTCTGGATGAAATCTTCTGAATGTTTCAAATGGGAATTGGAAAATTTGCCCACAAATGGTGATAATAAACCCGCAAGCCATTTAGAGAGTTTGCTGGAACAAGAACCCCTGTTGGAAATAATGATAGCCTCCTCCCTGCCACTTTGTACTACTGAAGAGGATTGCAGGTAGCAATCGAAATATATAGTTCCGCTTACGCAACTCTTTCTTTCGTCCGACTGTGGTGTTAGTTGTGATATATATATATATATTAATGTTGTTTGGTCTTTGTCAGCCATAAAAGTGGTGTCTGAGCAAATTCTTCTTTCCTCGGTAACTGGTTTGTTACAATAAAATACACCAAAGGAGACTTAAAATGACTCCCATGTATTTGGAGCTTTTATCATCCTGTAGACTTTGCTCAGTTCTTTCCAAGTCAGTTTTATACACCTTTCGTGTTGGTAATGATAATGACTGAATATTCATTAATTGTCATGCAATATTAGTTGTGTATTTAACTTCTTAATAATGCGACACATTTGATTCCTATATTCAACCAAATGTATATATAACTACTAGCAACTCGTGACCTTATACACAGAGGAACTATCGTTTATACTGGAGCCGTCACGTGCCATAATATAAGTTATTCATTATACAAATTTTGACTCATTACATAACGTGTGTATTTCATACATATAACTATCTTTTGTAATTATGATACAAAAAAGAGTGGGCCCAAACAATTAGTGATGCATTACTTGGGAATCCTAGATCTACATACCTAACTACCAACTCACTCGCTCAGGGGCGACCGAATCGATACGGGTACAGAGTAAACTTTTTGCGAGCGCTCCCCGTACTGGCTGTTGCTCCTCGCACTGCCTGCTCACGAACTTTCAGTTATGGTTACATAAGTTACTGTATACATTTGAAAAATTTAGTTGTTGACCGTTTCTAATTTTGTGTAAATTTTATATTAGCATGAAGGACTTTTTCTTTGGAATTCAGTAAAACATAAGCACCTCGTATATTTTTCTATATTCATTATATTTCTTATTGCATATGTCCATGAAACCAATGCTATTGACACAACTGACAAAAATATGTTCTAAAAAAGAAAAGAAAAGGCAGCCATTTTTTCTCAAAATAACTACTAAAACCTTATTGATTGGAAATTTACTTCAACATGCCATGGCCATCGGAATATCCATCAATAACAAAGATATATGCCCAAAACGAATGCTTACATGTGAAATAATTCCTGAGTTATTATGAAAATGCCTTAAATGGCCGCCATTGCTGTCTGGTTGGCTCCATATCCAGTGTTCTTTGAATATGCATCTTTTAACACTACCAAATTTTGGTGCCATTACTACTACTATTACTACTACTGCTGCTACTACTTAAAAAAAGTTTTGCACATATCTGCTTACATGGCCAACATATTATTACAAGGCGTGTAGTCATCGACATTACAACGAAATTCATATACTACATTTGCCGATGGAAGGTGTCTGAAGTCGTGTTGTATGACGCCTTATGCTGTCGTTTCCTATACGAATAATTGAAAAAAACATACGTTTTAGTCTATATGTCCCTCCAGTTAAACTTCAAATATGTACATTACAATTGCATGTACTGTACATATTAAAAACATTCGCATACCAATAAGTAATAGGACACCCCAACATCTACTGAGGTTCCTTTTTATGGTGCATTATGTCGGTTAAATTGTAAATACTGGATGGAGTTTTTACTTAATTGCAGGGCTGAAGGTCAAGTCTCCCATCATCGCACAGTGACCACTGCAAAAGCTGGCGGGACACGGATCGAAGCAGGACGACAACAACCAAGGTGTGGTGTGGTGGGGAGGCGTGGGCGAGAGCGACTTGACGCAACACCACGTTCAAGGTCAACAACGTTTCAACACGAATTTCTCCAACCGCCGAATCTTCACCCTCTCCCCCACTCACTGAGGTATCGCCAAAACCAACTGTCACATATCTAGAGGCGCTTCTTGGTACACCACTCTCTTCATGAATCCTTCGGCATGGACATCGAGTCCTTGGCGCAGATACATCATATATATATATATATATATATATATATATATATATATATATATATATATATATATATATATATAATATATATATATATATATATATGTATATATATTATATATATATACATATATATATATATACATATACATATATACTGTATATACTTATATATATTCATATATATACATATATATACATATATATATATATACATATATATATATACATATATATATATACATATATATACATATATACATATCACTCAGCCATCCTGAATCCACTGCTGAACAAAGGCCTCTTCCATAGCATCCCATGATTCACACAACCACGCCAACTTCTGTCATGTCATTCCTGCAAACTTCTCTAGCTCGTCTCCCTCTTCCACGCTGCCCATCTCGCGGCGTCCACTCAGTAACACATTTTCCCCATCGCTTATCAGTCGTTCGCGCTAACTTACCTGCCCAATTCCACTTCCTCTCTTTTACCGCCTCCACAATATCTTTCACTCCAGTCTGCTCTCTCACCCAACTTGCTCTCTTTCGGTCTCTCTGCGTTATTCCCGTTATTGATTTCTCCATTCTCCTCTGTGCATTCCTTAGCTCTGTCTCCATCGCCTTCGTCAGTTTCCAAGTGTCACGCCCGTTGATTAATGCTGGCATAATGCATTGATTGTAAACTATGCGTTTCAATCATAAAGGTAGAGTCTCTAAATATTATATTATATCATATTATACTTACCACTTTCGAACCTATTGTAATACACCTTTTTATTCCATTATCATAACATTTGGTCATTTTCACCATCTGGCCTAAGTAATTACACTTTTCAACTTCTTCAAGTCTCACCATTATCTTTTTACTTTGAACTTTCATGTTGAACATTACTTTGGTTTTACTCTTATTCATTTTCAAAACTACTTTGAGACTTTCCTTGTCAAATCACTCAGCATATCTTGCAAGTCTTCTGCCCTTTCTGAAATAAGAGTAATGTTATCCGCAAATCTTAGGTTCAAATACTTACCATTAATCTCCAAAACTTTCTCTTCCTAACTCAGCCTTCTGAAAATATCGTCTAAGCAAGCACAACTGTGGGTTGCCTTTAACACCTCGACCACTGAGAGAGTAATTTTTCCTAACTTTAGGAATCAGATTCCAAATTCCAAGACTTTTGTAGTCTCCGTGATCAAGGGGTTAAAGGCACCACACTGGCGTCGGAGCGATAGGTTCGAGTCCTGCGCGCGACTGTCGTATGAATTATATGATTGATGTCGCTGTCCACTAGCGAATTTCTCACGTAGTTACAATGGCGAAGCGTGAAAGGGATTTGTTCCAGTCCTTACCCCCCTCCCATGGGTGGGCTTGGGTCTCAGATGAAAAGGGAATTAGGATCGCAGAGTGATCTTTGGGAATCAGAGAGATTCCAAGTTCCGAGACTTTCGTAGTCTCAGTGGTCGAGGGTTTAAAAGTAACGCACAGTTATCTCACTGGTGGCGGAGCGGTAGGTTCGAGTCAGGGGCGACTGTCATATAAATTTTATATATATTCTCTTACTAGATCGTTGCACAAACATCCGATGTTTATTCAATGCATAACTTTGACGTATGTTAATGTTTCCAATTAACTATTTTTTTCTGATAGGTTTCTCCGATCTTACTATTTCATAAATGAAAACACAGCGCGTAAACTATTCTCGCTTTTACTGGGAACGGTGGATATTCTAAAGTAATTACATCATACTGAGTTATCTTTCTACTCAATTTTGTTTAATCTATCGTCTCCGTAATAAATTATTTGTTTACAAAATAGAGTTGCAGTGCGAGAAGTCTAATTTAGAAGGTATATAATTACAGATACCTTTGTTACCTACAATACACTTACATATTTTCTTACAAATGCAATATTTCTTAGACGTTATTTATAGTTTCATTGTAATCACTGTTTCTTTGTATCTTAATCTTCTGACAATCATTATTTACGAGTTTCTTACCGATGTTAAAACATTCACTTCAGTCGCGCATATTTTACTTAGCTAAAAATTCTTATTCGTATAGTCCACCATATCAGCCGTTATTATTTTTTTTTACCACTGCTTACCCTATCTTATGAACAAAGTGGAGATCTATATTATTTTCTGAAGGAGGCGAGGAATTTGCGTGTCGCTGGTGCCTGTGTGTAATTCCTTATTGGAATGGAATATAGTTGTAGAATAACGGGCTTCGGGCTTATGAGGTTCACCGCTTTGCCTCTGCCTTAAATTTGTATTAAATTCGTTCGTTAGCCTGGTTTATATTTTCAACCAACTTTTCTAACAAATGTATGCATCTGATGCGGAGAAAAATTCTAACATGTTGTAATTTTTCAACGTTTTCTATGACCACGTGATGATCCTCCGTTTTGCAAGAAGATTAAGATGTTTACACAAGAAGGATTCTACACTTCGGTAGAATTGTCGATACGTTACCCTGACAGTGCTCATTAAAAAAAAAAAATATTACTACACACTCAATGTCATCACGTTCTTCCTAGATCATCTGATGCGCTCTGACGTGAGTTTAGTGAAAGAGAAGAGAGGACCAAAAGAAGAGAGCAGCCATTGATGAAGAAGGATACAAAAGGAGTGCACTGGGGAAGAAATATGATGTCATTACGTTTCTGCTCCCTATCCACCTCTGAAGCCGACCTCCCACCATGGATGGACCTTCTCCCATGTCATCATGACTAGTCTGCAGCTACGATTCCTCTGGGTCGCCACCCATCCCTAAAAGAGTAGTGTCTAGCATAACCCTGACACCACCTCTGGCGACATCTCTCTTACCAGCACCAGACCACTACCTGCTGGTTAAAATCCGGGTAGGATGTGAGGGGAAAGGATGGGGAGGGGAAGATAAAACAAGGGAGAGGGGAGGTGATGGGGGTTGGGGGGCTCTAGAGTACTTAAAATGGGTGTGAAAGTGTGGAAACGAGTGGGGAGAGAAAATGGGTACGGCAGCTGATGACAGCAGTGCTTTTATGAATGACTGCCGTAAACTAGGATGATATTAAAAGAATAGTCTGTATTTATGGAACACGCCTTCCTTACCACCATGGCCAAAGGCCTCAAAAGAACTGACACTGCACTCCCCTAAAATTTACACCTTCTCTCTCTCTCTCCCTCTCTCTTTCTAGACACTGGGGAGGCAGCCGTCATGAGAAAGTTCTTGCAGACATGGAATGATGACACCAGATTTCAAAACCAGTACGACCACTTACCACACCGGAGGATGAAGGGCACGCCATCCCACCGCTCATTGTTAATCTTGCAGACACCGAGGGCGTACGTAGGAGTGCAGGACCCTGAAGGCACAGTTGGGTCATCCAAGTAGCCCATTCTGGAGTCCTCGGTAGTGCCATTGGGGTCGGCCATGTACTGCCCCAGCACCACGTCGTCCAAGGTCAACGTGTCCATGCACTTCAGCACCTTCACCTAAGACACAGAAATAACATCTCTTAGTTCCCACAATACACTATGCATACACTGGGAATAACATAAATGTGATTGGTCAATGTTATATATATATACATATTGGGAGGAGCTGGAGTCTAGGAACAATGTTGGAAGAAAACAAACACTGGACTCGACATTAGAAGTTTAATTCTACACTTTGAACAATGTCCGGGGTTCATCTTCAGGGATATACAGTAAAAGGGAAGGAAATCAATATACAAAGGGCATGCAAGCTACACTGGGGTAGGTGTCCCAAGTTTACCATTACTCTCCAGGAAATACTCTTGTCTCCAGGTTGGACAGCTGTTCACAAAAACACAAATCACAATAAGCATAAAATACAAGAAACACATTATTCTAAAATTTATAAATGTAAATAAATTCCTAGGTGACCCACCCACCCAGTCAGACTTTACCATTACGGTCCATCACCCAGAATAAAATCAAACAGAAAATCAAATTATAGAAAAAAAATAAAAAATAAGTAGATAAAGAAAATAAACAAATTAATTAATAAGGGCAACAGAATGCCCACAGAAAGAATGCCTAGAAAATCTACCTTCTAGTTAAAAACTAATACTGAAAAGGAGGATGACGTAGAAATGAATAAAATAACAACAAAAGACATGATCCCCTGAGACCAATCCACTGAAACCTACTGCACAAACTAAAATGTAAAGCATGGAAAAGGGCACACACTAGCATGGAGTAATGCAAGTGAGATTACTTTCTACAATAACATAGTCGAAAGGAACATCATTTAAAGTAGTTTAATAAAATTCACAATACTAATTTCAATCTTAATCTAGGATTGTATAAACTAGACAATTATATCTATAAGGAAACAGCAAATATGTTCCAAATGTAACAATTATTAGACATATGATCCTCATCTCGTCCCCATGGAGAGTTTCCCACATTTCTATGATACTTAGTTACTACCTTCTCCTACCGTCGACACTTGAATACCATGTCCACGTCCCATTTCCCCTACTATCTATTACGCTTGTTTGTACTCTCCAACTATGTATTTCTGCACTGACAGTGGTTTCTTTTCAATAGTGGTTATCTTGCATCTGTGCAACACACATTTCTAGTGTTTTTATTACATATATAAGAGGGTCGTAGATATAGGTAGACAAATGAAGTAAATAGAGGGGTAGGTGGCGAGAATTTAATTTTTATGAGTTGGGTATTTGGTAAACAACAGTTCGTTGGCTAGGAAGTTGCACAAGCTCGCTCTCCGCCTAATGTTTACAGTCACCGGGGACCCGATTTCATTGCTGTATAATGTTAATTGCTATGCTGAAGTAACAATGTGTAAACTAAGCCAGTGTGCACTGAATTCGAGATTGCTTGAGTATATGAGCTCTGAGCTCTCATCTTGTGGGTAATGACTATCGATGAAGACTAACACATTATCCAAGACTATTATCTCTCTCTCTCTCTCTCTCTCACGCGCACACACACATATATATAGTATAGTATAGTACAGTCAGACCGTAGATAGCAGCAGCGTGAGTAAAACATGACGAGTCTGGACATAATCCAAAAAATTACATAACTACTTTTTAAATCGCACTCTTATACCTTGTATACAGTTCCTAAAGTTCTACAGATTTTGTCCTAATGAGAGACGATTTTGTTTGGCCTACAGGAGATCCTCACGCTGAAAGAGTTTAAACTATTTCAACCTGTTCGCTAATGTATAACGAAACCTGCGAGCTACGTTCATGCTATGGCGAACATTAAAAATACAGTAAACCCTTGTGGTAGCATTCCAGTGTTATCATGTAATCAGCATGGTCAAGCTGATTATTCGCAACCACTCCCATTCCAACAATGCCTAAAACCCAGACTCTTACTGTACGTAAAACCATGCCAGATTAGACCACCGTGGTTGTGAAAAGGCTCCATTCACCGCTCCCCCACCCCCTGGGGATAGAACAGACCTTATCGGTATCATTGGAGCTGAGCTTAACATGATGAACACTACCATCTTTTTAAGGTTCCATCCTAATGAGAACGGGTCTCTCACCGAGAAAAAAATTCCACCAAGACAGGCTACATCTCGTCTCTTGCTTATTAGTTGATGAAGGGTGCGCGAGTGATTCGTGCCTGGGTGTGCTGCGCGTGGATCTGTTGCAACAATTAGGAAAGAATGAAGTTGGCCGGAGGAAACGAAAGGCGAGGAGGGGAGAGTAGGGGGGGGGATGAAGACACGCACGAGGACGATCTATTGGCTCAGGAAGTAGGAAAACGTGAGGAGCTTTCGACAAGAGGCGCTTGAAGAGATCCGTCTGAAAAAGTTACCCCAGGTCGGAGGGCGAAGTTGAGTGGAGGAAAGACGTGAATCCCAGGGGCGGAAGTGCCCCCGCACCCCGTGGAACTTGCACAATCACGAGCAAAATCATCGAACCGCTTGGAAGAATGGAAACCGACCCCGAGGTGCGTGCGGGGGGAGGGAGGGAGGTTCTGGGTGACAGACGGACGGGGGGTGAAGGGTGAAAATGAGCGAGCGAGTGAGTAAGGGTGGGTGGATAGGGGGGGGAGTTCTAAAAACGAAGGTTGCACAACTTTTGGAAAGTGTGCACTCGGTCGAGTGAGGCAAACGATGTGAACATCGGGTGTGCGCAACTAGTATCTACAAGCAATATGACAACACCTTCCCTAGTGTTGTAGAAAGCTATATCTGATTCTCATTATAGAGATTCGTTCTAAACTATGTGGGGGAATATTTGGATCGAGAAAATAACTGAATATCATTCCAAATTTGAAGAGAGGAAATAGTTGTTCAAATATGCTTCTTCTCCCTCCCCCTCCACCATTTTCCTCCTGCGAGTTCGGCAGAAAAAAAAAAAAAACAATCAATACCTAACACGGTAAAGCGAAACAGGAAAAAAAAAGATTGTAAGAGAGGGAAAGATAGAGAAATGGGGGGAGGGGGACTTTTCCAATGCCAGGTTCTGCAATCGACAGTTTCAATTCCTTTCCGCAATCTCCAAGTCAATCAGGCTTCCCAATCTTTGGCCATACTCATCGTCACGAAACTCCTGCAAGTGCGCCCTGCAGTGTCCATGTAATAAGCGATGATGCGAGATTTGCCACTATCCCTTGTACACAGTTTGCGTGGCGCGTCGTTTTGCCTTCAAAGATCCCTCGTTTCCACAGGCGGAGCCTTAAACAGTTTAGAAAACTAGTAGCTGGAAGAGGATGCCAGGCTCGATATTGAAGTCGTCTTCTGGGAGTTATGAAACAGAACTCAATTAATACACGATGGACGAAAAAAAAGATCGAAAGCACCGCCCTAAACAGACATGTACACTATTACGTCCTAGTGCACCCGGCATGGTATTCTTGAATTCCGGTCCTAGAATTGAACGGTTTATTACAAGTGCGGCGTGAACGCCGTTGCACCTTCTCGTCGTCGTCTGCACTGTGGTGCCTGACGAGATCTCACTCTCAATGTGGAGCTCACTCTCTCCTTCTTCCACTAAGCAACGGTATTTGGAGCAATCATCCCCTTCGCTATGCTGGCATACTTGATTTCATTCGAGCAAATGATCGTCGCTTTCATTCGTTTGGGGAGATCTAACTACATGAGAGAGAGAGAGAGAGAGAGAGAGAGAGAGAGAGAGAGAGAGAGAGAGAGAGAGAGAGAGAGAGAGAGAGAGAGAGAGAGAGAGAGAGAGAGAGGAGGGAGAGGTAGAGAGAGAGGTAGAGAGGGAGAGAGGGAGAGGTAGAGGGAGAGAGGTAGAGGTAGAGGTAGAGAGAGAGAGAGAGAGAGAGAGAGAGAGAGAGAGAGAGAGAGAGAGAGAGGGGGAGGAAGAGAGAGAGAGAGAGGGGGGAGGAAGAGAGAGAGAGAGAGAGGGGAGGAAGAGAGAGAGAGAGAGGGGGGAGGAAGAGCGAGAGATAGAGAGGGAGGAAGAGAGAGAGATAAACAGAGAAAGAGAGAGAAACATGACGAGTATGTGTGAGAAAAGTAAGAGTAGGTTAGGGATGTGCGGAGAAGAAACCTGGATGAACAGATAAAGTAGGAGAGAGAAGGGTCGGGAAGAGGAAAACAAATAAAAAGAACAAAAAATCGTGAAAGAGGAAAAGGAAGAGGAGGGAGTGCGGGGAAGGGAAAAAAGGACAAGTAAGAAATGAGACACAAGTGAAGAGAATGGACGAAAAGAGTTGAGATGATAATTATGAAAGGAAAAGAAGTCAGGAAAATGGTGGGTTGAGGATTGGTAAGCCCTTTACTACCCACCACAAGCTCAACAAAATCCTTGAGTGTCAGATTGAGACATGTAAAATATGTTAAAAAAAAAAAAAAAAAAAAAGACTGTAGGAAGATAGGTGACGGTGGACAGAAATGGGGGTGGGGGGGAGTGAATGTATGCATGGTTTGCAAGAGGAGAAAATGAAAAGGCGGAAGAATATGCATCGTTTTCCTTTCTTTCATTTTGTTCATTTTCATCGTTGACGGTAACTTCACACGGGAAAACGGCGGCTGGATCAACCGTCGTGACCATAATAAATTTGGGATTAATTCCATGTCAAAGTCAAAATCACCAAAAATGTGACTTTTTGTTAACTTTCACAAAATGGCACCATTCACTTCAAACCCAAGGTGAATATGATCTTTAACCTACTTCTCACTTAGAATATGAGGCTTTACAATGGCGAAAAATGCGCCGGTTTCGGCCTCGAGTCACGCTGAGTGGTCAAACTCAAGGTTACATGTTGAGAGTAGCTCGACTAGAAATCGATTGCAAAAAGAACCATTTTCCATGACCAAGAAACACGCCATCTCGTCTGGACTCTGCCATAAAGCCCTTTGACCCCGCGTGGCCCCTTAAGGTCACATCCATTTCCAGAAATGATTCTGAAAAACGGTCAGCCGCTGCAGGTAGCTATTCACTATTACCAACATCACCGTCAACTCCATGTGGGCCTTGTGATTTTTACCCTGGTACAGCAATTACATGTATTAAGATGCACTGAAATAACTAGTGCCGAACCAGGTTTGTTGTGGATGGGATCCCTTGTTGATTCCAGGCGACATCTTTCTACCTGGCGACACAACATCTTGGTCATATGTCGCAAGATTGAGGCAGGTGCTGGCTGCCTGCCGAGGGGTGCTTCCCTCAGCCGAACATGGCCGTCTGGAGGTAGCTGGTATACATGCATACAGTACATACATACATACATACATACACACACACACACACACACATATATATATATATATATACATATATATGCAGGTTTGAAGAGAAACAACCGAAGTAGAGCGCTTTCATGTATTACATAGTCAAATTAAGTACATAAGAATAAAGGAGACTGCAAGAGACCATGAGGCCTACACTAGGCAGTTCCATGTCCAATACCATCTATCATCCCCATCCATAAAGCTATCTAACCTTCTCTTAAAACAGCCAATATTTTCTACGCTTACTACAAGTTTTTAAGTCCATTTCATTCGTTAACCACTCTATTGGTAAACCAGCTTTTGTATATTTCTTTCTTAATTTTAAATCTGTCCAATTCAAATCCATCACTACGAGTTCTGACCGTTTTGTCTTAATGTGATGCCCTTGCCTGCATCACCCTTGTTAAAGCCCTTGACCCATTTGAATACCTCTATCATGTTACTCTGCACTCTACGTCTTTCCAGAGAGCGTAAGTTATGGCGTCTAAGCCTGTCTATGTAAAGTAAATTTCCGAGCCCATGTATCATTTTAGTCTTTCTCCTCTGTACTGATTCTAGTGAATTTATATCCATTCTATAGGACGGAGCCCAAATTTGTGCAGCACGGTCAAGGATGTGTCTTACGCCAAATAGAGTTTGATACCTACATCTGCAACGTCCTAGCAATAAATCCTAGTACCCTGTTGGCTACTCCTGGCGCTAATACACTGTTTCCTGGATTTAAGGTCAGGACTCACTAGCACTCCTAAGTCTTTCTCATATTCCGTTTTCCTTAAACGGTGTTATCTGAGCCATCCCCGTTTTCTGGATAGTGTAAAACAACGTTAACACATTGCATTTTGAGATGTTGAAGTTCCTTTGCCATTTCACCGACCATGTAAACTTAAGATCTTCCTGCAGCATCCCGGTGTCTTCCCCTGGCCTAACATGGCGTCCTATTTTTGTGTCGTTCGCAACTTACCAATATCACTAATAATCCTATTGTCCAAGTCGTTTATATATAAATGAACTGGTCGCATTCAGGTACCATATATATCCTCTCTTTTGTGAATACTTAGCGAAAGCATTTATTAAACGCCTCGCTCATTTGTTCCTCTGAATCTATCAAGACATCCTCGTCGGATTTAATTGGGCCTATCCTTTCCTTATTTTCAGTTCTGTAGAGATGAAAGAAGCCCTTTGGTTTAGATCCCGCTTGTCTGGCAACCTTAATTTCGAAGTTATGTTTCACTGTGCGCTTGTTCTTTTTAACCAGTCTACCCATTCCGCTATATCTATACGTAAGGCATGTTTCTCCTTTTTTCATCCTAACACAAAACCCTTTTTATTCTGATCTAATTTTTCAGCCCATCCGTAATCCATTTGGGAGTATTAGTATTCGCCCTTATCGCTTTTGGGGGTATAAATTTCTGCTGGGCAAATATAATCTTATACCTCTGACCCCCTTATTGACATCCGGGTCCACCTCATGAGACCTTACTAGCAGGACCCCCCTCCCCCCCGCGACACGACATAGGTGCCCCCCCCGCCACATATTCAATATTCTCGTCAAATGTTGTGAATTTGAAAAGCTGTAAGACGGTTTGGCTTACAGCAGGGGTTCTTATCCTTTTTTTTCAATGCCTGTACTCCTTGATTATCTAAAAGAAAAAAAAAAAAAAAAAAAAATTGTATCCCTATCCAATATAAATGCAACGCAAACATATGAAAAAGATTAGTGATAAAAACATTGCTGATAAATGATTCGATATATTCAATTACTGAACAAAGGTACTTCTTTATTTCAAATCAGAAATGTCAATTAGGAAGATACAAGGAATGCATATGATGTTTTCTCATGGTAAAAATACAGTACCATTTGCACTGGCTATCATGTAAGGTCACATCATTATTCATAGATCGGAATACACTCGTATATTAACTCTGAGCTCTCATCTACAAGGGCTGTCCAACACGTGATCCACGACAGTGATGATTGAATGACGCACAGACGACCCAACCCAGAAGTCAAGGAAAACCAGCCGACTCGGCGGAAAAGGCGGATTTGATGTTGGCACAAGCGGGATGACGCAAGATTTGCAAAGGAGGAGGAGGAGGAGGAGGAGGAGGAGGAGGAGGAGGAGGAGGAGGAGGAGGAGGAGGAGGAGGAGGAGGAGGAGGAAGAAGAGGAGGAGGAGGAGGTGGGCAATTTTGAATACCCAAAGACGTGGCTACCCAGGAACGATACAATTTCGAAGAAAATAGCGCAAGACTTGGGCCGGACACAGAGCAAAATGAAATCGCCTTCAACAAAAGAGTAACTGGTCAGATGATTTGGAAAGCAAACTGAGTGAGACAACTCTTTCAAAGCGTCTGTAGGAATTATGTTTATTTTAATGAAGAAAATAAGATGGTATACAACAAAGTCGCGCCTGATTTCACCATGTCCACGGTCTTCTAAAGAATCCAGGCCAATGTTCTCGTTTCTGCGGACCTACTCTCTTTCCCGCTCTTGAAGAAGGGCGAGAGAAATGAGTGCAGAAATACAAAAAGGAAGGAATATATATATATTATATATATATATATATATGTATATATATATATATACAGTATATATACATATATATATATATATATATATATATATATATATATATATATATATGAGAGAGAGAGAGAGATAAAGAGAGAAATGACCGGCGGGAAAAAGAGACTGGATGACGGGTGAGAAAAAGTGAGAGTAATAAAGAGAGAAGGAGAGGGAGAGAGAGAGGGAGATAGAGAGAGAGAGAGAGAGAGAATGGGGGAGTGAGAGAGATAGGAAGAGAGAAAGAGAGAGAGAGAGAGAGAGAGAGAGAGAGAGAGAGAGAGAGAGAGAGAGAGAGAGAGAGAGAGAGAGAGAGAGAGAGAGAGAGAGAGAGAGAGAGAAGGGGGGTCAGAGAAAGAAGCAGGATGGGCTGGGTGCCATTCCAAGGACGTGGCCCAACAAGCGTTGCATCCAGGCAACCACGGACTTCGGGAGAGTCTCGCCTGCGAGAAGGAAATGCCGGGAAGCAGCGAGTAGGTCGTCCCCTTTTGTTGAAGACATTCTCCCGAATTCCTTGGTCACCCGGCTGCGCTACGTGGACGCCAAGTAACATAAAAAACACTCAATGCTGTAGAAAATTAGATTCAGTTTACGCTGGAGGAAATTGACGCCTCCAGTTTCTGGGCACCGTTGTCAACCAAATGAAATTCAACGTTTGTTGGAAACCAACCAACAAAAACGATTTGTATCGCTTCCGCTCTCACCATGACGAGTTAGCACTGCAAAATACTTGGGCGAAGACTGCCAATACATATGTGCTTACGAAAGTGAAATCACTGTGGTTCGTCATCAAACTTTGAAAAAAGGGCGGAGAAAAATGGATAATCGTGTGCAACGCCGTGAACCACAAGACTTCCGACCAGCGACACCGGAAAACCTCAAGCGCATGAAATTTATATATATATATATATATATATATATATTATATATATTATATATATATATATTATATATATACACATATATTACCAAGAGGAATGCAACAGGTCTGACACCGGAGAAAGTTCACTAAAATCGCACACACATGAACATGGTAATGTTAGAAACAATGCCTGCATTCATAGCGACGTTACTTTTCGACCCTTTCATGTCGGCTCTTCCTTTCATTGTGAAGTAGCATTCACCAAGCGTCGGACACGTTCAGACCGTCGCGTGTGTAAACACCGGGATAACATCAGCTTGCGGAATGGAGCAAGGTGGTGTTTAGAAGCAGTGTTTATTCTAGTGTTAACTATTACAGAACAGAATAAATGCATGTGCAGCTCTGCACCCTTACTAATTCATTATATCGTCTAGACAAAAATGAATAAATAGTAAGGCCGTCTCTGAGTTACTCTGAATACAAGACCTTTCTCGTCCTTCCTTCGTATGTTTTTAATCTACATTCTGCGTCTTTACTTGATAAGAACTCCAGCGAACGAAATGTTATTCATAATTGCTTGGGACTCAAATGGCAATTAGTCTACCATAACTGTCGGCAGTTGCCATCTTCAAGTGTTTTATTTATCCCCAAAAGTTATACTTACCCAGTGCAAATATATTTTCATTGGTGACATTTGAACAGATTTGCATATAGATTATGTAACACTACAATAAAGGTATGTTCTTAGCTGAACACAAATGTACTAGTATTCACTAACAGTTGAATAAAGCTCATTTATCGGAAAAAGTTACCTTGCACGGTCACCTGTACCATACATTCCACATTTCCTGCTCATTAAACCATTCCCTATAATGATGTTTCTTATACATTTCATTCTGATTATGCTGTAATATTAAGTGATATCTATTTTTCGGCCGAAAAACGGCCAGACTAGAAACAAACCTAGGGCTTCGATCGACCGAGGCCACCTCACTTTACTGCGAGTCGACCAGAACAAGATCGCCTAACATCAGGCAGAATAAAACCTGAAAATGCATCTAGTAATGAAGGGATCAATGGGAGTTCTTGCCAATGAATTAAAATGTGTATATACAGTATACTGACTCCTTCCATATCGGATGTTACTTTTCCCCAAGTTGCTGTAACCGCTCCTATGGAAGACAACTCTCCACCAGCTGCAACCAGTAAAGACGAAGGTTAGGGCTTATGTCAGTGTTTCCCAAACTTTTTTTTGGCCATGCCCCACCTAATCACCTCTAGAATCCTGATGTCCCCGTTTCAGGTGAAGAAGCTTAAAACACTGTCACGTATCCCGATGTCACGTGGTTTTCTTTCTTGTAGTGATGGTAAATCGTCGGCCAGCACTCAGTCCCCCCCCCCCCGCCCTTTCGGCCACCTGTCAGCTGTGTAGTTTGACACACAGGGTCTGGGGCGTTCTTTTGTTAAGGCCTTGCGATCAGGTCAAAGTAGCAGTGGCCGTTATTCATTATTGCCAAGTTGTATCAGCTTGTATTTTATTGTGGTATATTTTAACTTTGTCTATTTACCTTTTAAGATTTTGTGATGTAACCAGATTTCTTGCAACTGGTCCTTTTTTGAATCGCAGATACCATTTGTCAAGACGTACGCTGCGTCGTACGGATGTATTTGAAATTTTATCTAAATGATGTTCGCATGCCAACAGTTATCAATTGTCGGCCGGACATATGTGCTTCGCGCAATGTCAAGTTGCCACCTTTGTAGTTGTTCTTTCTTGTAACCCTTTCTACTATGTTGTGATTAGTATTAAGGTTTTTATTTTTGTTACGTGCATTTCTTGTGTGTGTAATTTTAAGTTTTGTAACTGGGTTAGGCTTGTTAGCTACCAGTTGAAGTGGGATAGGAAAACACTTCCTATTGACCTTTCGGCCTCTGGCTCCAGTGACCATCAGGTCAATTGGCGAGCCTATATAGAGAGGGTCAACCCATTTCTCGCGGCTTTTTTCCATCTTCTTTCACCGAAGAGGAAGCTGCCGCCTTCCCTAAGTTTAATGTAAACCCCTTTAAGTGTTGTTCTAGGTAACCTTTTGTTGTACTACAGTGCTACGCGTGGGAACCAGACTTTTTATCTTAAACTTAGGTTTAACAATAAGTAAATGCACGGAGTCTTTTAATTCGCTTTCGAAATATTTAGATTTGTATTTTCCTTTTACTGTACCATTGATTTGCATATTTTCATCTTTCATAATTCCGTTTCCGTTGTTTAAATAGGCCAAAAATAGTTAAATTCATAGTTTATTGTTTAAATATATAGTTTAAATAAAGTGTATAAATGTTTCATTTTAATTTTTCTGTCACCGTACTACACCAGACCTGGCAAATAACCTAACTGTTTTGAAGTAGTACGTCTGTTACGACCTTGTTCGTAGATATTCACTTTCTTTTTTAATACTCCAAGGTCACATTATTGACAACACCTATACAGGCATTAGGAAATCTAAAATTTTGAAAATGCTTTTAATTAAAGTTAATAATTGTATTTATATTTCATAAAAGTACTGTTTTAATGCCATAAACACAGAATATACGAAGGATTGGGAAATTGTTTCAAAATGAAATTCCAACACTTTTAAAATTGCCCCTTTTGGGGCGGACGCCCCACGTTGGGAGCCACTGGCTTATAGGGACTTTGTTGCTGTTAATATCCTCACCAGTTTCATTCACCTTGAAGGAACCCCTGGTCGACAAATGGCTGTGTAAAAATATATCGATCCAAACATCTAGCTACCCTTTGCCGTCCACTGGAAAGAACCGGGCTGCCTCTCATAAAAATGATTCTTTGAGGTGTACCCTGCAACTGTACTCATACTGGGTTCTTTCTGTATAACGGATGAAACGCACGAGAGGCTGTTTAGCCGCTCAACCGCTGCGGCTGTTTAGCCGTTTTTATAGAACACACTACTTTTAATGGAATTGCGCGCATTAGCGGTTAAGTAACTAATGCGCGCAATTCCATTTAAAGTAGTGTGTTATATAAAAACGGCTAAACAGCCGCAGCGGTTGAGCGGCTAAACAGCCTCTCGTGCGTCCGTAGCCTTACTCACCCCCCCCCTCCCCGAGATTACGTGAATCATCCTTCATGTCCATCACTAGTTCATTCAGCTTCACGTAAATCTTATCTCGAGCTCAGTGACATTCTTTCACTTGATAATAAAATTAACTAAACATACGTTTGGACCATTAGATTAGCAAACGTCAAAAATAAGGCAATTTTTTTTAATCTTTATGGCTATTTACAAATTTATCATTACTTTGAATTCTACCATGAAGATCTTTCTTTACATTCAATGTTACAAAAGCCTTTTCGTTTCTCCATCCGCCATAAGAGAAGAAAAACCAGTTTTGATTTTGTTTTCAAAGCAAGCCACGTTACCTGAATCAAACCACACTTGCATTCTTTAAATTTGTGATCATAGTTAATTCAGAAACACTACATTAAGCGTCATTATCGATGCAATTCAATTTCAACTTTCCATTCTACCTCAAGAAGAAATTATATTCTAGCTGCCCCATTACTCCCTTTGTGATTACGAATGCCGCTTGCATACATAACAATGACCGGTCCCTGACCACCTCGGGGGATCACCACTCGCTAAATCCAAGCCTTTCATCTGTGACTTTTGAAACAAATTACAAAAATGTATGCATTTGTTCTCTAACACATAACCACAGCACTTCTCTCGATATTCAAGTTTTCTAGCTTATCAAGAATATTTCTGTGAAGCAACAACCCTAAAAACTCAATCGTACAGAAGGTACGAGGTAATTGTAGTTTAGAAAGAACGTCGGTCTCTCGGAGAAATGTGTGGAGAGAAGATGTAATTATTGGTGTTGATCCTTGCAAGGGAGGGGTAGGAAGATCGTTGCTAGGGGAGGGGGTGAACAGGGAGGCCATTGAAATGATTTCTATAAATAGGTTGGACACTCAAGTAAAATGTGATATAGTAAGGAAGAGGCCACAGGGGCAGGTGAGGGAGACGTTCTTAAAAAAAGAAAAAAAAAATGAGATATAATTCATCTTGGTGTTAGGATTGGATATGTATCCATTCATTCCATTTGAGTATGGTATGGGCATTGAGAAATCTAGGCTTAGTATTAATGACTGCAGTTTGTAGTGGGATGGGATGGATTTGAGCTTGTGCATTTAATGTCGAGGCTACAGTGGATGTTCTGGATAGGGGAAAGCCACGTTTTTTGTTATCCTAATTGTAAAGATCTGTTGGGGAGTTTACTGGTGTTGTATAGTTGATGCACTCCATTATGTCTTCTATGGTTTCTTTAGGATAGATCTTTTCTTGGAGTGGAAGAGTTGTAAGTCTTGGGGGTGGACAACAGGAGATGAATGGGTTTGTAGGTGAGAGTGGACTTAACTGGTGAAAGAGGGGGTTTGCACAGAAAATTCTTGCACCCTTCTTTGGGCGGGATGACTGTGGCTGTTCGGGTGAGGGGTTATACTCGTTTGTGGTTGTAAGTTTTGGTAGGCTGCAGGGAATTTGGGGTTGTATTTGAGGTTCTTTTGTTTCACATGAGTTTGGGTGTGTGTGGTTTGGCTGCGAGCTCCATTGACACATTGGTGAGGGGAATGTAGTGTCTTGTACTGGGGATTCCCGTACCATTTGGGTAGTCTCTCTCTCGGTGACTTGGTAATAGACTGCTACTTGCGTTTGAGTGGAGTCTTTGAAGGAGATGGATGCGGACTTTCGAGACTTACTTGTCAGCTTCTTCATTGTTAGGGATACCTACAGGAGATGGTATCCATCAAGATACAGGTTTGCATCGGGTGGAGTTGTGGATGATCCATGAATGAAGTTTGTGGATCAGTGGGAGCCGGGATTTAGGATGGATATAACTTGTAGAGCACTTTGCGAATTTAGTATAATTATACAGGATGGCGTCTGTGTGTGTGTGTGTGTGTGGATAATATACAAATCATTCAGGATGGCTAAGTGTTCAACAGTGAAGACTGAGGTGATAAAAGAAAGAATCATCCATGTATAATATGTTGAACGTGTCGATTGGTGAGAGATATTGTCGGATGGCTTCACATAGCATTTGATCTTCTGTTGAGGTGGTTAACGTGAGGCAGAGATGTATCGGAGGATAAAGCCAAAGGGTTCGGTTAGGCGTTATTGAGGGGAAAAAATACTGTTGACAATTTCCAGTCGGGATAGTAGATCTGCCATTATTTTACCATATGGTGAGGAGCCGATGCCTGTGGGTGCATAGCTGCGGCCGAAGCCACCTTGGTCCTATTCACTTGGACTGCTGGCGGCAGGTAACAGTCACTGCTGATTATTTGCGAGAAGTTTGGAATTCGTATCCACAACTAAGCGAGTGCGAGACCAGCACGTCTCCGATTACGCCACCAGCTCACTACATTATATATATAGTTGGGGGATCCCTTGCTTGATAGCTGAGGTCCTAATGGTGTGGGAGATTGAACTCATAGATGCAGATATTTCAGTTTGTTGAGGTGCAGTGGATATCCGGGAAGGGGGGGGGGGTCCACTTTCTGCTCACAAGCTTTTTAGTGGAGTACTACGAAAGGTACCTGTCCTGAGGCGTTGATAAAGAGAAGAGTACAGGCTGAGGCACTCGGAGGGCCGTGAGTGTGACAGATAAGTCAGCTTGACATCCGCTGTCAAGTTTGGTCCATATAAGGTCCTGGAGTAATTCCCAGAATCATTGCCTGTCCCCTATCTTGGCTGGGATAATAGTTTCTCGAGATCACAAGCTTGGAGGTAGGACATCTTTAGTAGTTAACATAAGAACATATGAAGGAGACTACAAGAGACCATGTGGCCTATACTAGGCAGTTCCATGTCCATCACCACCTGTCATCCCCATCCATAAAGTAGTGTAACCGTTTCTTAAAACAATTGATAGTTTCAGCGCTCACTACATGGTTACTAAGTCTGTTCCATTCGTTGACCACCCTATTAGTAAACCATTTTTTTACTTTCTTAAATCTAAATTTGTCCAGTTTAAATCCATTACTGCAAGTCCTGCCCTGTTCTTAATACGCTGACCTTGTGTGTGTTGCTCTTGATGATGATGATGATGATGATGATGATGATGATGATGATGATGATGGTGATGATGACGATGAAGAAGATGATGATGATGATGACGATAATGACGATGAAGATGATGATGATTATAA
>NC_134817.1:2087500-2102500 GCF_046742065.1 Oratosquilla oratoria | reverse complement strand
TGCCACTGAGCGCCTGGGTCGTAGGGTTGCGCATCTAGAAGATTCGGTCGCCGATTGAAAACTTGCAAACATGATATGTAGGTTTTATTTTGGCAACTATGAAATCGTTGATACCGTCCCACACGAAAGACTACTTACTAAATTAGCTTTACATGGAATAAGTGGTAGCCTATTAGGTTGGACTAGTAATTGGTTGAATGGTCGAAAACAGAGAGTTGTTTTAAATGGAAAAACTTCTGGATGGAAAAGTGTTGCAAGTGGAGTTCCTCAGGGTTCCGTTCTTGGGCCACTTCTATTCATAGTATATATAAATGATATAGACCATGGACTAAAATCCACTGTTTCCAAATTTGCTGATGATACAAAACTGTGCGGAGTGGCAAATGATCACTCAAACCAATTAGTTATTCAAGAAGATTTAGATCAATTACAGCAATGGTCTGAAAAGTGGCTAATGAAATTTAACACAAGTAAATGCAAGGTAATGCACATAGGTAAAAATAACAGTAAGTACGATTACAAGTTATTTGGAAATTCGTTAACAAAAGTGGATAGTGAAAAAGATCTCGGCGTAATTATCAGTAACGACCTCAAATCATCCAAGCAGTGTATTTCAGCCTCTGAGAAAGCAAATAATATTCTAGGACTGATTGCGCGATCTTTTGATTTCAAAAGTCCATCACTCATTAACAAGCTATATAAATCGTTAGTTTGTCCACATTTGGAATATGCTGTTTCCGTATGGTCACCGAATCTCATTAAAGACATTGACAGACTGGAAAAAGTACAACGGCGAGCCACAAAACTGATTCCAAATATCAAAAATAAATCATACGAAAATCGACTAAAACATATGAATCTGTTTCCCTAAAAAAAGCGTAGACTCAGAGGTGACTTGATATAGGTCTAAGATTTTAAAGGGAATTGACAACATCAAAAGTGACCAAATTTTCACATTGAATGAGAATCGGACAAGAAACAATGGTCTCAAACTGTCCGGAAATAGATTCAATTTGGAAGTAGGTAGAAACAACTTTGCCAACCGTGTAGTTAATGAATGGAATAAACTTCCTGCACAGGTAGTGCAATGTAGTTCAGTTCGAAGCTTTAAGAATCATTTAGATAAATACCTAAGATGCTGTAATGATTATAATTTATCTTATATTATTTGTTTTTGTTTTGTTATAATTTGTCTGTCTGATTTTCATTTATTATTAGTTATGTCAATTTATTATTATTTACTATTTACCTGTTTGTTTATTATTTAACTATACCTATGTATTTATTTATGTATTTTATTTGTTATTTACATTATCATAGTTTTTATTTATTATTTTATTATTAATATGATTTTTTTTCGCATCCGACCTAGATATGGATCAAAAGGTCTCCTGTCGGCATGCTCCGCCTTTGTAATCCTTTGTAAACCGTCAGTGCATTCTAGGTTGTGACCTACTAAGGTTGGGGGGGGGGGCAAATCCAGACGGGATAACCTTGAAGAAAAGCCTCAAACATACCGCTAACTTTACCTCAAACTGCCTCACCCAGCGTTTCTCAACCTTTTTACCCTTGCGTAACCTTTAAAATAAATTGCATGTCTCAAGGAACCCCTGCGCAAAAAAAAAACACATATACCATATCTTTCTCATTTTATTTTCATCGTAATAATAGGTTAGATAGGATGATGTCTATATTACATTATTACAATAACCAAGAATATGGCGTGCATTATATGACGAATATGAAATTAAATAAAAAATCAAAAGTGCATTAGCTTATCTCACTTGTTCTCGCGGAACCCTTAGGGACCTTTTGCGGAACCTTAGGGTTCCTGTGAACACTGGTTGAGAAACGCTGGCCTAACCAAACATTTGCTAACATATTCCAATCCTACCAACAGCATGAAAATAACTTCCTCCGAATACTCTGTCTTTTTCTGTTGACAGGGAAAGGTGCTGGCTGCCGCTGGGAACCAGGAAAAACCCGCGTTGGGGGAAGAATTCCTGCAAGGCAGCATGACATGCACGAAACAGACAGACACTCCCGAGTCCGCCTCGCGATACCTCCTCCTCCACCACGTCTAACCCATCCACCTATCCCTTCTCTGCCTCACGCATCTCTAGCCCTTCTCCTCCTGTCCCTTACTCTTCCTTCAACATCTCCACATTTCACCCCCAATTCCCTCCAAAAACGCCTCCAGTTCTTCTTGCCTTCAAAACTAGCCTCACTATGCATATCCCGGATTGGCCAAATTCACCTCATCAGCGAGTTGGCATCCTATATGTAATCATCTCCTCCGGACGGAGTCAGAGGGTCAGGGTTATAGCTACACCAAAATAGTTCCAGCCACCAGGATTTTGCTGTATATGACTCTTGTTTGCTTGCACCTCACATCTTTGCATTTTCTCATCTAAGGGGACGGATCGCCTACGGGAGATTTCGATTTGGAGGACTCCATGATTTCCACAAAATCGTTTGATGTCAATCAAAACAAAACAAATACAAAGCAAAGTAGCCCCCTCCGCGCTCAAGGTCATGGTCGAAGCGTTAAGCGCCCGCAGCAATCCACAGGTGAGCAAGCGAGGAGGACAAGGATAAGAGCTGCAAGATGGTGTGTCGAAGGTTGTCATGCAACGGAGGTGGGGGGGTCGTGGGTTGCAAGGGGGGGGGCACAGCACAGGAGAGGGAGGATGTTGGAATGGAGAGGGGGCGTCATGAGATGCCGATGGTTGTCGTGGGATGGAAAGGACACTCAAGAACAGGAAGAGAGAGAGAGTAGTGGAATGTCCATGAAAGCTAAGGTTTGTACGGGAAAAGCCGCGGGACGGAGGAGCATGTTGACACGAGATAAGAGATTAAGCTCAAAGAACAAGAGTGTGGCGGCCAGGAGGCACAGGGAACGTCATGTCGGGCTAGTGTCAATGGAGAGGAGGAGGAGGAGGAGGAGGAGGAGGAGGAGGAGGAGAAGGAGGAGGAGGAGGAGGAGGAGGAGGAGGAGGAGGAGGGGGCGCTTCAGAACGAGGAGAATCAACAGGTGAAATGGAGGCGCCAAATGCCAATGATAGTTGTGGAAGTGGAAGACGAAGTGGAGGTGGGAGACAGGGGCTGATAATGTCAAGATTTTGGACATACCGCGGTCGAGAGATGCTACGAGTGAAGATATACAAGCAAAAGACCAAAATCTGCATGAACGCTCAGCTACACAGTCGTGAAGACCTTGAAGTCGAGGACAGAAAAAAAAGGGAGGTGACGACGCAAGCCCGGCAACAAGACTCCAGAAAGATGATTTATAGCTGGAAATAAAGGAGAGTTGGGGAAGAAGGGTGCAGGGCGGATATGGGTTGTCTGTGGCGGGGTGCAGGAAAATGAAAATGAAAAGAAATGGAGGAATGGAAACGAATCGACACGGGGGGGGGGGCAAACGGAAGAACAGACACGAAAGAGAGAGGGGGAGGGGGGAAATACAGGAATGAGACGGGAGAGGAGGGAGAGAAATACAAAAAGAGAATGGGAGAAAGACAGACAGGGGGTGGAAGATACAGTAGAAGGAGGGAGGGAGGGAGGGAGGGAGATAGACAGAGAGAGAGAGAGAGAGAGAGAAAGAGAGAGAGAGAGAGAGAGAGAGAGAGAGAGAGAGAGAGACATATCTCAATGTAACGCTGAGAAACTACTTCTGCCTAAACCTAAACAGTTATACAAATACACTGCATCACCAATCAGCGTTGTGGTGCCATTTTGAAAATAATGAAATGATTTGTCATACAACATGTCTTGTTAATTGCAAGGATCGCATATTCCTCACAATTGTAGATTTATTACAAAGCCTGTGTAACTCCTGCAAATTCAACTCATATGATGACTTCGACTCAATAGAATTTTTCAATTGAAAGAAAACCGAACTGGACCACAAAAGAATCTAAAAGCGGAATGGGTTCTGGGGATTTTTTTTTTTTCTCTAGAAAAGTTTCTGGGGCGGAAATGCCAATGGAGATGAAGACGTGATGTGTAAGCAAGAGGATCGACACATTTCCCCCATTAGTTCGAAGAGCCACAGACGACTGAGAGTGGACCGCCATCCAACCGAAGCCTTGGAAACATACTTCAGCAAAGAATGACAAAAGCTGGCGAATATTTATTTAACTTTGAACCAGGTAACAGGCTAATCATATTAGCTGGACCTACAACGATTTTTTTTTGTTTCCTATATCAGTTTCTAAAGTTTCATTTCCCTTCGTCCCTCGTAGCCGTAAACTCTGCTTCACTTCCCTATCTTGTCTGCCTGTATCTCTCCCCAAAGAGCTCGGCACTGTGAGCGCTGATGCGCATCCAGTCAGTAACACGGCTGACACTCAAGGTGACTTTATGAAGTCGCCGTCGCTGCTGCTGCTGCTGCTGCTAGGGTTACTTTCGTCACTTGTATTTGGGCTCGTTTCGCTCCTGCGCGGTCCAAACGTTACCAATATTCCAACTTCCGAAGTTGCACATTTGTTCAAAATGTCATTTGTTGAATGAGAAGTACGACAATCCTTTTGGTCGCGTGCTGCCATCTTGTTCACTAAAAGTAATTTTACTTCATCCAGAAGTCTTTACAAAGGTCTTCCAACCTTGTTACTACTTTTAAGATGATTTTTTCCCTTTTTACTTGATGATACGTTTAATATTTAGGGACAAAATTGAATTAAAATCTTGTCACCACCAAAATCGTTCAAGGGTGCATGCACGGCCCATGGTGTCGCGTCGTGTATTGTATGCCCCCCCCCCCAAAAAAAAAAAAAAAATTACCTTCTCATCGCGGATGTCGTCCGCGGACGTGGAGCAAGGCTTCTCCATAGCCACCAGGCACAGGATCTGCAGCAGATGGTTCTGCATTACATCGCGGATGATGCCGAACTCGTCGAAGTAGCCGCCACGGCCCTGAGTTCCGAAAGGCTCCTTGAAGCTGATGAGCACAGAGGCGATGTTGTCCCGGTTCCATGTGGGTCCGAAAATCCGGTTTCCAAACCTGTGAAACGAAGGAAGAGGACAACACAAGTCGTTACACAAGCGGTAGTAAGTAGTACATCGTAAGTGTAGTTCCACCATTGTTTAATCTCTCTCGCGCACACTAAAGTGCGCGCATTCCGGACATAAAACTTCCACTACGCAAATAGTGGTACTCATTGGCCCCATTTGCCCACGGAGATGTGTGTGGTGTTACGTCCCAGTTATCTATAGTTCGGGAAGTACACGATTTCTCAAACTTTCGTTAGGGTGGATAATAAGTCAAATTAGTCTAACAGCTGATTCGAGGACATTGGGGTGAATCTCTACCCTCCACCTCTCACCCTCCCTCCCTCACTCTCTCTCTCTCTCACACACACACTAATAACCTGTACATCGAGTATTTCTCCTGTCCGAACCGGGGAATTCCGAGGAAGAATGTGCTCCTGGGTAGTTCCCTTTCTCCAGCGCTTGATAAGTTGTAGCTTAATTTGTTTGTTTGATCTACTGCGTTCTGTTCTTCCTGTATTATTTATTACATACATACATACACACACGCACACAAACACACACGAGGTGGACCTAGCGTGAATTCTAAGTATTTACGGATAACATAAATAACTACGATTACGAATATTTTTACGAGAAAATATCCATCTCGCAAAATAGAAACTAAATACTCAATATTTAAGAACTGTAACCACATATAATTTGGCTACTAAAACATCTTAACAAAACAGGTCTATCCATGAAAATGTACACGGATAGCGTAAACTGCTGGTAACACGATTGGATGCGAGATGCCTGTCGGTAGGCATACATGAAAATATTTGTTCCTACAGCTGCTGACTGGAGAGGTGTTCGGGACAACTACATTTATGTACGAGTGAATGGTAATACTCAAATAAAAAAAAAACAATATAAAAAAGGCAGAGAGAAAGAGAGGTCGATGGGTCGGCAAATAAATACGGGCGACAGTCGCTCATCAGGGATAATTCTCCTCTCGAGAAACTTCGCCTTGGCATTTACCGACAAGAGGCGACAGAGACTCTCAATTCATGTCCATACATAAATTGAGTCTTTTACGACAAGTGGTTAGAAAAAGGAGTAGATGCGAACAGAAAAACATCACATATCTATCTTATCTTAGTAAGATGCCGAACTCATATATATTTCAACTGTAGGGATCATAAACTAAACTGTCGTATATGTATGGAAATTATCGTGAACGGGCAACCGTGCCTATCAACAATCACTGCAGCCTGCACAGACTACAGACATGTGTATGGTAATCTACCACTCCATCACCTAGGAGAAAGCCCTACGCAGCAACTAGGCTGAAGTAAGACAGAACGTGAAACGCTGAAGAAAAAGAAGAAGAAAAAAAAAAAAAAATCCGGGGCCCTTCACCATGCGTGCATGCTCGCCTCAGGGCGGGAAGGCGGGCAGGTCGCAGTCACCTGTACAAAGCCGATATAATGGAATCTCAGCGTTGGTTGGGTTCACGCGGTCTACTTTTTTTTTATATTATTTGTTAGATCTCGTGTGTTGCTGCTGCACAATTATATTTTATAAAATGTACGTTGCCGGTATAGTATGTAGCCTACCTCTTTGAAACTGGTATAGTATGTGGCCTACCCTATTTGAATGTGTCCTACCTCACGAAAAAATTAAACAAGGTTAGGTTAGATTAGGTACCTAACCTAACCTGCTTGGAAAGGTAAGCCACATTCTATACAAAAGAAAACAAATCGTAGGCCACATACTATACCGGCACCAAAAGTACTCTTTCCCTTCGTACTATCTGTGCGCTGGCGGCGCGATCGGAAGCGTATACCTACTCGCGAGTTCGAGTCCTCCATTTCTCACCGAGCCCAATTAGTGAGTGATCCCTTCCTCCAACCGTCCAAGCACAGAGGGCAAAGGTTTGCTTCGGCCGCAGCCACAGGCTCCTTCCTAACCCCTTTCGTTCATTTTGTGTTATGCACCGCAGCCGAAACCTTAGCCCGGCGTGCTCAGATAGCCACACGAAACAGTAGTTACCGATAATAACCGCTCATGATCAAACACCGGGTCTTGTGGAAAAGAAGACGTTCTGAACACCAAACTTACGATTCCATACCAATCCATTACACAGATCCGGTCCTGGACACCATTGGAGGAGGAGGAGGAGGAGGAGGAGGAGGAGGAGGACGACTCCAGGCGACGGGCGCCTAGCAGCAACCACACTGTCGCAACAGTGGGTGGGGTGAGGAGAGAGAGAGCGAGCGAGCGGCAGGGGGTGTCACCAAATCCCATAAAACACAATCGACAGGTACTTGTATAACGATATGGCGTGACGTCTGGCGAGAGAAGGGCGCCGGGGCGGGGGCGGGGAGCAAGGCAGCAGTGGGAGGGAGAGGAGAGAGAAAGGAAAGGGGGGAGGGAGAGGGTGGATGGATGGGAGAAGGTGAAACAGAGGATGGAGGGGAGGGAAGGGAGAGACGGAAGAGAGAGGATGGAGGGGAGGGGAGGGAGAGAGTGAAACAGAGGAGGGAGGGGAGGGGAGGAAGAGAGTGAAACAGAGGAGAGAGGAGAGGGCGGAAAGAGAGGAAAAAGGGAGAGAGGAGAAAGAGGGGTGAGGAGAGAGGAAAAGAGTAAAGGAGAAAAGACATACAAGAGAGAGTAGACGAGAAGAGATATATGAGAGGAAAGAGATGAGGTTAGAGATGAGAGGAGAGGAAGGAGAGTAAAGGAAATAGAGTAAAGGAAAGGAGAAAGAGAGTAAAGAGAAGAGGTTAAAGAGAAAAATGGATAGTAGAGGAAGCAGAGCAGATAAGAGACGAGAGAAGGGGATAAAATATGATACACACACATTCTCGTAATGGGGAGAGGAAACATGAGAGAATATAAATAAAGATTAAGTGTCATTCAGAGGAGAATTACTCAATTATATAGATTTTTGTCAACTCTAATATTTATGTTTCAATCTGTTTCATTTTCATTTTAGATAATGTCATTGTCACACAATAATAAAATAACGGACAAAGTAATTTATACATTTATAGGCCTATTAAAGTTGAGATTTAAGGATGGTAGCAAGAAATTAAGATAGTACAAATTAATCAACAATATAATTTGAGAAGAGATTAACTCCCAATCATGAATAAATGCTGTCACTGGCCCATAGGGATGTTACTAAATTCCATACAGTATTAACTGTATCAATCTTACACAACCAATACTTCATATGGGAAAGCTATGATACTGATCAAAATAAAGTGGGATCAAATACCCTTAAATTTTCCTACCATTTTTCCTATTCTTTGTATCTAGTAGTACATTACTTTAAAAATAATCTACTATCCCCCTTAAACTAGTCTGTGTTAAACCTAAAGGGTTTTTACTTTTTTCAAACTTCTTTTCTCTATATGATGCAAGTTTTTCATCTTGTTTCTAAGAGGTTATTTATTAGTAACTAATGTAGCTAGGTGTAGACATGGTCAGAATAACCAATGTTGAAAGTCATGTTATGATATTTAGCTTTTCAAATGTAATACTAAATGTTGACAATTAACCCAGTCATTGCTGTAGAATCATGGAATAAAACTGTTGAGTGGTTAGGAGTGACAAGATACTTTTTTCCTCTAAATTTAGGAGATCCAGTGGAATTTTATCTGTATATTATCCATAAAAAGAAACTGGGAAAGAAGTGGCTGTAGTATAGATGAAAGTAGGAACTGCACCAAGAATCTTATGCCTTGGCAAAAAGTTGATTGCTGTGATTTTTGTGATAAATATTACAAGTGCAAACAGGAATGCAATGAATATGTCTGGAAGCAGTTATGAATACAATTCAAGTTTAACTGTATACCTATTCTAAGACAAAAAATTTAAGCCTTGATCAGGTAATATTAGGTCAACTAAATGGAAATATAAAAAATAGAAACTAACAAGACAATGGACTCAGATGCAAGTAGGAAAAAACATGTTAGTGATACAATAGAAATAATCAAAGAATATGAAAAAGCCATAAGTTACAATAAAATTAAGCAAAACAGAAATTCAAGTATGGCATAATTTACAAAGTCACTTGATAGTGAGCAACAGTGGAACAAAGCAAAAAATGAGACTGAATTATGCAAGAAGAAACATGTTTTATCCCACCAGAACAAATGCAGTATATGTTGTATGCAAGAACAGGTTGTTGGGAAATTTAATTAACAGCAATGACTTTGAATTTTAGACAAATATTCGGGTTAAGAATGACAAGGAACATCATCAAGTGCATGAAATAATTTTGTTGTTCACCAGTGCCTCAATGTAAAATGCACTCCCAACATTGGAAAAACAAGATATGTACATAGATGTGCCAGTACATACTTAGTTGTAGTATTCAGTAAAGTAGCTGCACTTACGGGATCCTGCCTCTTAATCTTTAATTCCCAAACCTCATTTAAATTCATGTATGGTTACAGTTTGAGATATATATCCCTCTTGGTTGATAAAGGCAATATGTGATATATATACACTATGTAGAAGGAAATAATGACTGGCTAAACAAACACAACACAAACAGAACAATTTGCCTCTGACAAGACTTTATTCTTATTCCCATTAATTATTACTAGGTAAGCAACTACATTCTGAAAAACACAAAATCCATCTATAAAAAAAAAGCACACAAGACCCCTTGTACCCACCCACCATGCACATAACTAAAATACAGCCCACGAAAATGAACAATTCCACCAATATTCTATTCAAACACTTATAATAACCTGCCCCTAGTGCCTCAAAATATCCATCCAAAAATACAGAAGCTCAGATCACAAATCAAGATTACACAATAAAACTATATACTGTACTTCAAACTTCCTCAGAAATCAACCCAACATAGAAATCATTCACATGACAAGCAGAAATTGCAACAGAATACCTACATCCTGGTCACAACCTTGCATTAAAACAGTATCAACAAAGAATCAGCCTAGCAAGACTCAAAATATCACAGATAAAATCACCACACAAGAAACCGGGTACCTTATACTACACTGTCCTACACACCCTTTCCAGATAGCAACACAAAATCTCTTCATTGAATGACATGGACTGAACCTGTAGGTCTCCTGCAAGAGAACCAAGGCAATGGCCCACACATGAAGGACCTAACAGTGAAAATAAATAAGAAAGTAAACATACCAAGATCAGCAGCAATCACAGGTTCAGACCAGCAGAATGAAAACCACAATTTAGTTAATTTAGACTAGTTGCATAACCAATCATTCTATTGGAAATCACTACACCTTGTCTATAAGAGTATATATTAATGTTATGTTACTCCACTTAGATTACCCAAGTCCTCTTGGCTACAATCCACTCCTTATGTTATCATCCGACTTGTCATTCCTCTCAACTATTCCAAACTTCCTCATAATTCATATATGTTCCTCTTTAATCCAATTAAATATATGATTAGCAACATAGTGTACAGTTTTCTTTCTCCATTGAGTAATGTTGATGCATACAAGTAGTTCAATTGTCATCTTAACTAAATGTGAAAGTGATGCCTTATTTTATTACCAGTGTATATTTTGCGTAATCTTATCACTATCCAAGATTCTCTAACTGATTGACACACTACTGAACCTCAGTACATTACCTGCAACTACCCCAATATCTAATAATCCTACCCCAACAGCTTTTTGGTAATCCTGGTCCTATCCAGCATTATGGTTTGGTCTCAAAACCCTCTTGAGCTAAATACTGCAACACATATTACCAATAATCTATTAGAACTATCACCTAAGATTCAGATTACCTTAGTCTGAATATCCAATGGATTGTTGGTACCTTGTTCTACCATACTTAGCATGGGAAAAGTGGGGGAACAATTCTGTTGCCAGAAGAAATCTGGCATTATCAAAGAGTGCTGATTTTTTATTCTCCTCAATCTTAAGAATGTAAAAAGAGATCTTCAGTGATACTTCTAAACTTTTTTATGCAACCTGCAGTGATACTTTTCTTTTCTTTTCTTTTTTCATGAGAGGACATTTCATACAACAGCAACTGACACCTTATCACTGGGATCACTTACAGAATTTTTGTCCATTCCCAGAACTCTACTAATATTTGCAGTGACATACTGTGCTCACACTTGTACACAGGTGACAGCTCCTGTGCCAGGTACGCATCTCCTGGTGCATACTCCTTAACCACTTTGCTACAATGACACCTACATAGACATCATGAGGTGCAAGTAGATACACGAAGATCCCACCATCAACGTCTTGATTACATTTTTTTTTTGTAAATGTACACGAGTTACCCCCGGATTCTGTGAACTGGTTTGATAATGTTTTCTGTGTTTATTACTCAGTAAAATAGAATGAGTAATACAGCAGTAACTTTATATTTTATAATGCAAGTAGTGTGATCCAAATTACATATGGCAGTCGATACTGCACACAAGAATTTGAGTTGTACTGAAGTGGTTAACACAGCTGAGCGTATTACCACTGGAAGGGTAGTGCGCTACCATAAAACCTGCATATACATACTGCATATATGTATATGCACATGCAGTAACATGGACCGTTCTAAGGAAATTAAAATCAGTAATGCATTGACAGAAATGCACCACAGATTTTTCGGTAATGCACTACCTGTCCAGAAGTAACATGCCCAGCTCTGTTCCCTACACACCATGGCTTGGGTTAAGCTCCTGCTTATTATGCCTTATATCAACAATATGATCTTATGAAAGTGTCCTCTCTCTGCTGTATTTCTTAAATTCCATCTTTACCCTCACCACTTATTTGGAGGCATTTCAACAGGCTTACACTCGGTATTCTCATTGTGCCCTAAGATCTATCTCATCTTTCATTACCTTTCCTTCATTTTCTTATACAAGGCATGCAGACAAATGGTGAATGATCCTCTCCTCTTCCTCCTATTAGCCAGTGACATAAAATGACCCACAGTAATTCAACACAAACACTCCTATATTTCTTTCTGTAACTTATGGAAGGACAAAGAATCATTGCTAACTACTGTGAGGCTGTGAGTTTCCAACCAATGAGCACTATCACATCAGCCATGCATTTATTTTTTCTTCCAAATACAAAGACCAAATCCAGTAGTAAATGTGGTAGATATAAACACTACCCCACTAAGTTGTGGTAGATATATTTCTTTAACTATACTAGTTACAAAGATATATTCATTATTCACACATAATATGTCTACACAATAAGTACAGCTATGAAAATAAAAGTTAGCCATATAATCTTACCTTACAGAGATAAGATTCTGCACCATTTCTTTACCCAAGTAATGATCAATGCGATAGATCTGTTCCTCCTTAAACAGAGATGCTAAGTGATCTGACAGTTTGGCCGATGATGCAAGGTCTTTGCCAAACGGTTTTTCAATGATGACTCGAACCCACCCCTTTGTGTCTTGACAATGTGCATGAATATTTGCTGTGACAGATTCATACACTGATGGGGGTAGGGCCAAGTAAAATATACGATTAGCATCTCTGTCGTTTTGGTCCTTGAGGTGCTTGCTAAGAATTGCAAAATCCTCTCCTTTGTCATATGAACCGCGCACATATGTATTAATTTTCCAGAACTCTTCATACTTTTCCTGTTCTTCGCTTTTTACTTTCATGTAAGGTTCACATTTCTTTCGCACATCTTCCACGGTTAGGTTCGATCGGGCATATCCAACAAACTGAGTGTCCTGTGGAACAAGTATATCTCTATACAAGGCCCAGAGTGTTGGATATATTTTCTTTTTTGCCAGATCCCCAGATGCCCCCAGCACGACAAAGATATGGGGGGTGTTCCTCTGGAAATCTGTCTCTCCTTTAACATTAGCCTGAAGGAGCGACTGCCGGAAGATGGACAACATTTCAGTTTGAGAGTCAGACTTCGACAGCGTTGGTGACGACATGGCTGTAATCTTATTTGGGTCCTTCACACCCTTTCCTCTAACTCTGATATGGCTTCCCTGCTCACTTGACACCACACCGCAAACTACACACGTGTTCCCCAGCTTGACGACTGGTATTAGCAGCACACGACTAAACTACGCGAGAGCTGTCATTCAACTGATGTTGACATTTGTATTGTTGATAATACACACTACTCATATAAGCGACGAAACAATAGATCGTATAAAACTTTCGTGTTCTGCGATCACCGCATTGAATTCTTTCGCATGTGGGCATATACTGGTATAACAATATCTCATATTTGGAAATTACATAGATAGACTTGATGTAATAGCTACTAAGACAGCATTCCACGGTGATAGATTAAATTATAATCCTTTGCCCTGCTCAATGCATCTTCTCCCATGTTATGGTGGCAATATTGAATATTTTTCATTTCTTTCTCAGTCTCAGTTCATACCAAAACGGAATTTTGTTTATATTATTTTCCAACCACTGCAATTCATTTTTTTGCGTGTGAGTATAGGCATATGTAACAATATCATATTTGGAAATCAGAATGATAAACCTGTTGTAATAACCAATGAGACAGCATTCCACAGTGACGAATGAAATCATAATCCTTTGTCTTGTTCTTTGCAATATTTCACTAAAGAAATAAAACTTGTGTACCAATATATCTAAATTATTTCTCATGTTGTATTAGGTTTTACATATTTTTATATTAACGTGAAAAAACTGAGTGTGAAAAATAGGTACATTGTCAGACAGTGGTTGCAGTACAAACATTATCGTACATCTCCATTAAAAGCATATATTTGACCAATCAGATATCAGAAAATATCATACGTCATTATTAGTAAGATATCCGGTTTTTTCTATTTTAAATTGCATAACATTTTAAAGTCACCGGACAAAGATATATTTAGACCTCTATCTTCATATCGTAACCACCTTCAGCAGCAATAATATCTGAATAGATATATTTTGTAGCATATGATAACACATGATTGTGCTTTAGCCCAATATAGTTTTATTATTCAACTGTGTGAAATATGTGCGGAGCCATTATACAAAATTTCTTTCAGAAAGGAATAAATTTATAAACCCCAGGTGTAAATGGGATAAAAAATATATATCTTTTCATATTTCCTACTATATTCTCCGACATTTCGGATCCACTATGAGGATTTTTTGGGGGGCATGGTTTGAAGGAGAATTTGACAAAATATCGAAGGTTTAATTATACTCGCCACTATCATGACTTGATATCACCATTTAACAAAGATGTGTTATCATATATTCTCTCTTATTCTATTATCATTATCTACTGTGGGACACCGCATTTCAGATCTGGATAGTAAACTGACTAAAGTAAATGGCTAAAGGATGTGAACAAATATCGATGTCAATGCTTGAAATAACCTAGCTAGATAAAAACAGGGTAAGCTGGAACCATACATGAATGTAAATCTAGAAAGGATCATTGGACATAATATAATCATCGGTGATATAGCAAATTAGCAAATGCTGAAGCCATGTATTATCATTATTTTTTTAACTAAGTATGATTTGAGGAGTAATAGACAACACCAACAATCGGTGCTCCTTTCTTGTATACTACGATTACCTGATCATATCTAGGTAAATACTCCACAATAACTAGGTAAATACCCACGAGCTTTACTCCTTACTCATACACTACTATTACTTATGTACTACTAGGTAACACACGCATGCACGCACGCACACACATACATTCACACGACTCGATGGCGCTGTGGAGAGTTCCCGGCTGCCACTACGGTGGTCCGTGTTCGAATCCCGCCCAGTGATGAAATAATTTCAGTATCGCTGCGTTGCGAGTCGTTACTCCAGCTTTCGTGGGCGGGGAGTTGTGTGTGTGCGTGTAAGGTCACATCATTACCCATAGATCGGTCATATATGAGCTCTGAGCACTCTTCCGGGAGGGAAATAATTGTCGATCACGAGTCCAACCCGTGATCCAAGACCATGGTGAATCACACACACACACACACACACACACACACACACACACACACACACACACACACACACAC
>NC_134817.1:1965000-2085000 GCF_046742065.1 Oratosquilla oratoria | reverse complement strand
TTCCCTGTTTCTGCTTCATCTTCTTGAACTACCTCTAATATCTTATTTACTTTTTCCTTTTCCTCCTTTATTCTTGTAGTCCTATTTGGATTATACTTCTCCTCCATCCCTAATATAATTACACATTTATTTCTATCTGCTAAATCTCTTACTATATTCTCCTTCTCCCTCATCACTTTAATAAATGTGTCCTTAGTTTGTTCTTTCATCTTCTGTTCCACTATACCTCTAAATTCCATTCTATTGTTCCCTTGTACTTTTTCTAACCACTTACCTCTTTTGCTATGGACTCTTTATTCTCTTTATTATTCCTCTTTAATTCCTCATTCTCATCCTTTACTTTTCTTAACTGTCTTTTTAATTCTTCTATTTCTTTAATTAGATTTTGATTCTCCTTCTCTAGTTCTTTCAGTTTATTAACTCTTTGGGTAACTAGCGTTGATTGGTTAAACCTAACCTCCCATGTTTCGTTCATTTCTTTTAGTTTCTCCTATAGATTTACTAGGTTGTCATTTCCTCCCTCATTAAATCCATGAAAATAATTATCTTCACCTTCTATTGCGCTGCACGTATCTATATTTCTAATTTTTACATTTTTACTAATTTCTTCGACTTCACCACTGTCGTCTGTCCCTCTCTTGTTGACATGCCGACTGACCTCTTGGGCCCATTCGTCCTCTTCCCCATTTCCTTCCATTTTCCTCAGTAATCCTTCCCCTTCTCCTTTTTCTTCACCTTCCCACTACACCACGAGCTCTCCCCTTCCCTATTAATACAACACATGTACTCCCTCGTCGTTGAGATCCACGAAAATTATAGATATTTCCGGAGTCCAAACGTCGTTGTCACTTCGACCGACGTGTGCGTGCGCGCGCGTGTGTGTGTGTGTGTCTACATGTGTGTGTAAATATTTACTTATATATATATATATATATATATATATATGCATATATATATGTGTATATATATACATATATATATATATATATATATATACATACATATATACTGTATGCATATGTAGGTTGTGTTACTCTACATTGGAATTGGGGGTGAAGGAAACTCAGGTGAAGTTCTTGGCTTTAATTCTTCTGGTTCATTTCTCTCTACAAAATTCACGGCAATCCCTCAGGAAAGCTCGAAGGATTGCCAGAATTATTATATACATACAAATTTACAAAGGTTGCTAATTTATGAAATAAAGAGGCTGTTGCCATATCAGTTGAAGGAAATTTGGAAGGCTGGGTCGCGTTGGTTGAGACATCGGCCGATACGGTGCAGGTGTTGACCCGAGACACAGCTGGGGCTAATGTTCAAGTAGAGCTCTTGACCTGAGGTGCCGAGAATATTTTGTTATAAAAAAGGGCGTTGTCAAGAAAGGTCGGGTGTCCTTTGGGGGACGGTAGTCTTGTCGTTGAAAGTACCACGTTACACCATATGTGTGCGTGCGCTGGTGTACATCGAAATGCTGCATATGGTAAATGCATAGATGATCACACACACACACACACACACACACACACACACACACACACACACACACACACACACACACACACACACACACACACACACACACACACATATATATATATATATATATATATATATATATATATATATATACATACATACACACACACACACACACACACACACACACACACACACACACATATATATATATATATATATATATATATTATCAACCACAATACACTTTAATTCTAAGCCATCAACATCGAGAGAGACTCAAAGAGGCCAACATGCAGAAGTTGAAACGTGGCACGTCTAAGGACTCGAACCTGGGCTAGCACGTGACAAGTGTTAGTGACTTAACCGATTGCGCCATCAAGAGAGATATAAGTTGAACGCAACTTTTCTTATATATTTGTATGTTCAAGTTATATACATGTACAAGAAATTTTGGGTTCAACCCATCTCCACTATGATAGTACAATTGGTAAGTATACGAATGCGGGAAAGCATTTGTACAACACTGAATGGGTTCCAGTGAACAGATATACATTTCTATCAACCACAATACAATTTAATTCTAAGCCATCAACATCGAGAGAGACTCGAGGAGGCCAACATGCAGTAATTAAAACGTGGTATGGCAAAGGACTCGAACCTGGGCTAGCACGTGACAAGTGTTAGTGACTTAACCGATTGCGCCATCAAGAGAGATATAAGTTGAACGCAACTTTTCTTATATATTTGTATGTTCAAGTTATATACATGTACAAGAAATTTTGGGTTCAACCCATCTCCACTATGATAGTACAATTGGTAAGTATACGAATGCGGGAAAGCATTTGTACAACACTGAATGGGTTCCAGTGAACAGATATACATTTCTATCAACCACAATACAATTTAATTCTAAGCCATCAACATCGAGAGAGACTCGAGGAGGCCAACATGCAGTAATTAAAACGTGGTATGGCAAAGGACTCGAACCTGAGCTAGCACGTGACAAGTGTTAGTGACTTAGCCGATTGCGCTATCAAGAGAGATATAAGTTGAACACAACTTTTCTTATATATTTGTATAATCGAGTTACATACAAGTGCACGAAATTTTGCGTTCAACCCATCTTCACTATAATAGTATACTTACCAATTGTACTATAATAGTGGAGATGGGTTGAACGCAAAATTTCGTGGACTTGTATGTAGTTCGAGCATACAAATATATAAGAAAAGTTGCCTTCAACTTACATCTCTCTTGGTGGCGCAATCGGCTAAGTAACTAACACTTGATAATGTGTTAGGTCTCTAGTTGGAGACATCGACTGGTAAAAAATGGCTTGAACGATTCTAGTAAAGGGAGGGGGTTTACGTAGATCAATATCTATTGATATAGATAAGAGTTATTATTCATAATTATTAATAAAATTCTCTTTGTCAGTTTTTGTCCAGTTTTTCACTTCTCAGGTGAGCTTATGTCCGGTGAGCGTTTGCTTCGTGAGTTTTTGTCCTACACTCCTTCTTAATAGCACAACATATGTTCACTTTACTGTTGACAAAAGATGCATGGAGCATGCAAAGACAGTTAACAGGCAAGATTTTAGGGCTCCGGCGAAAGCACCCGAAGTTTTTCCGGGGAAGACCCCTAAATTATCCAACGTAACCTTGGCGCTTGATGAAAGAATAATTGAATAAATGTTCTTTGGTTCAATCTTATTTACTGGCTTTATTTATATTACACATGATATAGCACCCTACGCTTCTTTCGCTTTTCATCACAAGTTCTAGAGCAGTGGTTCCCAAACTGGGGGTAAATTACCTCAGGGGGTAATTCAACAAATTTTCGGGGTTAATGGAAGGGTGGCAATAATAATAATAATAATAATAATAATAATAATAATAATAATAATAATAATAATAATAATAATAATAATAATAATAATAATAATAATAATAATAATAATAATAATAATAATAATAATAATAATAATAATAATAACAATAATTAATAATAATAATAATAATAATAATAATAATAATAATAATAATAATAATAATAATAATAATAATAATAATAATAATAATGATAATAATAATAATGATAATAATAATAATAATAATAATAATAATAATAATAATAATAATAATAATAATAATAATAATAATAATAATAATAATAATAATAATAATGATAATAATAATAATAATAATAATAATAATAATAATAATAATAATAATAATAATAATAATAATAATAATAATAATAATAATAATAATAATAATAATAATAATAATAATAATAATAATAATAATAATAATAATAATAATAATAATAATAATAATAATAATAATAATAATAATAATGTGTATACATTGTGACGAATGTGGATAGGAGGTAAAGGGAACACGGGCTAAGGGAAATACTTTTATTCCTGACTAGTTTCGCCTGAGTGGCTTCCTCTGAAGAAGCCACTCAGGCGAAACTAGTCAGGAATAAAAGTATTTCCCTCAGCCCGTGTTCCCTTTACCTCCTATCCAATAATAATAACAATAATAATGATGATAATAACAATAATAATAATAATAATAATAATAATAATAATAATGATAATAATAATAATAATAATAATAATAATAATAATAATAATAATAATAATAATAATAATAATAAGAAGAAGAAGAAGAAGAAGAAGAAGAAGAAGAAGAAGAAGAAGAAGAAGAAGAAGAAGAAGATTTCTGAAAATCAAGAAGCCAAGAATTCCTCAACTATCTTCAAAGTATGCAACTCCATCCATCCCACTGATGTTTTCTACGTGTTTGGCAGTAGTCATTGGAAATGTATAAAGTTCAAATACAATAGTTAACAAAAATATCTCTAGTGTTTTAATTTAACCATATATATCATCGTTGACTAAATTTTGTGAAAGGGTTAACATGCTTAATCAATCAATCAATCAGTTAAATCAGCCATCCTGAATCCACTGCTGAATAAAGGCATCTTTCATAGCATCCCATGATTCACACGACTGCGCCATCCTCTGCCACGTCACTCCTGCAAACCTCTCGATCTCGTCTCTCCACCTTCTGTCTGGTCTCCCTCTTCCATGCTTCCTATCTCGGGGCGTCCACTCAGTAACACACTTGCTCCATCGCTCATCAGTCGTTCGCACTAACTTACCTGCCCAATTCCACTTCCTCTCTTTTACCGCCTCCACAATATATTTCACTGTAGTCTGCTCTCTCACTCAACCCGCTTTCTTTCGGTCTCTCAGCGTTATTCCCATCAATGATCTCTCCATTATCCTCTGCACAGTCCTTAGTTTTGCTTCCATCGCCTTCGTTAGTTTCCAAGTCTCACACCCGTAGATTATTGCTGGCAGAATGCATTCATTGTAAATTTTACGTTTCAAACATAAAGATAGAGGGCCTCTCAGTATTTTATTATATTCACCAAACACTTTCCAACCAATTGTAATGCGCTTTTTTATTTAATTATCATGATATTTCGTCACTTTCACCATCTGCCCTAAATAATTATACTCCTCAACTTCTTCAAGACTCTCACCATCAATTACAATCTCTTTACTTTGAACTTTCGTGTTAAACATTACTTTGGTTTTACTCTTATTCATTTTAAACCTACTTTGAGACTTTCCTTGTTTAGATCACTCAGCATATCTTGCAAATCTTCTGCTCTTTCTGAAATAAGAATAATGCCATCCGCAAATCTTTGGTGGTTCAAATATTCGCCATTAGTTTTTAAACCTTTCTTTTCACAACTGAATCTTCTGAAACTATATTCCAAGCAAGCTGTAAATAGTTTGGGTGAAATTGTATCGCTTTGTCGTGCTCCTTTCTTGATCTTGATTTTTTCGGTATCTTTATGTAGTCGAATTATAGCGGTACCTTTTGCATAGATTTTTTCTAAAACTCTTACGATCTGCTCGTTTGTACCCTGATTGCGTAGCGAGTTTAGTATTGCTATTTGTTCTACCGAGTCAAAGACCTTCTCGTAATCTACAAAAGCTAAACACAGGGGTATATTGTATTCTGTCGTTTTCTCGATTAGTTGGTTTATCGCCTGCAAATGGTCTAGAGTTGAGTATCCGCTCCTAAAGCCTACCTGCTCTCTCAGTTTATTTCCATCTAAAACTTGACTTAGTCTATTTGCAAACTAATCGGTCGATAGTTACTAAGGTCCTTCTGGTCTCCTTTTCTATGAAGCAAAAATCACTATAGCATTGCACCACGATTCAGGAACGCTTTCTTGACGTAAGCACTGGGTGTACAACTGAGCTAATATAATATGAACTCATTTTCTGCGTCTTTCAATAGATCTATCGATATACCATCTTCCCCAAGTGCTTTTCCCCGTTTCATAGTTTTAAAACAAATTCTACTTCTTCCTTTGGAATCTTTGGTACACTACTAACGTCTATACATGGATTTTCTGACTCAACTACTGTCTTCGACGAGTAAAGCTCTTGGTAAAATTCTTCTACTCTTTTTACCATTCTATCCCTGCATTTAATGATTTCTCCATTTCTACCTTTCAAACATATCATTTGCTGTCTTCCTAAAGCATGTATGCGCTCGGTCCCTTTAATACTTTTACTTTTCCGAATAGTTTCCTCTATTTCATTCATGTTTCTCTTTCTTTTCTCTAATTTCTGCCTTTTATTGAGAAGCTTGTTTAGTTCTACTCTTTCTATTTCGTCTCTCCTGCTTTTAATCTGCATGGTCCTTCTTCTTTTAATTAGGTCATTTGTAGCTTGGGAGTATTTGTTTTCTTTATTTTTTTTTGTACTTCCTACTTTCTCTGCCGATTCCCTAATTATATTCACTAAATTCAAATTAATATCCCCCTTGGTGTCTTCGTTTGTTCTTAGAGCTTCAAATTTATTTTTAATTTCGAACTGAAATTTCTGCTTATTATCCTTAACCTTTGCAAGACTGATTTTCTTTCTCAAAATAAGTTTATTTCTCTCGGCTCTGAAATTTTATTTAGCTGTGCAACCTACTATTCTATGGTCACTGGCCATGTTTACTTTATTTATGACCGTAACATTGTCAACGCTTTTGCTCTCATCTCCTAATATGAAGTCTATTTCGTTCTTTGTTGTTCCATTTGGACTTCTCCACGTCCATTTACGACCTACACGCTTTTGGAAGAAAGTGTTCATTATCCTCATGTTGTAGTTCTCTGCAAAATTGACCAACATCTCGCCTCTGTCATTTCTTTCACCTACTCCAAACTTACCAATGCACGTCTCATCTCCCATCTTCCCAACTTTAGCATTAAAGTCTCCAATTACCAACGTGTACTTATTTTTTTCTTGATCCATTACCTGACTTAAATCATCATAGAAGGACTCAATTCCATCGCCTGAACTCTGTGAAGTTGTTGTATAAACTTGAACTATTTTTAGAGTGTAGCTTTTACACAGCCTAATCACAATCCAAGCTACCCTGTCAGACAAACTACTGAATCTGACTACGTTACCAACAACCTCTCGGTTGATCAAGAATCCTACTCCACTGGATCTTTCTTTGTCCTTACCTCTATAGTAGAACAGGTGATGACCATCTTGTAATTGTATCAGCTTTTCTTCCGTTTTTCGGACTTCGCTCAGTCCTACGATGTCCCACTTGATGTTGTCTAGCTCTTCCATTAAACTCTCCAGCCTGTGGTCCTCTGAGAGACTTCTTACGTTGTAAGTATAGATCTTCATGTTGTTTAATGCCCAAGACTTGGATCTGCTTAGACAGTGCTTACTCACATTCGGTGGCACACTGCCCGTAAGCACACGAGGCAATGCGATTGGACCTTTAGGAGACGATGATCCAACAGGAACGCCCAGTTTTGCTTTGGTTGTGCTGTTCATGATTGCTATGAAGGGTGTTTTTGGCAGTAATCTCACCTCCGTGCCAACTGGTTTCTGGTGAGATATATCTGTGTCACCTTATTCATTATATTCGGTGAAGCCCTATATCTATAGGGTGCCCAATGGTCCACGCCGTCATTATGACGGTACCCCATATATCTATGAGGAATTTCCCTGTTCGCCATCAGGGACGTGCCAGTTAGCAGTGGGTCCTGCAACTGTGTGTGTGAGCTGCTCTTTGTCTGATCTTTCTTACAAAACCTGTTCGATATGGGCGACCCTGCAGAGGTTTTCTCTCTATCGACATAGATTTTGTAATCATAAGATTCTCAAGCCTATCCGCCACGTCAAGGTGTCAACTCTCGAATAGGAACATGGTTAATGTGGCATGTTAAATTGGGTAACAAATTGAAAAAGGTTGGGAACTACTGTTCTAGAGGAACAATGGGTACATACCAATATTTGGTAGGTGGTGTTTCTTTTAACCCAGCACAGTTATAGTGAAACAACTTACAAGAAACTCCATCACATTGCACCATATTTTCAAATATTTCTGTCAGACCACACATTGTAGCACAAACCATACATATGGTCAATTTAATTCTAGGCTTGTCTATTTTCTTTTTGTGTTTGCAACTCTTGGGAAATGGGGTGAATCTCAACTTGTCCAGGCAAGAAACCAAATGTGTTAACATGTCTTGTCTTGTAGTTTTGGTGTTAACAGCATACCCTGTTTGGGGATACGGCGCCTTATGTGTGGTGAGAAGTGCGTGTGAATTTTCTTTGCTATGATGGAATGGCTGTAGTCGTGAATGAAGTATAAAATCAGTGTAATCAACTCGACCATACTGAGTAGGTACTGGCAAATATCCATATGCGGCACTGATTTACCGCACCTCTGATGTCCGCCGTTGTGAAGAAGGGTTGGAAAATCATGCAAGTATTATTGTAGCCTACTGTACGGGATACAAACTCGGACCTTCTGCGTTCCGAGGCAGAAACGTTACTTACACTCCACACGGACATTTGATATTACGGTTATTTCTAAATCTATTGTAATTAGAAAAACCGACTTCCGATAAAACTGCCACAGGATATGCGGCGTCTAGAACAGAAATGAAAATGCTGACGTTTTGAGTTACAAAATTTGCCTCTTAACATCTAATGATCTAAGAAACATATTTCTATGCCCAAAAGGTGTGGTATTTCCGCCTTTCCATTCACAATGGTTCATATTCTCTACCACTTTTATGATAAGTACGCCAATATTTAATTCACCACAATTCAATGGTATTTTCAGGGTGATCTAGATCTAAAAAATCTCTGGTAGGGAGAACTATACTATAATAAATATTACTTTTCAACCCCTTCCATAAGGAATTTTCCAACAAGACTACAATAGGATATTCTTTTCCAACTCTAATATGTGTATGCCAAAATTTATTTGGATATTTCACCATTTAGTGGTATTTTTAGGGTGCTCCAGATCTACAAATTGTCTGGTAGGGAGGACTACTCTAAATTTTACTTTTCAACCCCTTCCCTGTGAAATTTTCCAATAAAACTGCCACAAAATATTCTTCACTACTTGTAATATATGTATGCCAAATTTGATTGATATATTTTTCCATTTAGTGGTACTTTCAGGATGCTCTGGAAAATATTCAGGGGGTGCGGGTTTAATGGGATCCTTGCATAAAGCCGTCTGCGTCTCTTCTAAAGATGCTGACTCTCCATGTCAGCAGGCCTGGTATTGTAACCTGGCACCCTCTACGTGCGTACTGTGACAAGTAGCCACATAACATTTTCTGTGCCACTTTGCTTTCTTGTCTTTCAGATCGGTGGCAGTGTACCTTACAATCGTCCGTATGTCTGTGAATAATCAGCATCTCCATATTGTCTTCTTTCGTACGTGAACTGGAGGAACATGCTTCTATTGATGATTATCTTAGTCTTTAGGTCATAATTTCATGGCTCCTGAATGTACAGCTTGAAATCAGTTCCTGATGTTGGTTTCTTACTGGTGCTTGGCTCCATCTTGCGACTGCTGATCATGGCTCCCTTCACATCACATAAAAAAGACAACATAATTTTCCCATTTCCTAACAATGCTAAGAAGGCGTTCATAATGGTTGCCGAAAATTAACATGCAAAACCAACGGGTACCCCAACATGTTACATTTGCCCTATGGTTAGTCTCCAATCATAATACAAATCTGCTTCTCTTAGATGTCTGAATGAGTGTCACTGAAGTCCTTCAAATATCATTTGGATAAAACATTTCTAGTGTTATGGGTTTTGTTGATTAAACCCACTGAAAGGCAGGAAATGGCAGCAATGCCCATTTAACTACAAATGAAGTCTAGTTCAAAGGCAATTAATTCAGACTTAGAGCTTAAAATTCCGTCGATAACTGATATCATACTGTTACACCAACTAAACTGAAACCAATGCTCTTGGCAGAAAGATTTGGCCTGATTATTTAGAATTTCAGAATATTTAGCATGGTGACTACGTGCAGTCAGGAACGCTGTTTCTAGTATATTGGAAACACTAATTGAATGCTTAAGTTGTGAAAGCATATAATCAAATAATATTGTGTAATTACAATGGTGACTAATCCCCTGCTAATTGTCCTCTCTAGTCAATATATTTTTTCTATTATCTTAGAAAACTGTACATCCTTTAGTATACCAATTTCATATTATCGTAGTATAGATTTACATCATGCTACTTCACACCTTATGCAAATGTAGTATAACAGAATGCCACCATGACATATTACTGTCATGTGACTTTTATTTGAGATTAAAGGTGTTATGTTTTTGGCTATTTTACATCAATGAAACAACCCGCGTTCTAAATACATAGGTAATAGATTATATGACACAACATAAAATTTCCTGCACATACAGGACTATTTTATAAAAAAGGAAATTAAAGAGCGTTTAATGTAAAATCCGATGCTATTTTGTTTTTTGAACCCTTCTGATTGGGTGATATCGGTAACGCTCACGACATTCAAAACAAGCGCCAAAACCTTCTTAGACGCCATCTTGATGTGCCGCGGTTGTATAGGGTTCCCCGCCAATGTAAACAAGTGGATTTTTAGACTTAATTTATATGTGCTGGATTAGGTTTTATGCTAGTGTCGAATTTTAAGGACATATTAACTACACAGCCAGCTTGAAGGGTGAGTTGTGCAATGTTGCGTGGTTAAATATAGCATAGTAACAGGATGAAGGGTTGATGAATAGTTTCAAAACATAAACATTTCCTTCAGTTTGTTAATCGCAGCCTTGTAGTTACTAATTAAAGTGCATATTATCAGAGTAATAAGTCTGTCGCATATTGGTATGCACTAAAAGTGCACAAGTCTGATTAATAAGGTGGAAAGTAGTAGAATAAATGATTGCATGTTCCATGTCTATGACTTGGAAATCTGACGTAATGTAACTCTAGGGAGAGCATATTTGACCTAAGGGAAAGTGAGCTATTTATGTTAGACATATCTGAAGGATAACAACAGTTAAAGGATCCAGGAAGAGAACGTGAACCTCGTGTAAATAGGCCCAGGATAAGTAGCTAGTAGTCATTTAGTTTTACAAGCTCTGCTAGATCAGTGTTTGCAATGTTTATGGAAAAGCTGGCCATAGTTGGAACTTTCAATCAAAATAATTTATACATATTTTTGTAAAGTGTTGTCATAGAATAATACCACATGTTGTCTTGCTGAAATATGTGGCAAATATTGAATTGGTCCCTATTCAATGGCCAATGAATTTGTTGATCGTTGATGAAGTTCCAGGCCCCGTTCCACTGGCTATGCTGTGCTCTGCTGGGCCGTTATAGATATAGTATTAACACTGATAATTATCCTTAATGCACATAACAATAATATCATATACTTTCATGAATAAGTGGGTCTTCAGTGCTCTCTGAAAAGTTATCAAGGTATCAGTTCTTGATATTTCTAGGTAGCTCATGGAGCAGTCTTTTCAAATGCTCTTAACCCCATTTCCAAGTTAAGGTAAAATTTTAGTTGTGCATACCTATGCAATATATCAATAGAAAATTATCAATTTTGTAAATTGTAATAGATCAATGTAATATGTGATTTTCTTGGAAATCAATAACAAAAAGTTGCTAAAACTTGTTTTCCAAAGAATGAAGTCGTGGCAGCTGAATGATATGCTATGTTTTGATAGGTGCCAAGGTCGAAGAAATGAAAGGATGATATATTAGTCTATTCTAACCTAACTATACAACCTAATCAATGTTTAGTAATTCGGTACCTCAATTCCAAAGATTATCCAGGTTGTTGTTCTGACGGATGCTGATGGCGGGCAATTAACAGATCACGGCAGAACCCTGTGTTCTCTCTTAAAGTCTAAGGAAGCCCTATTGCCTTTGTAACAGTGCTTATTAATGTCACCTGTAGTTGGAGAATCCGTCTTCTGATAGTGACTGGACTGGCATGGTGTCCGTACTGTATCCTAGTGGCTTCGGTCGTTAGTAAATTTGCTTGTAGCAAGTTTTTTTTTTATTTCTGGCAAGAGAATTGCGTAATACATTCATGTATTATGATTTACAAAATTAATATTTAATTTTCTAATGCTGTATCACATAGGTGTGCACAACTAAAATATTATCCAAGTTAGCTTGCAAAGGATTACAAAGACGGAGCATGCCGACAGGAGACCTTTTGGTCCATAACTAGGTTGGATGCTGAAAAAAAATTAATAATGATAAATTAAAGATAAATAAATAATTATAATAATATAAATAATAAGATTGATAAATGCATAGGTGTAGTTAAATATTAAACAAACATAAATAGTAAATAATAGTAAATTGACAGATAACTAATAATAAATAAAAATCAAGCAAATAATAAACAAACAAACAATAACAAACAAAAAAATAATATAAAATAAATGGCAGTCATTAGAGCATCTTGCTTAGGTGTTTATCTAAAATCTTAAAGCTTCAAACTGAACAACATTGCACTGCCTCAGCAGGAAGTTTGTTCCATTCATTTACTTCATGGTTGGGGAAGTTGTTTCTACCCACTTCCTAATTGAATCTATTTCCTGACAGTTTGAGGCCATTATTTCTTGTCAGATTCTCATTCAATGTGAAAAATTTGTCACTTTTGTTGTCAATTCCCTTTAGAATTTTAAAGAGCTGTATCAAGTCAGCTCTTAGTCGTGTTTTTTTTTTTTTTTTTTTGTTTTAGGGAAAACGGATTCATATGTTTTAGTCAATTTTTGTATGATTTATATTTGATATTTGGAATCAGTTTTGTGGCTTGCCTTTGTACTTTTCCCAATCTGTCAATGTCTTTAATGAGATATGGTGACCATGTGGAAATGGCATATTCCAAATGTGGACAAACTAACAATTTATGTAGTTTGTTAATGAGAACTTTTGAAATCAAAAGATCACACAATCAGTCCTAGAATCTTGTTTGCTTTCTCAGAGGCTGAAATACACTGCTTAGATGATTTGAGATCATTACTGATAATTACCCCAAGATCCTTTTCACTATCCACTTTTGTTAATGAATATCCAAATAACTTGTAATTGTACCTACTGTTATTTTTACCTATGTGCATAACCTTGCATTTACTTGTGTTAAATTTCATTAGCCACTTTTCAGACCATTGCTGTAACTTATCTAAATCTTCTTGAATATCTAATTGATTTAAGTTATCATTTGCCATTCCGCACAGTTTTGTATCATCAACAAATTTGGAGGCAATAGATTTTAGTCCATGGTCTATATCATTTATATATACTTTGAATAGAAATGGCCCAAGAATGGAACCCTGAGAAACTCCACTTGTAACATTTTTCTATCTAGAAGTTTTGCCATTTAAAACAACTCTGTTTTTGATCATTCAACCAGTTTGTAGTCGAACTTAATAGGCTACCACTTACTATGTGTGAAGCTATTTCTAGTCCAACTTAATAGAATACCACTTACTTGGGGCTTAAAGAACCTGTGGTGCTCAACAGTGTCTCAGAGCCATAGGTGTATCAAGATGTTAGTTCTGCAGTAAATTCCTTATGTATCTAGGTTTACCGAATTGCCCTGCTTGGTGTGTCAGGACAAATTTTGTAGATCACATGTGCTTTGATGGACAGCCAATGCAAGTCAATGAGTATTGGTGATATTCTTTCACAGGGAGGCAGGCCTTTTATGAGTCTAGCAGTTCTGTTCATAACTAGTTACCTCCAGTTCTCCGATTCTGTTCCAGTAACAACTAATGCATTTTTTAATTTTAGGATTTTTCTCTCTCTCTCCCTCCCTCCCTCCCCAATGGAATGGCTAGTATAGGAAATATAGGACAATGTCAGTTTCATGTCAAATATCTGTTTACATAATTATGGGATTTTTAGGAGATTAGTTGTGTAGCTTCAAAGTCACTCACTGAAGAGATCTTGTAGTGGTATCGAGTGAACGTAGAGGGTATGATGTGTTAAAAAAACTGTGTAAGTCATTTTGAAAAATTGAGGTTTTTAGTTCAGAAAACTTTTTGAAGAGCACACCTATGTGATATAGCATTAGAAAATTAAATATTACTTTTGTAGATTATAAAACATTAACATAATATACATTCGGTCAATTTATAGTTTCACCCAACCATAGAATTTGATATGTGGCTTATGTGTTACTGGTGAGAAATGTGATATGAACGATGGTGTACAACATTTCCATCGAAAATGCGTAGTTTTGAAGTAATTAAGTTGTGCACTTATGCCTACGTCTCCCGAACAATCTGGGGGGACGTGTGGGAAATCGGGATTTTTGGGTGGGGGAGACTAATAAATGGAGTAATGCGCTTTGCCAAACAGGTGTAAAATGAGGAAGAAGACTAAAGAAACCCATAAAAAAACAAAAATATCCCATATTGGCGGGTACTGCGCGCGGTGCCATGTTTGTTTACTAACGATTGTAAGTATTTGTGAGTAGAAGCGCTAGATTTAGGGCAGCCGCTCACGCAAGACTTGGTAACCGTAAACTAAACTAACCTAACGGAGGTAACATTAGTTTATGGTTAGGAAGTCTTGCGCGGCTAGAGTGGACTTTGCTAAGTATAACAGATATAGCGAGACATTTTTCGAATCGTTGGTAAAAACAAAGATGGCTACAGCTGGACTCCGGCTCTAAAATGTGATTTTTTTTATTTATTTTTATTTTTTAAGTGTTTTTGTTAATTTTATATCTGTTTTGCAATGCACATTACTCCATTTATTAGTCTTCCCCACCCAAAAACCCTGATTGCCCATACGCCCCCCCCCTCAGATCGTTCGGGAGATGTAGGCATAAGTGCATAACTTCAATACTTATTACTTCAAAAGTACGCATTTGCGATAGAAATGATGTACACCATCATTCATATCACAACATTTCTCACCAGAAACACATAAGCCACATATCAGATTCTATGGTTGGTGAAACTATAAATTGTCTATACATTTTTCGTGGCAGAAATCCATTACAAAAAAAAACCTTGCTTAAAGTAAATACACTACCAAACAAAGCTGTGAGCATGGGATCGTGCTGCCATGTTGTCGTCTGTCCAGTACAGTCACTGTCAGATGATGGCTTTGATGTTGTGCACTAACTCCAAGTGCTGTTACAAAGACAATAGGGCTTCCTTGGACTTAATGAGAGAACACAGGTTTCTGCTATTGACTGTTAATTGCTCAAGGCGTAATAAACTGTGCTGGTTCCATATGGACCAGCATATGTGAATGTGCACAAATTACATTACATGATATAAAAAGTGCACTTTTAGCGATAGTGATTATAAAGGTACTTTTCTGGAGAAAAGTCATATTGAGCCTTGGAAGTTGGTATGCTTCATAAATAAGTGGGTTTTGAAAAACTTTAGCCATGGAGATGCCATTCATGATTTGCAGTTTTCATCTACAACAAGTATAAACTGGTGCTGTTTTTGTAGTGATGTTTGCAAGTAGTAGTATAACCAATTGGTGGCCCAGGTAGCGGAAATTGATATGACACTTATCACTCACAGGCATGCAAACGTCGGGAGACTTCTGTCCCAGGTGTGGATGTTTAGTGGCATTGAAAGGAAGTCCAAGAAGCGTCTTCATTCTACTTGTAAACCGTGAGAGAGAGATACAGAAACTTTAGTACCCCTCATTCACTGATTTGTCAGGTCAGGGTCCATCATTTTTGACTTTGTGTGTGTATCGTAATTTAAGAGACATTGGCTATACACACCATGTAATAAATCACAACAAAAACTTTGTTGACCTAGAAGACCAAGAAATACACACACAGACTGTTGAGCGACTTTGGTGTGATGTCGAGGAGTGGGTACTGAGGCTTGGAATATGCCCTCAGTATGTCAGCACTTTGCAAGGTACTTTTTGAAGCAATGCCAAGAGCCAAAATACATGTGTTCCTTTAAGCTATGCAACAGCTCTATTTGCCACAGTGCAATCAAATACTTAATCATGCCATAAGCATCTGCGATGATGAGCTGGATGACCTTTAGAATTACAGCCGCATTACTAAATGCAGGTTAGGTTAAAAAAATGAATTTATCATCCATTCATTTCTTTGATCTCAGCATCTATCAAAACATGGCATGTCAATCACGTGCTGCAACATTGTTAGTAATTGCTTTTAGCAACTTTTTTTGTTGTTGATTTCCGCCAAGAAGAAATGCCTATTACATTGGTGTATTATAACTAAAATGTTTAATTTTCTATTGCCATGTTGTGTACATGTGCACTTCTAAAAAATTACCCAGAAAACTGCTTAAGCAAATCCAGGTAGAAACAAATAACAGATTAATAGAAAAAATAGCTTGAATATTGTGCTTTTCACCTTACCCAACTACACCTAATGTAACCAAACTCAATTTTACCTAACCTAACATGGAATGCATGTTACACAATGAATGGATATATTTGCCCCTAAGACCTCACTCCAGTGTGGTGTGTATTACCCAGCCAAAGGACTTAACTGCTGCCCCTCCTCTTGATGTGGGGTGTGTATTGCCAGATTGGGGGGGGGTCGGAGGCTGTGACCTGAAAAATCCTAGTGTGTGTATTACCTAGTTGGGGATGAAGTGAGTGTGACCAAAAACTGTATTGGACCCAGTTGGACAAAAATGGGCCTGATCGTACCAAATCGGACACGACCATACTGAACTAGGGCACAATAGAATCTACTTTTCGTTATCAATTGTTTGAAGTTCAACAAGTCATGAAACTTACCTTGAACATAAATAGGATCCCCCACTGCCATCCCAAGAGATGGAAAGATACTCATGAATCATAGAACTGTACTGAATAAATAGCAAAAAAATCTTGCCTTGAATCAAAGAAACTGATAATTGGAGCAATGGTGTGAGGCAAAATTTTTGCTGTGATTTGTGAGAAGGGAAGCTCGGATGCTTATATTGCATTATGCTTTCAATCATTGATCTTCTGTCTTGCATTTTTGCTACTTGATGACACAGTGATGCAGTTATCCTTCCAGATCTATGTTACATCCAAATGGATGATGCAGCTTGCTGTTGCTAAGGGTACACTGGATAGTAAATTTTGCTATTCAGCCGAATACTGGATAGGCAGGATACCAGATTATAAAAAAATATATATTTTCCAAGTACAATGAAGTTACATTTTTCATTGATATATGCTACTGCAGCTTATATTACATGATTACTTAGGAGTACCTCTGTTGTAATATATATTACCAAAAATACAGTACATATTATGCACATACCAATTTTATTGATTTTTGGTGTTCAAACATTTTGGTAATGAATTATGAAAAACAAAGAGAGTAAAATTTTAGAAAACCTTCCCTGTAACAATATCTGCAGATTATTTACTTCATGTTCTGAACAGTTTAGTTAAAAAGGAGTTATCATTGTCTGGTCACATAGGCAAACTGCCCCAGATGCAGACACCATACAGAGGACATAGAACACCTCATGCTACAAAGCTCCACACTGTCTATCTTCAGATAATACAATATCTCCTCTCTAAGTGATTTTTGGTCCTGCCCAGAGGCTGTTGCCAATTTTCTGGTCTTTTGCAAGATAAACAAGGGGCACATATCACACCATACAGTCTTCTCTTTGTGTTCAGCATCAGATATCTATTTTTCATGACATATCATTTTCCTCAGATATTTACTTGTTTCCCTTACTTGGTAATTTACCTCCACTCCCTCGACTCTGTTACCTGCAATATGTGACTCAAATTAGTTACTGCACAAAAAGATTAAGATAATGGTTCCTAGCCAAGGTGATGAAACCTTAGAAGGAAGAAGAGGTGATATAATAGCATTGAGAACTATGTAAGGAATGGACATGATTGATAAAGGAAACCTTAGTGTAAGGTAAAAAGATGGGATTGAATTAACTTAAAGTTGAATTTGACCACTCTGTGGGCACATTTCTTAATTTTGTATACCATACTTACATATACCAAGGCTTTTTCCCCCTTACAAGGGAGGTAGCCAAAAAGGAAAAGGCATAAAATCATTCCCACCCATTCCATCCCTGAATACACTCCACACCCCTCCACCCTCCCTCTTATCTTAGCACCTCCTGGATGACGGGTCATCCCTGCACCTTGTCCACTGCCCTGGGTCAGAAGCAGTGTCGCAAGACACAGCACATCCACAGCAAGGCCGCTTCATTAAATCGGTGAATCCCCCCTCTCCGTCCCCCCCATGCATAAAAGGAGAAGACGGGGAGAAATCCCTTTGGGCTGCATCAAATTTTGCTCACACATACTACCTCACCCCCCATCCCCCCACCCATTCCACCTCATGCATCACAACATCATCCATATACAACCATTCTCCATTCACCCCTGTCTTCTGTCCTCTCCCGTCCTTCCTCAACAGACATTCCCCTCTTCCCCAAAGCCTCCTTCACCCCATCCATCCACCTCATCCTAGGACGTCCCCTCATGTTCACTCCCTCCACATCTGCCTTCCATACCTCTTTTACTAATGTTTCTTCACTCATTCTTTCCATGTGTCCAAACCATCCCAACACTCCTCCATCAATCCTATCTCCCAACTCCCTTAGCACCCCCGTTCTCCTCCTCACCTCCTCATTTCTCACTCTATTCAGCCTGGTAACCCCCATCACACTTCTTAGACACCACATCTCAAACACATTCAAACTCCTTCTCTCTTCCTCTCTTATGTTCTATGTTTCTGCCCCAAACAGTGCTCTTAGCACAATCACTCATTCATACAGCCTCCTCTCAGCATCCATTCCCAAATGTCTAGTCCTCACCACACTTTTCAATCCACCAAGGCATTTACACGCCATTCCCAATCTACATCCTACCTCCACCTTCACTCCACCTTTCCCTGCCACATTTGCACCCAAGTATCTAAAACTATCCACTTCCTCCAGTTGCTCTCCCTTAATGCTCACTTCCAGTCTACTGCCACTTTCACCCCTTGTACATCTCATCACCTTACTTTTACCCACATTTATCTTCAACTTTCTTCTATCACATACTCTCCCAAACTCTGTCACCAACTTCCTCAATCCCTCCTCCGATCCTGCCACAAGCGCAGTGTTGTCCGCAAACAACAGCTGGCTCACCTCCCACTTTTTCTCCATTTTCTTTAACCATCTCCAATCCCTGACCCACTACCCTTGCATTTACCTCTCGCACTACCCCATCCATGTATAAGTTGAACAGCCAGGGCGACATAACGCATCCTTGACGAAGTCCCACCTTTACCTCGAACCACTCACTCTCTCCATTTCTAATCCAGACACAAGCTCTACTACTCCCATAACTCTTGACAGCTCCTAGAAGCTTTCCTCCTATGCCATATATCTGCATAACCTCCCACAGTGCCTTCCTGTCTACCCTATCGTAAGCCTTTTCCAGATCCATAAAAGCCCAAAAAACATCCTTCCCCTTTCCTATAGCTTTCTCACATATTTGTCTTACCACAAAGATCTGATCTACACAACCTCTACCTGTCCTAAATCCACACTGTTCCTCACCAATTACTCCCTCTGTTCCTCTCCTAATCCTCTCAATCAAGATCCTCCCATAAGCCTTCCCAACTACACTTAACCTCTTCACTCCGAGGCACATCGCACGTCTGGCAGCATTAGCTGCCCGACGTGCGATGTTGCGTCATAATAATCGCATTATAGAAAATAAAGTCAGTGCTCAATCGTTCATTCTCTTTCACCCGTGTATTTTGATAACCATAGAAAATTGATGAAGCCAGTTTAGAGAGAATGGAAATTACGTAGGTACGACTACAACAAATATAATCAAGATGGCGACATCGGCATCATGGAGTACCCACTTGCTCCTCATGCTGCCTATGTAGGCATCGCTGTATGGAAGTGGTTAACAAGCTAATCCCTCTGAAACTACTACATTCACACTTGTCCCCTTTTCCCTTGTAAAGTGGAACTATACAGGCACTCCTCCAGTCCACCATCCCTGTACCTCCTTTTTTTTTTAGACATTCTGCATGGCATCCATCCAGACCAGGTGCCTTACCTGCTTTCATCATCTTAACAACTGCCTTCACTTCATCCTTCCTTATTTCACCTCCATACTTAGGTAAACATAAACAACCAATACTGTAAAACATGAAAATAGGTTAGTTTCTTCTCAGTGATGTCTGTGGGAGGGCTTGAGTACTTGCCAGCTACTTTGGGGATATGGGTTTCCTGTCAGTAAATCTTGAGACAGTTTTTGTTGTAATCCTCAGCAGCTTTATTCACAATGACTGTTTTCCAGAATGCCTCCCCTCCATATATGGAGGAAATTTAAGACATACAAATTTATTTGCTGTCATTGAATTATCCCAATGTAAAATATATATTTTCCATTGGGGTAATTCATTCAGAAAAGTATTGTTATAAAGTATACTGAAATAAGAAAGTGTTAAATGCTTCTGGTACATTATGATATTAATTCTTTTTATATTTCTTTCCAGGGTTGAGCAAAAATGTTTTATGCACATTTTGTGCTGGCCAAGAAGGGCCCATTGGCCCGGATTTGGTTAGCAGCCCATTGGGACAAAAAACTAACAAAAGCTCATGTATTTGAGACAAACATTGAAAAGTCTGTGGATGGTATTCTTCAGCCCAAGGTAAGGAAGTTGATATTTTGGAATTGCATGTCCTTCCATGTTCTCTTGCAGGTGTTGAAGATTCTACTTTCATTTGGCAGCTCTGTATTCATATTAGTAGTTTACTTTTTTGTAGCTTATGAATGCTCTCATTGTATGTAAGTTGTATTCTTCCTTCTAGTTCTAAGGTGCCTTTTTTTGGGAGGTGGTCTAAGGGGAGGTCATGTTTGGTTTCCCATATTGTTGTTTGATGTTTATACATATACACCCCTCCTATCCCAGCACCTTGTGGATGAAGATCCCTGTCTCTTGCTACACCACTTGGGTTAAAGGTAAAATAACAAGGCAGAGCACCTCCACAGTAGGGTCCAGTAGCTGGTGCTGGTTCACTCCCCCTCACCTGCTTATTACTGGAGCAAAGGAGACCATCCCTGTAGACCATGTTATTTCTTTCCATTCATTCTTGTAATTTACACACTTGACAAGTATTTATCTTGCCACCAGTGCGTCCTTTACCCCATCCGTCCACCTAATTCTTGGACTTCCTCTCGGTTCCTTCAGTTCACTTTGCTTTCTGTACCATTTTTGTTCGTCTTTCCTCAACCATTTTTTCCATATGTCCAAACCACCTTAACCCTCTTTCAATAAGTTAAGTCTCTTATACAGAAGACCCACACCCCCAGATAACTAATATGTGCCTCTGACTTTGATATATTACTCAAAATTAGTGCTGTGCTGCTGTCTGAACAGTGTGGGAATGGAGCAGTGTAGGTGTTGATTCCCTTCTTTTTGTTGATTTCATGTGGGGCACTTGTGGTAATGTTTAGGGGAGTTTGGTGGTACCACCAACAATTCAGAATGAACTATACATGTTGGATCTATATATATATATATATATACATACTATTTTTGAGGCAGTATAATTGATTCAAATTTTGTTGCAGGTGAAAATGGCCCTACGCACATCTGGTCATCTTCTCTTGGGTGTGGTGCGTATCTACTCCCGCAAGGCCAAGTATCTGCTTGCAGACTGTAATGAAGCTTTTGTCAAAATTAAAATGGCCTTTAGGCCTGGCATGGTTGATCTTCCAGAAGACATACGAGAAGCAGCTGTTAGTGCAATTACTTTGCCAGAAGTCTTCCATGACTTTGACACTGCAATGACAGAACTCAGTGATATGGATATTCAGAATCAGTTTACTTTGAACCAGTCACGAGCTGAGGAAATTACCATGAGGGAAGATTATGGTAACATTTCCTTGGTAACTGGAGATGATGGATTTGGTGATATGGGCTTTGAAGAACCACCTGAATTGATGAGAGATGCCACTTCAGTAAATCAGAGTTTGGAACACCCAAACCTTATTTTTGGGGACAGTGGAGCTGCGGTAGAGAAAGAAAAGGATAGTCTTAATAAAGAACAAGATTCACGTCTTACAGCTGCACGAGCCAACACCTCTGCTCTGGATTTAGAAGCACCAATCAGGGATGATGGTTTTGGTGGAAATCTAGGCCAGGACATAATCGCTGGGGGTTTGTTTGATGGGAGCTTGTTTGAGGATGGACCCATGGGTGAGGGACCTAGCCTAGATGCTGCTGACCAGGAGAAACCAGAGAAGGCAGAAGAGTCAGATGATGAAATAGCAGACCTAGAAAGATTTAGTGGGCCCCCATCTCTTGGACCACCAAGCACAGATGGAGGATCTCGTTCACCATCTCCTGTTCCTGATGCTGACCAGCCACCACCTCCAGTTCCAGCAGTTGAAGAACCACCAGCAGTGGAAGAGCCTGAGAATATAGCAAGTACAGCAAATGACGAAACCCTTGCTGGTCATGAACAAACCACCCTACTACACAATGAGGAAGAAAGCTTTGCTCTAGCACCAGTAGATGCATCAGCCATCAAATCAGGTTGGCCAAGAGCCAAAAGGAAGAGGAAGCTAATTGTTGATGAAGTTAAGAACATTTCAGGAGAGGAGATGAAAGCACAGTTGTCCGATACCACAGATATTGTTACCACCCTTGACTTAGCCCCCCCAACAAAACGACTTATGCACTGGAAGGAGACTGGTGGTGTGGAAAAGTTGTTTGCTTTGCCTGGTCGTCCTATTCATGCAAGAAGTTTGAGTCGCAGCTATCAGAGACATCTTACATCAGAGCCAGTACAGAATGAAGACTTTGGAATGGCAGGCGACAAGGAATTGGAAAATCTCAGTCTAGAACAGGTTTGTTATCACTTAGATTATTCAATCAGATGATGTACTTACATATTCAAAGGTTTTAATTCTCTTATAAGGGAGATTGCTTATATATTATTTGATTTGATTTGATTTTATCATTACTCTGCCATGTTTTGTTGCCTTTTACATCAAGTATTTTTTTTTTTGTAATGCCTTAATGAGTGTTCAACAAGACCAATCTTCTTTAGGTACGAGATATAGAAGATCCTGAAACACCACTACCGAAGACCAGATTGCGAAATTTAAAGAGAAAGTATCCAGAAGGAGAGGATGATGAAGAGGTTAGTAGTTTTTGAGATTTTGGTTATTATAAATTTTCAGGAGAAAATGGCATCGCTATTAAGAAATGTGTATGGTTGTTAGGGTTGTTTTTTGCAATTTTTATGAATTTGTGCATGTCTTTGTGTGCACACATGTACAAAAGTATCCTTTCCCCATTATAAAGGGGTGGCCCAGCCAAGGCATACACACACGCTTTAACCACACATTCACTTGCTGCTCCTTTTATCTTACACCAAAAGACATCCTTGTATGCCAAAAACTTTTTGCAACACATCTCATAGTACCTTTCTGTCACCCATGTTATACACCAAATTTATAGAAGCCCAAAAGACATCCTTATTTTTGGCCAAAAGCTTTATTGTGTGTGTGTGTGTGTGTCTATATATATATATATATATATATATATATATATATATATACACATGTATGTGTGTGTGTGTATGATGCATGCACTGAGTTGCAGAATATGACATTGGCAACAAATGGACAAATTTTATGTGGAATTCATAAACAGTATGATAATCTCTATGCTCTTCCACAGCCATCCATCCATGGAAAGATACCAGAACACGAAATGATAATGCCTCAACAAGAACAACTTGACCCTGCACTCCAGCAGCCCGCACTTGAACAGGTACCAATAGAGGAACAAGGCTCTGAGCACTTGCCAAGGGAGGAGCATGAACCAATGCAGGTAGATATTCCCTTTTCAGCATTTAAGAAGAAAGTCAAGCATATGTACACATGGGAAAGGGTGGTGGATGGAAGGGTGGTAGATAGGGCTTTAATGGACTATACAGTGGTAACCAGGAAAAAAGTAGGAAGAATTTTGATGCTTAGAGTAAACTGTTTAAATGAGAAAGAAAAGGAGTACAAGAAGTTGAGAGAGGCATGGGAGTGAAGGATAGAGTAGAACTAGGAGTGGAGGAGGAATTGGGGATGTTTCAAGCAGGGAGTCACAAGGTGTGCAAAGATAGTGTGTGGAACAAGGAGTACCCTGGGAGGAAAATGAAGGAAGGGTAGTGAGTGGTGGGATGATGAAGCAAAGAAGGTTGTAGAAGAGAAGAAACAAGCATTCACAGATTGGTTGCGAAATAGGATGAGAGACTCATATGAGAGGTGCAAAGAAAAGAGAAGTAGAACATAAGGTAAAGGAGGCAAAAAGGAGAGCAGATATGAAATGGGGTGAGTGTGTGATAGAAAATTTTGAAATTAATAAAAGATAATTTGTAAGGAAATTAAGAGAGGAAAAGGAGGAGAATAAAGTAGAGAAGAAAAGGTAAAATGTGTTGAGGGAGAGATGAAAATGGAAGAGATGGCAGTAAGAGGAAAATGGGCAGAGTATTTTAGGGAGTTGCTAAATGTGAAGGAGGATAGGGAGGGAAAGGTAGTTGCAGTGCGAAGCACAAAGATGAGAGTGAATAGGAGAATGGAGGAGACCCATCATCCAGGAGGAACCAAGAAAGAGGGAGGTAGGGATAGTGAATGGGAGTTGATTATGTGGGGATGAGATGGGTGGGAGTGGATATGTCTTTGACTTTGGCTGCTTCCCTTGTAAGGGGGAAAAAGCCCATGGTATATGGGGTGCCAGGTAGATATAGTGGAGAGTCGATGTCAAGCATAAGTACACATGGGAAAGAGTGGTGGATGGAAGGTTGATTGATAGGAAATTAATGGATTCTGTAGTATTCAGAAGAGGCATAGGAAGAATTCTGGATGTTCGTGATTTTAGAAGAGATTGAGCGAGTGTCAGGTAATTTTATGGTAGATGGGAGATTGAGAGTGGAAGAAGAGGAAAAGTATGGAAAATAGAAAGTAAATGAATTGAATGAGAAGGAAAAGGAAGAACACCGTAAGCGGAGAGAAGTGTGAGATGTGGGGAGAGAGGAATGGGTTTCAAGAAGTGACTATGTCCAAAGAAGATTGGTGAATGGTGGGATGATGGAATGAAGGTGGTAGTATAAAAGATGTGAGAATGTGTGGATTGGTTGCAAGGTAGGACTGGAAGGATACAAGGGGTACAAGAAAAGAGAGGAGAAGCAAAACAAGAAAAAGGAGTCATGAAGGGGGAGCAAATGTATAATGGGGTAGGGATATGATTTTTTTTTTTATAAGAATAAAAAGATGTTATGGAAAGAAGTTGAGAGTGAAGGAGGCGAATTGGGTAGAAAAGGTAGAAGGTGCAAAATGGATAGATGTAAAGGAAATGAAGTAAGATTGGTAGAGTATTTTAGAGAGTTGAATGTGGAGTTTAGGGAGGGATTGGTTGAGGCAGTGGGAGGAGCTAAGAAAATGATAGTGATGAGAGGAAAATGACAAGGATATAAGTAAAGGTATGGTACAAGGAATGTTGAAAATGACGAGAGCAGGTAAGGAGTTTCTAAAAAGGGGAGGTATGGTTATAGTGGAAAGGGTTAATGTGTGTCTGAGGAAGGGGGACTGGAGGAGTGCCTGTATAGTTCCAATTTATTAAGGAAAAGGGGCCAGATGTTATGGTGAGGAGCAGTGTGGGTTTAACCACTTAAGTATGACTCAAATTCTCATGTGCAGCATCGGCTGCCAAACGCACGATTCAGCACACTACTTGCATTATAAGATATAAAGTCACTGCTGTATTACTCATTCTCTTTTAGTCTGAGTAATAATAAACACAGAAAACGTGATCAAACCAGTTCACAGAATCCGGGGGGTAACTCGTGTACAACTGCAAAACATATATATAATCAAGATGCTGATGCCAGCATCCTCGTGTATCTACTCATGACACCTACGTGGGTGTTGTTGTACTGAAGTGGTTAAGAAAGGTGGAGGATTTGTGGATCAAATTTGTGAGAAGGCTTTGGCAAGAGGTATGGATGATTTTTAGACCTTTATTGATTTGGAGAAGACTTAGGACAGGGTAGACAAGAAGGGACTGTGGGAGCTATTGCAGATATATTTGGGGAAATATGTTAAAGGCAATCAAGAGTTTAATAGAGAAGTAGAGTCCGTTTTGATTAGAAATGGAGAAAGTAAGTGGTTTGAGGTAAAGTTGGGGGATGCTGCCAAATATAAAGTAGAGTAGTAAACTCAAAGTGGAAAATATTCAGAGAGCGGCTTATAAAAAGGATTAGTTTCATATGATAGAAAATGTTTTTGATTGTGGATTGTGATTTTATGAATTCCAATGTTTTACATATTCGTTTTGTGATTCTTAGGTTGAAGTGCCTGCCCCTGAGATGGCTGAGACTGAAGCAACAGCACAACTTCAGGCAGAAAACCAAGTTGATAACCAGCCCCAGGTCCCTGCCCAGGATACAGCTCAGGTCCAGGAACCTTCACAGGTTCAAGACCCAGCTGAGGCTGAATACCCAGCTCAGGCACAAGACACAGCCCAGGCTCAAGACCTAGATCAGTCAGACCAATCTCAGATTCCAGCCCAAGATCAAGCCCAAGTCCAAGACTCGTCTGAAGTTAAGGCTGAAGACCAGGCACCAGCCCGACCACCAGGTCCAGTCCAACACCATGTCCAGATCCAAGAACCAGTTCGAAGTGTAGAAAATGAAGAACAGCCAGAGTTTGCAGAAAGTGCACATAATCAGAGTACAGGCTCTGTTACGTATGATCAGGTATGAAAGAGTTATTCTTTGATTGGTATTTATCTATATACTAAATAGCTGGTAAATTTGCAAATTGCTTTTCTATTACTTGTATGATACTTCATTCTCACCACTGCCCCACCAGGCTCTTTCCTTTTAGAATCTCCTCCCACTGACTGCCACCCACTCCTTTTGTACATCTTGTCACCTTACTTTTTCTGAGATTTACTTTACTGTCAGGTTTCTCCTCCCACATACTCGCCCAAACAATGCTGTTAACTGTTTCAGTGTCATCTGCAAATATTAACTACTGAGCTGGTCACTTCTCTCCACTCACCAACTAACCCATTCAGTACTTGTGAATTTACCTTCTACATCATCCCACCATGTTCATGTTGAATACCCATGGTGACATTACACAACTTTGGTGTAGCCCCACCTTCACCATAGACCATTCACTTTCTTCATTCCCTACACCATGTAAAAACTTTGAGTACATACATACATATACCAAGGCTTCTTCCCCCTTACAAGGGGGGTAGCCAAAAAGAAAAAGGCATAAAATCATTCCCATCCATTCCATCCCCGAATACACTCCACACCCCTTCACCGCTTCATTAAATCGGCGACCCCCCCCCCTCTCCGTCCCCCCATTGCATAAAATGAGAGGACGGGGAGAAATCCCTTCAGGCTGCGTCAAATTTTGCCCACACATACTACCTCACCCCCCATCCCCCCTGCCCATTCCACCTCATGTAATCACAACATCATCCATATACAACCATTCTCCATTCACCCCTGTCTTCTGTCCTCTCCCATCCTTCCTCAACTGACATTCCCCTCTTCCCCAAAGCCCCCTTCACCCCATCCATCCACCTCATTCTAGGACGTCCCCTCATGTTCACTCCCTCCACATCTGCCTTCCATACCTCTTTTACTAGTCTTTCTTCACTCATTTCTTTCCATGTGTCCAAACCATCCTAATATTCTTTCATCAACCTTATCTCCCAGCTCCTTTTCCTCCCCTGTTCTCCTCCTCACCTCCTCATTTCTCACTCTAGCCTAGTAACCCCCATCATACTTCTCAGACACCTCATCTCAAACACATTCAAACCCCTTCTCTCTTCCTCTCTTATGTTCCATGTTTCTGCCTCATACAGTGCTGTTGGCAGAATCACTCCTTCATACAGTCTCCTCTTAGCATCCATTCCCAAATGTCTATTCTTCATTACACTCTTTAATCCACCAAGGCATTTACTCGCTTCTCTCAATCTACATTCTATCTCCATTTTCACTCCACCTTTCCCTGCCACATTTGCACCCAAGTATCTAAAACTATCCACTTCCTCCAGTTGCTCTCCCTTAATGCTCACTTCCAGTCTACTGCCACTTTCACCCCTTGTACATCTCATCACCTTACTTTTACCCACATTTATCTTTAGCTTTCTTCTATCACATACTCTCCCAAACTCTGCCACCAACTAACTCAATCCCTCCTCCGATCCTGCCACAAGCGCAGTGTCGTCCGCAAACAACAGCTGGCTCACCTCCCACTTTTCTCCATTTTCTTTAACCATCTCCAATCCCTGACCCACTACCCTTGCATTTACCTCTCGCACCACCCCATCCATGTATAAGTTGAACAGCCAGGGCGACATAAAGCATCCTTGACGAAGTCCCACCTTTACCTCAAACCACTCACTCTCTCCATTTCCAATCCTGACACAAGCTCTACTACTCTCATAAAAACTCTTGACAGCTCCCAGAAGCTTTCCTCCTACCCTGTATATCTGCATAACCTCCCACAGTGCCTTCCTGTCTACCCTATCATAAGCCTTTTCCAGATCCATAAAAGCCCCAAAAACATCCCCTTTCCTATAGCTTTTTCACATATCTGTCTTACCACAAAGATCTGATCTACACAACCTCTACCTGTCCTAAATCCACACTGTTCCTCACCAATTACTCCTTCTGTTCCTTTCCTAATCCTATCAATCAAGATCTGCCCATAAGCCTTCCCAACTACACTTAACAAGCTAATCCCTCTGAAACTACTACATTCACACTTGTCCCCTTTTCCCTTGTAAGGTGGAACTATACAGGCACTCCTCCAGTCCTCCGGCACTCTACCCTCTCTCCAGCAAACATTAAATAACCTCACCAACCAGTCCACCATCACTGTACCTCCCTTTTTCAGACATTCCGCATGGCATCCATCCAGACCAGGTGCCTTACCTGCTTTCATCATCTTAACAACTGCCTTCACCTCATCCTTCCTTATTTCTCCTCCATTCTCCTCACTCATCACTCTCATTTTCTTCGCATTTCCCACTGCAGCTATCTTTCCTTCCCTCAACAAAATATTTTCCCCATCTCATATTTCTGACAGGTTTCACTCAACCATGTCATACACATATTCTAAACCTGTTGAAGCCCAAAAGGCATTCTTACCTTTTGCTGTAATCTTGTATATTTGCTGTGGTATGAAAGTTTAATCTGCAAACCCTTTTCCTTCTGTAAACCTACACTGTCTATCTAATCCTTCGAGTTAACACCCAAATGTGTTACAAGCTACACTTGACAGACTCATCCCTCTAAAGCTACTACATTCATATGTCCCCTTTTCATTAGTATAATGGAACTATGCATGCACTCCTCCAGCCCAGTAAATACTCCCTCCCATAGATACACATGAAACAGTCTTACTAGTCAATCCACTATAACTGCTCCTCCATCAGACACTCCATGTGACACCCATCCAACTCAATTAACTAATGAGCTTACATAACTTTTAATATGCTTTGTATCTCATATTTTCTTACAGTTGTCATTCTTCTCTCCCATCACAGTAATTTTCTTGGCATCTCCCACTGTTGGTCAAACCCTCCCTAACCTGTATGTTCAACAAATCCTAGAAATCCTCGATCCATCTTCCCCTGACAGCCTTCACTTTCAATAGCATCTGTTCATTTGCACCCTTTACTGTTTCCTTTTGCTCCAATTCCCCTTACACTTTTTTCCCTTACATTGTATTTTGCATGTTTTCTGTGCCTCTCATATAGTTCCCTCTTGGTGTGCAACAGAAACGCGGGGGGACGTTTGGTGTCTTTATTAATAAGTGGGTTATGCGTACAGAGGGGGCACGTCATGTGCCCAAGGAATCTAGAGAGCAACTGCCCGTGGGCGAAGGTGTTGGGTGCTGTAGGCGCTCATACATACAGGGGGCTTTGTATAAAGTATGAAAGGGGTCCTTGTAGTGGGAGGCGTCTGTGAGTTGGGTGCGCAGTACACCACCCTTGCACTAGTTCACATTAGTCCTATGCCCAGGTTGGTGTGCAACAGAAACGCGGGGGGACGTTTGGGGTCTTTAGCAATAAGTGGGTTATGCGTACAGAGGTGAATCACAATAGGAGACCCACATGCTGCTCACCGTATGAGGGACAGTTCTAGACTGACTTGGTGTGTACGTTGTACTCCCTACGCAGAGGGAAATCTATGCCGCGTCCTGCATGACTAACAATGAGGGCCTTGTGCCCAAGAGTCCTTCTAAACCTATGGCGCCCTGCTCGTCGTGTCGAGCGCCAGGGCCCAGGACAGCACTACACCACACCTCCCCCATCGGGGGGGGTCGCGTGAGATACGTCGACCGCGTCGTCTGTGCTGAGAGCGGCGGCTGCAGAGCTCTTGATATCTCTAACATGCTTAGGTGCCGAGTGCCTATCCCTGCGATTCCGCACCTGCGTTGTCAGGCGATACGGCACGGGCACTGACAGGTGACGGAGGGCGGTCACCCAGAAGTGTCCTGTTGGGGGGGAGGGGGTCACGTGAGGTACGTCGACTGCATGGGCCTGTCCCCGTGATTTTTCACACCTGCGAAGGGCAGCGCATTGCGGGCGCTGACAGGTGGTGGAGGGTGATGGCCCGGAAGGCATTAGGACGGCAGGTGCCAGTCCTCCAGGGAGAAGGGGCGGAGAGTGCGTGCGTTTGGCGGGGGACCCCTTGCATAGTGACACGATGCATGCGTGCATATCCTACTGGGTGTCCGAGACGGTCCCCTTCGATGCCTCAGGTGGGCGGCAGTGGTGTCACCTCCTCCTGCGGTGACGTAATTGCCACGGGTGTGCAGATGCAACGTGGCGGTTCCTAAGCTGGGTGGGTGTGGCCTGTGCGAGTCAGCTGGGCGAGTGGCACTCATGGCAAAGCAGGACAAAGGCTTCCTTGTTCGCGTAGCCTGCTTTGGCCTGGGGCCCGTGCAGGGTGAAGCAGTGGGACGAAGGCCTCTTTGTTCGCCCCACTATGTGCACGAAGGCACGCCACTATCAGTATCACACGATTTTGCATGGTCCTGTGCATGCTCACTGTATCAGCACTGCACTCACAGTCCAGCGTGTTCACTGTCGCCTATGGTCTAGTTCCGTCAGTACGCGCCACTGATTCACGTATCGTCCCATGTTTCATTGTTGCACATTGCAAGCAATCCTACTCACTGTGCCATCTTGGTGTGCAACAGAAACGCGGGGTGACATTTGGTGTCTTTATTAATAAGTGGGTTATGCGTACAGATGGGGCATGTCATGTGCCCAAGGAATCTAGAGAGCAACTGCCCGTGGGCGAAAGCGTTGGGCGCCGTAGGTGCGCATACATACAAGGGGCTTTGTATAAAGTATGAAAGGGGTCCTTGTAGTGGGAGGTGTCTGCGAGTCGGGTGCGCAGTACACCACCCTTGCACTAGTTCACATTAGTCCTATGTCCAGGTACACTATGCCACATTCCCGAGTTCTACTTTGCAATCAGTCTTTATATGCTCACTTCTTTTCCATCATTTGCAACCGTCCTGTTCCCTCCCATCCACCTCATCTTACATACTGTCTGTCCACTGTAGTGTTTCCTACTTTGAACATAACATTCTTCCTCAATTTCTGTTTCTCTTTTCTTCTTCATGGCATCCCATACTTCTCTTAGCTTTGCCTGATGTACTTTCTATCTTTCCTTTTCATTTGATTGGCTTACCACATTCCTTTACCTCCCTCGTAGAAGGGAAGGTGAGAGTGGAAATAAAGTTGAGGGACAAGAGGAAGGGAGGCAGGGAAGTGCTGAAGGTGCACAAATTAGATAAAATTAAGGAAAACAGAAAGAATATCAGAAGCTGAGAGAAGTATGGAAGGTATTGAAGGATTAAAAAATAAACTGGAATAGAGGAAGGATGGGAAGGAACAGGAGAGACAGTGAATGATGGAATGAAGGTTGCAGTGAAGGAAGAGAAGCCAGCATATGAAGATAGGCTGCAAAGTAGATTTAGGGAAGCACTGGTACAAGAAGAGGGTAGGAGAATGTAAGGTGATGGAGCTAAAGATAAAAGCAACTTTCAAGGTGGGGTAGATGTTTGAGGGAGAATTTTGAAAAGAATTAAAATATGTTTTGGAATGAGGTGGAAAAGTCAGGTAGAGAGAAGGTAAATGATGCTGATGGACAGGCCTAATGAAGGCAGTAAGGGGATGGGTGAAGGGTAGGATGCAAGTCTTGCCCCCTTCCCTTGCCCCCAGTTGATGATATTTATTGTATTTTATTTATTTATTTTTATTTTGTTACAGCCTGCAGGACATATGGAGAATATGGGCTATGATGCATCACACCCTCCAGCCACCACACCAGGAGCTATGTCAGAAGGTGGGCCCAGATCAGTGTACTCTGAAAGGGCTGTTTCACCAACTACACCATTTAGAGAAGAGGATCATGAAACTGAACATCAAGTAAGTTTGAAAACATATTTTCATTTAATGATCATAGGAATGAATATAATAAATCTGTTGCCCATGGTCTCTCTTGCAGGAGACCTGCAGCATTCAGGTAACTAGCAACAGCTACAGAATGAATATTGAAAAGAAAATGCTTGGATATTGACATTTGTGGAAAAACAATCAACCAATGTATTGTTTTCCTGAGAAAGTAATTTAGCTGTTAATGGAGAGAGAATAAATTTATTTACTCTTGAGGGATGTTTTTATAAGAGCCCTTTTTATATTGCATTTATAATGGAAATATCCATTACAGGAAGAGCAGGCAGAAGATGAAACCTATGAACAGTTTGAAGAACGAGTGGTTAATAAGCGAGCTGGCCTTATGTTCCATAGTATTCGCAAAAAACTCAGAAATACAACCATTCCGTTCTCAGATCTCACAGTTAATAATACAAGAAAGCAGGTAAGTTCTAAACAATATGCCCAAAATCATGTTCATAGAAAAAAAAAATCTTAAGTTTCATTGACATCAAACTTGCAACTGTACATCAGCTGACAATAATTCTTCAGTCATCCCAATGCATGGGTGATGGGTGTGGGGTTGTTTATATTTTAACTGCCACTTTCCCTTAGGCCCATTGTTAGGTATGTATGACTTGTTTTATTTATTTATATGATTTTTTTCTCTATATTATAGGTTGCCCAGAAGTTTTACACTATGTTGGTTCTCAAGAAGCTTCAGGCAGTTGAGCTGACTCAAGATGGAGCCTTTGCTGAGCTTTATCTATCAAGAGGGCATCTTTTTGATAATGCTTCATTGTAACCATAACACTTCAAACACATCCAATAATGTGTGTATTGGTTCACAGCAACTACAATACTTGCAATTTTATTGCTATCATCTGTACATGTAATACAAGCATTGGTTTGGTGTATGACATGAGAAGTTACATGTATTGATATTACATGCACTGCAATTACTAATGTATATTTTGTTTTCGTCATTCTTTTTTATTATGGGTTTGCGAGTATTATATTATTTTCATAGATTGAATGTTTAATTTCATAGATTGAATGTTGTATTTCTTATTATTTTTATTTTATTTTTATTCATCTTTGTTTATTTTTGTTATTATTATTGTTTTTTATTTCTTATTTTTTATTGATATTTTTTTTTATATATATATATATATATATATTGCTATCCATCTTCTTAAAAGACAGTGGTATAGCATAAGTTTTGATAGTAGTCAGTGCCCCTAGAATTATGATTTTGAAATTTGGCACAATAATGTTTTTGTAAATATAACAAATTTGTAGAAATTATTTCATAACAGGTTTACTTCATCCTGACCAAAATATAGACGAAGTGGAAGTGTATTTAATTAAAACTGTCCTGTACAGTACAGGCTTATATAACATTGCCATTTGCCTGGTACATAGTTACACAAATTTTCATTTTCATTTTAAACCAGAAGCATTTATGTCCCAAGGCGATGGACAAAATTTGTAGTCAATAGCCAGTATTTTATTATTGGCTGTTATCTTCAAATTTTTATCCTTATTTAAGGTTATGACTATTTTATATCTTTGTAAACAATATAAATCTATTAGCAGATTACAACAGTGAGTTTGTTTAGGTTAATTTTTTTCATTTTTTTGTTTTATGTATTTTTTTTTTCTCCCAGGTTTAACAGATGGCTCAAGTACAAACTATTTTCTCCATGTCTTTATCATACACACATGTATGGTCTACCTCAATCACTTCTCAGTGGAGTACTTCATTGGATTTGATCTGTATAATAAAAGCTTTTAAATTTGGATGCCCTGAAACTGACTGAGGAAGAGCCATGCCCAAGTTATGCAAGGGTGTTTTCCGTTGTTTTGGTTTTAAAGTACCATGTGATGGGTGCCTAACAATTCAAAGGCGGGAAGGCATTTTTGCTCTTCACCAGAAGGAATTATACTGTGTGTTTGTATGAGTGATTTCACAGGTGTATGTGAATGAGTGTTGGCATGTGTATGATTTAAGATGAATGTGGGTGCATGTATAGCTTATGTGTGAATGGAATGAGTTTGTCATTTGTCTGTTAGTGCATGGTGTGATAGACTGTATATATGTTAGTAAAAAATGCTAGAAGAAATAATAGAGTTTTGTTGGAGAAGGCCACTATATCAGTTAAATGTTGTCATTCACATAGAAAAAAGTAAATAAAGAAATACGGATTTATTTTGCATTATTTTATAAGAATTGGACATACAAGGTGAAAAATTATGTCACAGAGTATTTATGAAATTTTTTATCTTAAATAAAATGAACACAATCATTGTAATTTGATTAACCTAGTGTGTGTGTGTTTATTTTAGTTTCAGTTTAAATGTACATTTCTAAATTAAATTAAAATAGCAAAAGTAGGGATAATACAATATCGTAATACATATATCAACAGCTTCTTCCCCCCTTACAAGGAAGGTAGCTAAAAAAAAACAGTCACAAAATCCACTTCCACCAATTCCATCCCCACATACTCCACTCCCATTCACCCCCTCTTATCTTGCCTCATGGATGGTGGATCATCATTGCACATCACCCACTGCTCTGGGTCGGAAGCAGTGTAGCAAAACGGCACATCCACACCAAGGCTGCTTCATTTAATCGGCAACCCCCCTTCTCCGTCCCCTCGTGCAGAAAAAGAGATGGAGAAATCCCTTAGGGCTGCATCAAAATATTCACATTTAATCCCTCAAACCCCCCATCCCCTGCCCACTCCCTTCCATGCATCACAGCATCATCCATACACAACCATTCCCCACTCGCCCCTATCTTCTGTCTTCACCGTCCTTCCTCCACAGACATTTCCCTCTTTCCCAATGCCCCTTTTACCCCATCCATCCATCCATCCAAGGATTACAAAAGTGGAGCATGCTGACAGGAGACCTCAAGTTCTTTCTTTTTCATTGAGGATTTATATTGATCAATTTATAAACTTAATTACTGATGTTGGCAAATCTGTCTTCATTCCTATGTTAATAGCTGAATAAATGTTTTTTAGTTTTTGAGGCTGCTTTGAACTGCATGTTGAAGTGTATAAATCAGTAGCAGAACCAACTTGCCCCTTGTTAAGCAGTTAGTCCCCAGAGCTCAACCTGACAAGTTCACTGGTGATTTGAGATGACCCTGCCGATCTATACCAACACTAGTTCATACAGCAATTTCAACTTTCTATTTCTCTCGCCGAGAAACCTTAAGTAGAACCCCCCTACTAACCTCTTCAATAGATTCTGAACTTGTTAGCACCTTACCAATACTCATGTTTCCTCCCTTTTCTATTGTTTCACTTCTTGTTTTCTATTAAGGTGTTTCTTAAAAGTGAAATTCTCTTCGGGAACCTTTTGGTATCTTTGGTCAAGTTACCAGTTTAACATTAATTTCTCTTGAAATATTTAATTTTATTATCTTGATTGTTATCTGATAATGACTATCTTGCACATAATAACAAAACAATTATCACAAAATAAATTTCTGCTTAAGATTTTTACATGAATAATTATCATAGTATGTGCCATATCACCCACAGGTCGAGGGCGTCCAGGGCTGCCGTGGAGTCCAATTTGACACCACTCAGGGATATGGTATGGGTGCCACAGGACCAAAAGTGAATACTAGGCGAAAAGGCCCAAGTTTGGAGAGGTGCCACTGCCACGCTCTTTGCCTAAGGCTGTTCATGTCTACCTTCCTTTGTACTTTGTCCAACTCTCTACCTGTGAGGCAAGTTTGGACCAAGTCGGTCAACTACGGATTTTGGGCAAAATTGATATGGTTTCTCCTTTGAGATATTTTTGATTTTGGGTCATTATGGTCACCTGCTTAGATTTACCCGCCACATCACCCACAGGTCGAGGGCGTCCACGGCTGCCGTGGAGTCTAATTTGACACCACTCAGGGATATGGTATGGGTGCCACAGGCCCAAAAGTGAATGCTGGGTGAATAGGCCCAAGTTTGTAGGGGTGCCACCGCCACGCTCTTGGGCTAAGGCTGTTCATGTCTACCTACCTTTGTACTTTGTCCGACACTCTACCTGTGAGGCAAGTTTGGACCAAATCGGTCACATTCGGATTTTGGGCAAAATTCGTATGGTTTCTCCTTTGAGATTTTTTGGATTTTGGGTAATTTTGGTCATCTGCTCAGATTCACACGCCATATCACCCACAGGTCGAGGGCATCCAGGGCTGCCGTGGAGTTCAATTTGACACCACTCAAGGATACGGTATGGGTGCCACAGGCCGATAAGTGAATAATGGGTGAAAAGGCCAAAGTATGGAGGGTACCACTGCCACGCCCTTGAGCTAAGGCTGTTCATGTCTACCTTCCTTTGTACTTTGTCCGACTCTCTACCTGTGAGACAAGTTTGCACCAAATCGGTCACCTTCGGATTTATGGCAAAATTCATATGGTTTCTCCTTTGAGATTTTTAGATTTTGGGCCATTTTGGTCACCTGCTCAGATTTACCCGCCATATCACCCACAGGTCGAGGGCGTCCACGGCTGCCGTGGAGTCCAATTTGACACCACTCAAGGATACGGAATGGGTGCCACAGCCCCAAAAGTGAATACTGGTTGAAAAGGCCCAAGTTTGGAGGGGTGCCACCACCACGCCCTTGAGCTAAGGCTGTTTATGTCTACCTTACCCGCCATATCACCCACAGGTCGAGGGCGTCCACGGCTGCCGTGGAGTCTAATTTGACACCACTCAGGGATATGGTATGGGTGCCACAGGCCCAAAAGTGAATGCTGGGTGAAAAGGCCCAAGTTTGGAGAGGTGCCACCGCCACGCCCTTGGGCTAAGGCTGTTCATGTCTACCTTCCTTTGTACTTTGCCCGACTCTGTAGCTGTGAGGGAAGTTTGGACCAAATCGGTCACCTTCGGATTTTGGGCAAAATTCATATGGTTTCTCCTTTGAGATTTTTTGGATTTTGGGTCATTTTGGGCACCTGCTCCGATTTACCCGCGATATCACGCACAGGTCGAGGGTGCCCACGGCTGCCGTACAGTCCAATTTGACACAAGTCAGTGATACGGTATGGGTGCCACAGGCCACAAAGTGAATACTTGGTGAAAAGGCCCAAGTTTGGAGGGGTGCCACCACCACGCCCTTGGGCTAAGGCTGCTCATGTCTACCTTCCTTTGTAATTTGTCTGACACTCTACCTGTGAGGCAAGTTTGGACCAAATCGGTCACCTTTGGATTTTAGGCAAAATTCATATGGTTTCTCCTTTGAGATTTTTTGGATTTTGGGTCATGTTGGTCACCTGCTCAGATTTACCCGCCATATCACCCACAGGTCGAGGGCGTCCACCGCTGCCGTGGAGTCCAATTTGACACGACTCAGGGATACGGTATGGTTGCCACAGGCCCAGAAGTGAATACTGGGTGAAAATGCCCATGTTTGGAGGGGTGCCACTGCCACGCCCTTGGGCTAAGGCTGTTCATCTCTACCTTCCTTTGTACTTTGTCCGACTCTCTACATGTGAGGCAAGTTTGGACCAAATCGGTCACCTTCGGATTTTGGGCAAAATTGATATGATTCCTTTGAGATTTTTTGGATTTTGGGTCATGTTGGTCACCTGCTCAGATTTACCCGCAATATCACCCACAGGTCGAGGGCGTCCACGGGTGCCGTGGAGTCCAATTTGACACCACTCAGGGATACGGTATGGGTGCCAGAGGCCCAAAAGTGAATACTGGTTGAAAAGGCCCAAGTTTGGAGGGGTGCCACCGCCACGCTCTTGGGCTAAGGCTGTTCATGTCTACATTCCTTTGTACTTTTTCCGACACTACCTGGTTAGGTTTACCTGCCATATTACCCACAGGTCGAGGGCGTCCACGGCTGCCGTGGAGTCCAATTTGACACCACTCATTGATACGTTATGGGTGCCACAGGCCCAGAAGTGAATACTGGGTGAAAAGGCCCAAGTTTGGAGGGGTGCCATCGCAACGCCCTTGGGCTAAGGCTGTTGATGTCTACCTTCCTTTGTACTTTGTCCGACTGTACCTGTGAGGCAAGTTTGGACCAAATGGGTTACTTTCGGATTTTGGGCAAAATTCGTATGGTTTCTCCTTTGAGATTTTTTGGATTTTGTGTAATTTTGGTCACCTGCTCCAATTTACCCGCCATATCACCCACAGGTCGAGGGCATCCACGGCTGCCGTGGAGTCCAATTTGACACCACTGAGGGATACGGTATGGTTGCCACAGGCCCACAAATGAATACTGGGTGAAAAGGCCCAAGTTTGGAGGGGTGCCACCGCCACAGTGGCGCCCTTGGACTAAGGCTGTTCATGTCTACCTTCCTTTGTACTTTGTCCGACTCTGTACCTGTGAGGCATGTTTGGACCAAATCGGTCACCTTCGGATTTTGGACAAAATTCATATGGTTTGTCCTTTGTGATTTTTTGGATTTTGGGTCATTTTGGTCACCTGCTTAGATTTACCCGCCATATCAACCACAGGTCGAGGGTGTCCAGGGCTGCCGTGGAGTCCAATTTGATACCACTCAATGATACGGTATGGGTGCCAGAGGCTCACAAGTGAATACTGGGTGAAAAGGCCCAAGTTTGGAGGGGTGCCACCACCACGCATTTTGGCTAAGGCTGTTTATGTCTACCTTGCTTTGTACTTTGTCTGACTCTCTACCTGTGAGGCAAGTTTGGACCAAATCGGTCACCTTCGGATTTTGGGCAAATTTCGTATGGTTTCTCCTTAGAGATTTTTTGGATTTTGGGTCATTTTGGTCACTTGCTCAGATTTACCCACCATATCACCCACAGGTTGAGGGCGTCCACGTCTGCCGTGGAGTCCAATTCGACACCACTGAGGGATACGGTATGGGTGCCACAGGCCCAGAAGTGAATACTGGGTGAAAAGGCCCATGTTTGGAGGGGTGCCACTGCCACGCCCTTGGGCTAAGGCTGTTCATCCCTACCTTCCTTTGTACTTTGTCCGACTCTGTACCTGTGAGGCAAGTTTGGACTTAATCGGTCACCTTCGGATTTTGGGCAAAATTGATATGGTTTCTCCTTTGAGATTTTTTGGATTTTGGGTCAATTTGGTCACCTGCTCAGATTTACCCGCCACATAACCCACAGGTCAAGGGCGTCCACGGCTGCCATGGAGTCCAATTTGATACCCCTCAGGGATACGGTATGGGTGCCACAGGCCCAAAAGTGAATACTTATTTACTCCTACTCCGCTGGTCTTCGGGCCACTTGGTGATCCATAACCGCTTTTGAAGCGTCTCACCATGTCTTTCTGGCCTGTGCCACCTCCTTCCATTCTCTTGGTTCTATTCTACATATCTGCACATCTTCTTCAACGCATCTCCTCTAGTCTTTTCTAGGTCGACCAAGTGGTCGTCTTGCACGCACTCCACTATTGAGCACTTTCTTTGGCCATCTATCTTCTTACAACCTTGTGACATGTCCTGCCCATTTCAATCTTTTTAATCTTATTAGATTTTTAATATGGGGTTGTTTTGTTTGTTCTCGAATTTCCCAGTTGTGTCTTATCCTCCATTCTTGCATTTGGTTGTCATTCATGGGTCCTAAAATTCTCCGTAAAATCTAATTTTCAAGAACTTCAAACTTCTTCTCCATAGCTTTTGTAAGGGCCCATGTTTTGCAGCCGTACAGTATGACTGGTCTCAATATTGAGTTGTACAGTCTCAGTTTTGTTGTTCTTGATATTGACCTTTTTTTAAACAATTCTATTAGGCTGTAGTAACATCGATTTCCTGCTCCGATTCTGGCTTCCACTTCCTGTTTCATTCTTCCGTGATTGGTCACCTTTACTCCTAATATTTAAAATCTTTAACACTCTCTATGTCCATCCCCGGAAACCTAACCCTTTCTGGCAGATTAGACTCTCTTGCTACCTTCATTATCTTTGTCTTGCTTTCATTGATCTTGAGTCCAACACTTTCTGCAGCTTCTTTAAAGAGCGCCGCCAGTTTTTCCATTTCTGTTTGATTCTCTATCATGATGTCAAAAGTGAATACTGGGTGAAAAGGCCTAAGTTTGGAGGGGTGCCACTGCCACGCCCTTGGGCTAAGGCTGTTAATGTCTACCTTCCTTTGTACTTTGTCCAACTCTCTACCTGTGAGGCAAGTTTAGACCAAATCGGTCACCTTCGGATTTTGGGCAAAATTCGTATGGTTTCTACTTGAGATTTTTTGGATTTTGGGTCATTTTGGTCACCTGCTCGGATTTACCACCCATATCACGCACAGGTCGAGGGCGTCCACGGCTGCCGTGGAGTCCAATTTGACACCACTGAGGGATACGGTATGGGTGCCACAGGCCCACAATTGAATACTGGGTGAAAAGGCCCAAGTTTGGAGGGGTGCCACCGCCACGCCCTTAGGCTAAGGCCGTTAATGTCTACCTTCCTTTGTACTTTGTCCAACTCTCTACCTGTGAGGCAAGTTTAGACCAAATCGGTCACCTTCGGATTTTGGGCAAAATTCGTATGGTTTCTACTTGAGATTTTTTGGATTTTGGGTCATTTTGGTCACCTGCTCGGATTTACCACCCATATCACGCACAGGTCGAGGGCGTCCACGGCTGCCGTGGAGTCCAATTTGACACCACTGAGGGATACGGTATGGGTGCCACAGGCCCACAATTGAATACTGGGTGAAAAGGCCCAAGTTTGGAGGGGTGCCACCGCCACGCCCTTAGGCTAAGGCCGTTAATGTCTACCTTCCTTTGTACTTTGTCCGACTCTCTACCTATGAGGCAAGTTTGGACCAAATCGGTCACCTTCGGATTTACGGGAAAATTCATATGGTTTTTCCGTTGAGATTTTTTGGATTTTGGGTCTTTTTGGTGACCTGCTCAGATTTACCTGCCATATCACCCACAGGTCGAGAGCGCCCACGGCTGCTGTGGAGTCCAATTTGACGCCACTCAGAGATACGGTATGGGTGCCACCACCACGCCCTTGGGATAAGGCTGTTCATGTCTACCTTCCTTTGTACTTTGTCCGACTCTCTACCTGTGAGGCAAGTTTGGACCAAATCTGTCACCTTTGGATTTTGGGCAAATTTCGTATGGTTTGTCCTTTGAGAATTTTTGGATTTTGTGTCATTTTGGTGACCTGCTCAGATTTACCCGCCATATCACCCACAGGTCGAGGGCGTCCACGGCTGCCGTGGAGTCCAATTTGACACCACTCAGGGATACGGTATGGGTGCCACAGGCCCAAAAGTGAATACTGGGTGAAAAGTCCCAAGTTTGGAGGGGTGCCACCGCCACGCCCTTGGGCTAAGGCTGTTCATGTCTAGCTTGCTTTGTACTTTGTCCGACTCTCTACCTGTGAGGCAAGTTTGGACCAAATCGGTCACCTTTGGATTTTGGTCAAAATTCATATGGCTCCTTTGAGATTTTTAGATTTTGGGTCATTTTGGTCACTTGCTCAGATTTACCCGCCATATTACCCACAGGTCGAGGGCATCCACGGCTGTCGTGGAGTCCAATTTGACACCATTTAGGGATTCGTTTTGGGTGCCACGCCCTTGGGCTAAGGTTGTTCATGTCTACCTTTCTTTGTACTTTGTCCGACTCTCTACCTGTGAGGGAAGTTTGGACCAAATTGGTCACCTTCGGATTTAGGGTCATTTCAGTCACCTGCTCCGATTTATCCGCCATATCATCCACAGGTTGAGGGCATCCACGGCTGCCGTGGAGTCCAATTTGACACCACTCAGTGATACGGTATGGTTGCCATAGGCCCAGAAGAGAATACTGGGTGAAAAGGCCCAAGTTTAGAGGGGTGCCACCACCACGCCCTTGGGCTAAGGTTGTTCATGTCTACCTTGGTTTGTACTTTGTCCGACTCTCTACCTGTGAGGCAAGTTTGGACCAAATCGGTCACCTTCGGAATTTGGGCAAAATTCATGTTTTCTCCTCTGAGATTTTTGGATTTTGGGTCATACTGGTCACCTGCTCAGATTTACCCGCCATATCACCCACAGGTCGAGGGCGTCCAGGGCTGCCGTGGAGTCCAATTTGACACCACTCAGGGGTACGGTATGGGTGCCACAGGCCCACAAGTGAATACTTGGTGATAAGGCCCAAGTTTGGAAGGGTGCCACTGCCACGCCCTTGGGCGAAGGCTGTTCATGTCTACCTTCCTTTGTACTTTGTCCGACTCTCTACCTGTGAGGCATGTTTGGACCAAATCGGTCACCTTTGGATTTTGGGCAAAATTGATATGGTTTCTCCTTTGAGATTTTTTGGATTTTGGGTCATTTTGGTCACCTGCTTAGATTTACCTGCCATATTACCCACAGGTCGAGGGCGTCCACGGCTGCCGTGGAGTCCAATTTGACACCACTCATTGATACGTTATGGGTCCCAGAGGCCCACAATTGAATACTGGGTGAAAAGGCCAAAGTTTGGAGGGGTGCCACTGCCTTGCTTTTGGGCTAAGGCTATTAATGTCTACCTTCCTTTGTACTTTGTCCAACTCTCTACCTGTGAGGCAAGTTTGGACCAAATCGGTCACCTTCGGATTTTGGGGAAAATTCGTATGGTTTCTACTTTGACATTTTTTAGATAATCTAAAAAATGACCCAAAATCATTTTGGGTCATTTTGTTAACCTGCTTCAATTCACCCGCCATATCACCCACAGGTCGAGGGCGTTCACGGCTGCCGTGGAGTCCAATTTGACACCACTCAGGGATACGGTATGGGTGCCAGACGCCCAAAAGTGAATCCTGGGTGAAAGGGCCCAAGTTTGGAGGGGTGCCAGCGCCACGCCCTTGGGCTAAGGGTGTTCATGTCTACCTTCGTTTGTACTTTGTCTGACTCTACCTGTGAAGGAAGCTTGGACCAAATCGGTCACCTTCGGATTTTGGGCAAAATTCATATGGTTTCTCGTTTGAGATATTTTGGATTTTGAGTCATACTGGTCACCTGCTCAGATTTACCCGCCATATCACCCATAAGTGGAGGGCATCCACGGCTGCCGTGGAGTCCAATTTGACACCACTGAGGGATACGGTATGGTTGCCACAGGCCTACAAATGAATACTGGGTGAAAAGGCTGTTCATGTCTACCTTTCTTTGTACTTTGTCCAACGCTCTACCTGTGAGGCAAGTTTGGACCAAATGGGTCCCCTACGGATTTTGGGCAAAATTGACATGGTTTCTCCTTTAGATTTTTTGGATTTTGGGTCATTATGGTCACCTGCTCAGATATACCCGTCATATCACCCACAGGTCGAGGGTGTCCACGGCTGTCGTGGAGTCCAATTTGACACTACTCAGGGATACGGTATGGGTGCCACAGGCCCAGAAGTGAATACTGGGTGAAAAGGCCCAAGTTTGGAGGGGTGCCACTGCTACGCCCTTGGGCTAAGGCTGTTCATATCTACCTTCCTTTATAATTTGTTCGACACTACCTGTGAGGCAAGTTTGGACAAAATCGGTCACCTTTGTATTTTGGGCAAAATTGATATGGTTCCTCCTTTGAGATTTTTTGGATTTTGGGTCATTTGGACCAAATCTACATTAAATTAAAATAGCGAAAGTAGGGATAATACAATATCGTAATACATATATCAACAGCTTTTTCCTCCTTTACAAGGAAGGTAGCTAAAAAAAAACAGTCACAAAATCCACTCCCTCCCATTCCATCCCCACATACTCCACTCCCATTTATCCCCTCTTATCTTGGGGTCATGATTGCATATCACCCACTGCTCTGGGTCGGAAGCAGTGTAGCAAAACGGCACATCCACACCAAGGCTGCTTCATTTAATCGGCAACCCCCCTTCTCCGTCCCCTCGTGCAGAAAAAGAGATGGAGAAATCCCTTAGGGCTGCATCAAAATATTCACATCTAATCCCTCAAACCCCCCATCCCCTGCCCATTCCCTTCCATGCATCACAGCATCATCCATACACAACCATTCCCCACTCATCTCTATCTTCTGTCTTCACCGCCCTTCCTCCACAGAAATTTCCCTCTTTCCCAATGCCCCTTTTACCCCATCCATCCAAGGATTACAAAAGTGGAGCATGCTGACAGGAGACCTCAAGTTCTTTCTTTTTCATTGAGGATTTATATTGATCAATTTATAAACTTATTTACTGATGTTGGCAAATCTGTCTTCATTCCTATGTTAATAGCTGAATAAATATTTTTTAGTTTTTGAGGCTGCTTTGAACTGCATGTTGAAGTGTATAAATCAGTAGCAGAACCAAGTTGCCCCTTGTTAAGCAGTTAGTCCCCAGAGCTCAACCTGACAAGTTCACTGGTGATTTGAGATGACCCTGCCGATCTATACCAACACTAGTTCATACAGCAATTTCAACTTTCTATTTCTCTCACCGAGAAACCTTAAGTAGAATCCCCCCTACCAAACTCTTCAATAGATTCTGGACTTGTTAGTACCTTACCAATACTCATGTTTCCTCCCTTTTCTATTGTTTCACTTCTTGTTTTCTATTTCGGTGTTTCTTAAAAGTGAAATTCTCTTCGGGAACCTTTTGGTATCTTTGGTCAAGTTACCAGTTTATCATTAATTTCTCTTGAAATATCTAATTTTATTATCTTGATTATTATCTGATAATAACTATCTTGCACATAATAATCAAACAATTATCACAAAATAAATTTCTGCTTAAGATTTTTACATGAATAATTATCATAGTATGTAGTTTGCTAACGAGTTGAATTGTTGGGGATATGGATAAGCCTCATGAGTTAATATAGTATCATAAACATATGTTCATGATAGTGTAGGCTGTTTTATTTATCTCTGTTTGTGTTGTGACTATAATATCTGCATCTACTTCACCCATCTCAAGGCTAATGTAACAAGTAAATTAATACAAATTCTTTATTAAGATGACCATAAAAAGTTAATCACATTCATTTTTGAAAAGGCTAATCACCCTTAAGGTAAAATGAAATACACACCTGCACATTTATAATTATCTCCCTACTTTTCAACCAATAAGCAATACAAGAAATGTGACTAAAACTGCACAAGCATTACAATGATCCAGTAACATTTTTGTTTATGCTATGTAGACTTCACAAATTCCTTTTAGTTTCCTCTAAAATATTATTAGAAACTTAAAAATAAGCAGTTATATCCTGGATTGTAGAAAATTACAATAATATAATGAGGGGACTTGGATCCTCTCTCTTTTTCTTTTTCTTTCATGAAAAGCCAAAGCAAAAATTAGCCCTTGACTTAACCAACCCCTTTATACAGGGTAAGTCTTTGCATTATGACTAGCTTTCTGATGTTATTTGGTAATCCAAATATATCAAAGACTACCTACAATCTTTATCATACATATTTGATACATGGCCAAAAAAAAAAAAAAGTAATATCATGCGAACTTATGAACATAAATAATGTATCTTGTTCAATATTTCAGCGTATATAAGGGAGAGCATCAATCATAAAAACACGAGGTTGTACAGTTAATACATTTTGTTTTTAGTCGGCAACTGCTACCAGTATTTAACACTTAGCATTTCTTGATACCTCCAGCAAGCTTAAAAACAAAATAACCAAGTGAAATTGACTACTTGGCAACTTTCCATAGCCATCCACACTTACAAAGGATGAAAAATAGTGAACAAGGGTAATTTGAAAGTAGAGTGGAAAGTTGTTTTTTGAAAGTAGTCTTTATCCTGACCATACAGTGGTTTGTTGCTCAATCCTATTATGTTGATAATCCAATTATTGTTCGACTCTCTACCTGTGGGTCAAGTTTGGACCAAATCAGTCACCTTCGGATTTTGGGCCTTTGAGATTTTTTGGATTTTGGGCCATTTTCACCAGCTCAGATTTACCCGCCATATCACCCACAGGTCAAGGGCGTCTACGGCTGCAGTGGAGTCCAATTTGACACCACTCAGGGATACGGTATGGGTGCCACAGGCCCAGAAGTGAATACTGGGTGAAAAGGACCAAGTTTGGAGGGGTGCCACCGCCACACCCTTGGGCTAAGGCTGCTCATGTCTACCTTCTTTTATACTTTGTCCGACTCTCTACCAGTGAGGTAAGTTTGGACCAAATTGGTCACCTTCGGATTTTGGGCCAAATTCATATGGTTTCTCGTTTGATATTATTTTGTTTATTTGTTCATTTTGGTCTGCTGATCCGAATTACCCGCCATATCACCCACAGGTCGAGGGCGTCCAGGTCTGCCGTGGAGTCCAATTTGACACCACTCAGGGATACGGTATGGGTGCCACAGGCCCATAAGTGAATACTGGGTGAAAAGGCCCAGGTTTGGAGGGGTGCCACCACCACGCCCTTGGGCTAAGGCTGTTCATGTCTACCTTGCTTTGTACTTTGTCCTACTCTCTACCTGTGAGGCAAGTTTAGACTAAATCGGTCACCTTCGGATTTTGGGCAAAATTCATATGGTTTCTCCTTTGAGATTTTTTTTATTTTGGGTCATTATTGTTACCTGCCATATCACCCACAGGTCGAGGGCGTCCAGGGGTCCAATTTGACACCACTCAGGGATACGGTATGGGTGCCACAGGTCCAGAAGTGGATACTGGGTGAAAAGACCCAAGTTTGGAGGGGTGCCGCCGCCACGCCCTTGATCTAAGGCTATTCATGTCTACATTGCTTTGTACTTTGTCCGACTCTCTACCTGTGAGGCAAGTTTGGACCAAATCGGTCGCCTTCGGATTTTGGGCAAAATTCATATGGTTTCTCCTTAGAGATTTTTTGGATTTTGGGTCATATTGGTCACCTGCTCCGATTTACCCGCCATATCACCCACAGGTCGAGGGCGTCCACGGCTGCCGTGGAGTCCAATTTGACACCACTCAGGGATACGGTATGGGTGCCACAGGCCCAGAAGTGAATACTGGGTGAAAAGGCCCAAGTTTCGAGGGGTGCCATCGCCACGCCCTTGGGCTAAGGCTCTTCATGTCTAATTTTGTTTGTACTCTGTCCGACTCTCTACCTATGAGGCAAGTTTAGACCCAATCGGTCACCTTCGGATTTTGGGCCAAATTCGTATGGTCTCTCCTTTGAGATTTTTTGGATTTTGTGTCATTTTGGTCACCTGCTCAAATTTACCCGCCATATCACCCACAGGAAGTGAATACTGGGTGAAAAGGCCCAAGTTTGGAGGGGTGCCATCGCCACGCCCTTGGGCTAAGGCTATTAATGTCTACTTTTCTTTGTACTCTGTCCGACTCTGTACCTGTGAGGCAAGTTTGGACCCAATCGGTCACCTTCGGATTTTGGGCAAAATTCGTATGATTACTCCTTTGACATTTTTTTGAGTTTGGGTCATTTTGGTCACCTGCTCAGATTTACCCGCCATGTCACCAACAGGTCGAGGGCGTCGAAGGCTCCACTGGAGTCCAAATTGACACTTATAAGGGGTAGGTTATGGGTGACATAGGCCCAGAAGTGAATACTGGGTGAAAAGGCCCAAGTTTGGAGGGGTGCCATCGCCACGCCCTTCGGCTAAGGCTATTAATGTCTACTTTTCTTTGTACTTTGTCCGACTCTATACTTGTGAGGCAAGTTTGGACCAAATCGGTCACCTTCGGATTTTGGGCAAAATTCGTATGGTTTCTCCTTTGAGATTTTTTTGATTTTAGGTCATATTGGTCACCTGCTCAAATTTGCCCGCCATATCACCCACATGTCGAGGTCGTCCATGGCTGCCGTGGAGTCCAATTTGACACCACTGAGGGATACGGTTTGGTTGCCACAGGTCCAGAAGTGAATACTGGGTGAAAAGGCCCAAGTTTGGAGGGGTGCCACCGCCACGCTCTTGGGCTAAGGCTGTTCATGTCTACATTCCTTTGTACTTTTTCCGACACTACCTGTGAGGCAAGTTTGGACCAAATCGGTCACCTTCGGATTTCTGGCAAAATTCGTATGGTTTCTCCTTTGAGATTTTTTGGATTTTGGGTCATTTTGTCACCTGCTCCAATTTACCCGCCATATCACCCACAGGTCGAGGGCGTCCACGGGTGCCGTGGAGTCCAATTTGACACCACTGAGGGATACGGTATGGGTGCCACAGGCCCAAAAGTGAATACTGGGTGAAAAGGCCCAAGTTTGGAGGGGTGCCACCGCCACGCCCTTGAGCTAAGGCTGTTCATGTCTACCTTTCTTTGTTCTTTGTCCGACTCTCTACCTGTGAGGCAAGTTTGGACCAAATCGGTCACCTTCGGATTTTGAGCAAAATTTGTATGGTTTCTCCTTTGAGAATTTTTGGATTTTGGGTCATTTTGGTCACCTGCTCCGATTTACCCGCCATATCGCCCACAGGTCGAGGGCGTCCACGGCTGCCGTGGAGTCCAATTTGACACCACCCAGTGATACGGTATGGGTGCAACAGGTCCAATACTGGGTGAAAAGGCCCAAGTTTGGAGGGGTGCCATCGCCACGCCCTTGGGCTAAGGCTGTTCATGTCTACCTTTTTTTGTACTTTGTCCGTCTTTCTACCTGTGAGACAAGTTTGGACCCAATCGGTCACCGTCGGGTTTTGGGCCAAATTCATATGGTTCCGTTGAGATTTTTTGGGTTTTGGGTCATTTTGGTCACCTGCTCCAATTTAGCCCCCATCTCACCCACAGGTCGAGGGCGTCCACGGCTGCCGTGGAGTCCAATTTGACACCACTGAGGGATACTTTATGGGTGCCACAGGCCCAGAAGTGAATACTGGGTGAAAAGGCCCAAGTTTGGAAGGGTGCCATCGCCACGTTCTTGGGCTAAGGCTGTTCATGTCTACCTTGCTTTGTACTTTGTCCGACTCTCTACCTGTGAGGCAAGTTTGGACCAAATCGGTCACCTTCGGATTTTGGGCCAAATTCATATAGTTTCTCCTTTGAGACTTTTTGTATGTAGGGTTATTATGGTCACCTGCTCCGATTTACCCGCCATATCACCCACAGGTCGAGGACGTCCACGGTTGCCGTGGTGTCCAATTTGACACCACTCAGGGATACGGTATGGGTGCCACTGGCCAAAAAGTGAATACTGGGTGAAAAGGCCCAAGTTTGGAGGGGTGCCACTGCCATGCCCTTGCGCTAAGGCTGTTCATGTCTACGTTGCTTTGTACTTTGTCCGACTCTCTACCTGTGAGGCAAGTTTGGACCAAATTGGTCACCTTCGGAATTTGGGCAAAATTTATATGGTTTCTCCTATGAGATTATTTGGATTTTGTGTCATTCTGGTCACCTGCTCCAATTTACCCGCCATATTACCCACAGGTCAAGGGCGTCCCGGGCTGCCGTGTAGTCCAGTTTGATACCACTCAGGGATACGGTATGGGTGCCACAGGCCCAAAAGTGAATACTGGGTGAAAAGGCCCAAGTTTGGAGGGGTGCCACCGCCACGCTCTTGTGCTAAGGCTGTTCATGTCTACCTTCCTTTGTACTTTGTCCGACTCTCTACCTATGAGGCAAGTTTGGACCAAATCAGTCGCCTTCGGATTTTGGGCAAAATTCGTATGTTTCTCCTCTGAGATTTATTGGATTTTTGGTCTTTTTCGTCACCTCCTCAGATTTGTCCGCCATATCACCCACAGGTCGAGGGCGTCAACGGCTGCCGGGGAGTCCAATTTGACACCACTCAAAGATAAGGTATGGGTGCCACAGGCCCATATGTGAATACTGGGTGAAAAGGCCCAGGTTTGGAGGGGTGCCACCGCTACGCCCTTGGGCTAAGGCTATTAAGGGGACCGGCTGGTCAAGAATCGATGAAAATTGGAAAAAAAAATGAAAAACTGGGAAAAAAATTCTACATCTGCGTATGGCAATCGACAGTCTGTATGTGGAGTATTTAATCAAAATTCGCCTTATTTTTGTAGTTATGGCAAATAAACCCCCTCCTCCCCCCAACTCGACCCCATCTCGGCCCTATGATACGTATTGGTCACTACAATATATATATTATTGCAATAAATAACAATAATTTGTAATGATTGAGTGCTATTCCTAGTGACTTCTGGCAACTCTGTCTCTGTACCAGAGGTTATATATAGACCCCAGAATGGGTAGATGCCTCAGAAAGTGATAAACAGTAGACAAAAATTGAGTGATACGCTCCACTGCAAGCCACCATCAATCCTTTTGTCATTTGACAAGCTGTTATACTATTTTTGAGATGCCATGTCCTCGCAAGCAAACCAAACACCTTCAGGAAGCTAGGAAAAGGCAATAATTACAAAGTAAGCAAGCTATGACACCCTAATGTAATAACCTGCCTAAAATGCAGGTGGGGACCAGGAGCCAGAAGACAGAGGATTATATGACTGGACATCAACATATATGACTGAATATGAATAAATTTTATTCTAAATATCATCAACATTCAAGCCTAAAAAGCTAAACAAGGAAATGCCATGATATCCCTTATTTATATTAGTATGTAGGGGTTCAAAGTTAGTGAAAACTTTGACGGCCCGTATCTCAAAACCTAAGTTTTAAACCTTCAAACTTCTACTCCTCCATAACTTCTTAATCAATTCCAATGAAAATTCACACATAATATGTCTAAATCTGCCTGATTAATGAAATAGAACGTTTTTTTTAATATCTGAAAGGGTTAATTTTTGCCCATTTTTTTTTCCCCTATTTGAAGGGGGACGGGGTGGGAAAAGATATAAAAATTAAAATTCCACAAACTAATTACTTTAACTAAAATTTCTCTCTATTAGTTTGAAGGTCTGGATAAGGTCCTTCCACCATATTAATTTCATTCATGTAGAGCAATTATTCTAGGAGGAGTAGTCATTTCAAAATTATCAATTTTTTTGAAAGGGAGATGGGGGGGCAAAACATGAAAGGGTTGCAGATTAGTTTTTTTGGGTTAGGAAAGATGTATATGGTGTCCTTAACTCCTGGCATAAATTTCTGTGCAATAACCCAATTAATAAAGATTTTCATCTTTTGATCAGCCGGTCCCCTTAATGTCTACCTTCATTTGTACTTTGTCCGACTCTTTACCTGTGAGGGAAGTTTGGACCAAATCGATCACCTTCGGATTTTGGGCAAAATTGATATGGTTTCTCCTTTGAGATTTTTTGGATTTTGGGTCATTTTGGTCACCTGCTCTGATTTACCCGCCATATCACCCACAGGTCGAGGGCGTCCACGGCTGCCGTGGAGTCTAATTTGACACCACTCAGGGATACGGTATGGGTGCCACAGGCCCAGAAGTGAATACTGGGTGAAAAGGACCAAGTTTGGAGGGGTGCCACCGCCACACCCTTGGGCTAAGGCTGCTCATGTCTACCTTCTTTTATACTTTGTCCGACTCTCTACCAGTGAGGTAAGTTTGGACCAAATTGGTCACCTTCGGATTTTGGGCCAAATTCATATGGTTTCTCCTTTGAGAATTTTTGGATTTTGGGTCATTATGGTCACCTGCTGAGATTTACCCGCCACATCAACCACAGGTCGAGGGCGTCCACGGATACCGTGGAGTCCAATTTGACACCACTCAGTGATACGGTATGGGTGTTATAGGCCCACATGTGAATACTAGGTGAAAAGGCCCAAGTTTGGAGGGGTGCCACCGCCACGCATTTGGGCTCAGGCTGTTCATGTTTATCTTGCTTTGTACTTTGTCCAACTCTCTACCTTCGAAGCAAGTTTTGACCAAATCGGTCACCTTCGGATTTTGAGCAAATTTCGTATGGTTTCTCCCTTGAGATTTTTTGGATTTTGGGTCATTTTGGTCACCTGCTTAGATTTACCCGCCATATCACCCAGAGATCGAGGGCGTCCACGGATGCCGTGAAGTTCAATTTGACACCACTCAGGGATACGGTATGGGCGCCACAGGCCCAGAAGTGAATAATGGGTGAAAAGGCCAAAGTTTGGAGGGGTGCCACCGCCACGCCCTTGGGCTAAGGCTGTTCATGTCTACCTTCCTTTGTACTTTGTCCGACTCTCTACCTGTGAGGCAAGTTTGGACCAAATCGGTCACCTTCGGATTTTGGGCAAAATTCGTATGGTTTCTCCTTTGAGATTTTTTGGATTTTGGGTCATATTGGTCACCTGCTCCGATTTACCCGCCATATCACCCACAGGTTGAGGGCGTCCACGGCTGCCGTGGAGTCCAATTTGACACCACTCAGGGATACGGTATGGGTGCCACAGGCCCACAAGTGAATACTGGGTGAAAAGGCCCAAGTTTGGAGGGGTGCCACCGCCACGCCCTTTGGCTAAGGCTGTTCATGTCTACCTTCCTTTGTACTTTGTCCGACTCTCTACCTGTGAGGCAAGTTTGGACCAAATCGGTCACCTTCGGATTTACGGCAAAATTCATATGGTTTCTCCTTTGAGATTTTTTGGATTTTGGGTCATATTGTTAACCTGCTCAGACTAATCCGCCATATCACCCACAGGTCGAGGGCGCCCATGGCTGCCGTGGAGTCCAATTTGACACCACTCAGGGATACGGTATGGGTGCCACAGGCCCACAAGTGAATACTGGGTGAAAAGGCCCAAGTTTGGAGGGGTGCCACCGCCACGCCCTTGGGCTAAGGCTGTTCATGTCTACCTTCCTTTGTACTTTGTCCGACTCTCTACCTGTGAGGTAAGTTTGGACCAAATCGGTCACCTTCGGATTTTGGGCAAAATTCATATGGTTTGTCAATTGAGATTTTTTTTATTTTTGGTCATTTTGGTCACCTGCTCAGATTTACCAGCCATATCACCCACAAGTCGAGGGCGTCCACGGCTGCCGTGGAGTCCAATTTAACACCACTGAGGGATACGGTATGGGTGACAGGCCCAGAAGTGAATACTGGGTGAAAAGGCCAAATTTTGGAGGGGTGCCACCGCCATGCCCTTGGGCTAAGGCTGTTCATGTCTACCTTCCTTTGTACTTTGTCCAACTCTCTACCTGTGAGGGAAGTTTGGACCAAATCGGTCACCTTCGGATTTCTGGCAAAATTCACATGGTCTCTCCTTTGAGAATTTTTTGGATTTTGGGTCATTTTGGTCACCTGCTCAGATTTACCCGCCATATCACCCACAGGTCGAGGGCGTCCATGGCTGCCGTGGAGTCCAATTTGACACCACTGAGGGATACGGTATGAGTGCCACAGGCCCATAAATGAATACTGGGTGAAAACGCCCAAGTTTGGAGGGGTGCCACCGCCATGCCCTTGGGCTAAGGCTGTTCATGTCTACCTTCCTTTGTACTTTTTCTGACAGTCTACCTGTGAGGCAAGTTTGGACTAAATCGGTCACCTTCGGATTTTGGGCAAAATTGATATGGTTCCTCCTTTGAGATTTTTTTTATTTTGGGTCATTTTAGTGACCTGCTCCAATTTACCTGACATATCACCCACAGGTCGAGGGCGTTGAGGGCTGCCGTGGAATCCAATTTGACACCACGCAGGGATACGGTATGGGTGCCAGAAGCCCACAAGTGATTACTGGGTGAAAAGGCCCAAGTTTGGAGGGGTGCCACCGCCATGCCCTTGGGCTAAGGCTGTTCATGTCTACCTTCATTTGTAATTTGTTCGACACTCTACCTTTGAGGGAAGTTTGGACCAAATCGGTCACCTTCGGATTTTGGGCAAAATTCATATGGTTTCTCCTTTGAGATTTTTTGGATTTTGGGTCATTTGGACCAAATCTACATTAAATTAAAATAACAAAAGTAGGGATTATACAATATCGTAATACATATATCAACAGCTTTTTCCCCTTTTACAAGGGGAAAAAAAACAATCACAAAATCCACTCCCTCCCATTCACCCCCTCTTATCTTGGGGTCATCATTGCATATCACCCATTGCTCTGTGTCGGTAGCAGTTTAGCAAAATGGCACATCCACAGCAAGGCTGCTTCATTTAATTGGCAACCCCCCTTCTCCGTCCCCTCGTGCAGAAAAAGAGATGGAGAAATCCCTTTTGGCTGCATCAAAATATTCACATTTAATCCCTCAAACCCCCCATCCCCTGCCCATTCCCTTCCATGCATCACAGCATCATCCATACACAACCATTCCCCACTCACCCCTATCTTCTGTCTTCACCGTCCTTCCTCCACAGACATTTCCCTCTTTCCCAATGCCCCTTTTACCCCATCCATCCATCCAAGGATTAAAAAAGTGGAGCATGCTGACAGGAGACCTCAAGTTCTTTCTTTTTCATTGAGGATTTATATTGATCAATTTATAAACTTAATTACTGATATTGGCAAATCTGTCTTCATTCCTATGTTAATAGCTGAATAAATATTTTTTAGTTTATGAGGCTGCTTTGAACTGCATGTTGAAGTGTATGAATCAGTAGCAGAACCAAGTTGCCCCTTGTTAATCCCAAGAGCTCAACCTGACAAGTTTACTGGTGATTTGAGATGACCCTGCTGATCTGTATCAACACTAGTTCATACAGCAGATTCAACTTTCTATTTCTCTCACCGAGAAACCTTAAGTAGAATCCCCCCTACTAACCTCTTCAATAGATTCTGAACTTATTAGAACCTTACCAATACTCATGTTTCCTCCCTTTTCTATTGTTTCACTTCTTGTTTTCTATTGCGGTGTTTCTTAAAAGTGAAATTCTCTTAGGGAACCTTTGGGTATCTTTAGTCAAGTTACCAGTTTATCATTAATTTCTCTTGAAATATTTAATTTTATTATCTTGATTATTATCTGATAATAACTATCTTGCACATAATAATCAAACAATTATCACAAAATAAATTTCTGCTTAAGATTTTTACATGAATAATTATCATAGTATGTAGTTTGCTAACGAGTTGAATTGTTGGGGATATGGATAAGCCTCATGAGTTAATATAGTATCATAAACATATGTTCATGATAGTGTAGGCTGTTTTATTTATCTCTGTTTGTGTTGTGACTATAATATCTGCATCTACTTCACCCATCTCAAGGCTAATGTAACAAGTAAATTAATACAAATTCTTTATTAAGATGACCATAAAAAGTTAATCACATACATTTTTGAAAAGGCTAATCACCCTTAAGGTAAAATTAAATACACACTTGCACATTTATAATTATCTCCCTACTTTACAACCAATAAGCAATACAAGAAATGTGACTCTAAAACTGCACAAGCATTACAATGATCCAGTAATATTCTTGTTTATGCTATGTAGACTTCACAAATTCCTTTTAGTTTCCTCTAAAATATTATTAGAAACTTAAAAATAAGCAGTTATATCCTGGATTGTAGAAAATTACAATAATATAATGAGGGGACTTGGATCCTCTCTCTTTTTCTTTTTCTTTCATGAAAAGCCAAAGCAAAAATACTTCTTTGTCGCGGCTAGTGCCGCTTAAATCGTTTTTATCGGCTTAAGAAACCTGCACAGCGAAGCTATATCGGTAATCCCCTACCACACTCCTGGCCAAATGGCCACTTCCGAAAGGGAGTGTGTGGTTGGACATTCCGCATAAATCATCGGAAATTTAAAATTCCCGGCTCTGTGCAGGTGGCGCAAGCGTCTACAACCCCACCTCCCCCTCCCTATCCCCTCCCTTCTTACTCGGCCGCACGGATTGAGCCGTCACTTCAATGAGAAATGAAGGCTTCGCCTGTGGGAGGAGGGAGGGACCCTAAATCTGTGCAGGTTTCTTAAGCCGATAAAAACGATTTAAGCGGCACTAGCCGCGACAAAGAAGTATTATCGGCTGAGAAGAAACCTGCACAGCGAAGCTATGCATGAGACGAGGATAGGTGGGAGGAGAAGGTGAAGCCCAAATTGTAGTCGAGGACAGGGCTCAAGCCGTTATTACGTGTGTCTCGTATGGGAGACTATTCATCTTATCATTCAGTAGAGGGGAGACAAAAAGCATCAAGTACTTATATCGATATCAATATCAATATATATATATATTCATTTATTTGTTTATTTTTTATAAAAATAATATTGTACAATTTACATAGTGCATAAATTCTATGTAGAATATTGTATCTTGCTCAGCGGTTCCTGGGCCTTCCCCTACCCCTCGGTCGCCCTTTGCCCCCTTCTCTTGCGAAGAGAGGGGTGGAGCCGTTCCCATGGCGACACATGGGACAGGGGTGATCGAGTGGTAGAGATACCGTGTCCTGAAGGAAGTTGCTGATGCCCAGCCCCCAAGGTCCTGCACCCGTTCCACAGAGTGGGTGCGGAGAAACGCCAGCGATGCCGCGAGGCCTCTGATGTTGTGGGCGTGGGGGGCATGGCCCGGGTCGGCCTTCTCTATAACGCGGCAAAGTAAACGCGCCAGGGACCTCGGGGTTAGGGGGTTCCGAGATTTCGAATTGTAGAAGAGATGATCCTCGGACACCCCTTCCGTGCGTTCCACGTAGTCTTGAAACGCACGGACCGGGCACAGCGGGTGTGGGTTTCCTTCCTCCAGGAAGGATGGTATTCTGATAGGGCCAATCATGTCGTCCGCCTGCTCATTCTTGGCTAGGAATGTAGGTGATGGAGCGAGAGTTAGGGCAGAGCAGTCCTCCTCCAGTTTGGAGAAGGACTGGTGGGTGATCGCCGCCAGCTGTGACGCCCTGTAACCCGTAGCCAGGGCGAGCAGGAAGACGGCACGTTGAAGGAAGTGTTCCTCCTCCATGATGGTCCCTTCGAACGTCAGGTACTGCAGAACACGATGCAAGGACCAGGCTAGGACCGGCTGACGTCTCGGCTCTCTCGAGGCGCGGATCCCCTTCATTAGAAGGTTTCGCGCCCTTTGTGGCACTGTGATGTTCATGCCGAAGTAGAGTGGATCAGCGAGGGCTGCGTAGTGAGCCGAGATTGTCGCCGGTGCCCTGTTGGTGGTGTCAGCTAGCCAAGACAGGAAGTCCAGAACTGTGCTAGCGGAGATGGTCACTATCGCGTGTCTCCGAAGGAAGTCCTGGAATCTCCGCCAGCAGGATTCATATTGCCGCACTGAGGATGGACGGTGAGCTCTCAGCATCTTGTCTACTGCCTCTGTAGAGAAGAGTTGGCCGAGAGCTCCCCGTAGAAACTCCAAGCGTGAAGTCGAAGTGACGCTTGGAGAGGTGCGGTAAGGCTGCTGGCCAGGCAGGCTGACCCTAGTAGAAGGGGAGAAGGGCACCACTTCATTAGCTCCCGAACCACGGCTGAGCTGGCCAGTAGGGAGCTATCAGGAGGACCCGACCCTTGAAGGACCTGAGGGTCTGCACCACCTTCAGGAGGACCGTTGTCGCTGGAGGAGGAAATATGTAAACATACTTCCAGCGGTTCCAGTCCTCCGTGAAGGCGTCCGGGCCTCCTGCGCGTGTTCTGTGGTTGTAGGAGAGGAAGAGGGGGAGCTGGGTCGTGCTCGGGGAGGCAAATAGGTCCACCTCCGGGGTGCCGTAGCGGAGGGAGAGCGACTCGAACACTTGTGGACGTAGTTGCCACTCCACCGATGTCTCCCGGAACCTGGATAGAGCGTCCGCCCATTCGTTCTCCCGGCCCGGAACATACTTCGCCGAGAGAGAAATGGCCCTGCGTGATGCCTCGGCGAAGATGTCCTCCGACAGGGCTAGGAGTGGACCTGATCGGGCCGTACCTTGCCTCTGCACGCACTGTACTGCCGTCACATTGTCCATATCGAAGCGGACGCTCGTGTAGGAGATTTCGGGGTGCCGTTCGAGCCATTCTTTTACCACTATCAGCTCCCGAAGGTTGATATGTAGCGACCTTCTCTCTTCCGACCATCCCCCGCACGCTTGATGTCCCCAGCTCGACTGGAAGCCCCACCCTATGTCCGAGGCGTCCGTCGCTACTGTTATCCGAGGTGGGGGCGGGGACCATGGGACTGACTGGCGTAGGACCCCTGGCCGAAGCCAGGGACGTAACAAGCTGTGGAGTGTTGAGGGTACCGGCCTGGGAAGGTCGCGCGGGAAGAGTGGGATGCTCCTGTTGACCTCTCGCGTTAGCCGTCGGTGTTTCAAGCGGCCCAGTGGAAGGGCCGGGGCCGCGAAGTTGAGGCAACCTAACAGGCCCTCCCACTGACGGCGGGAGAACGTTTGGGAGAAGAATGCCCTCCTGACACAGCGGAGTGTCCGAAGAGCGTTGTCTGGAGCCAGTGACAGGGAGGCGTTGATCGTGTCCCACTCGATCCCGAGCCAATGAAGTTTTTGTGTAGGGGTGAGGGTAGATTTGTCCCAGTTTACCTTGAAGCCCATCTCCGTCAAGATTCTTAAAGCCACCGAGACATTGGTTGATGCACCCTCCTCGGTGGGCGAATGTATCAACCAGTCGTCCAGGTACATGAGTGTGGAGACGCCTGCCTCCGCCAAGCGTGCGCCTACCACTCTCGCTAGCTTTGTGAAGACCCTCGGGGCAAGCGAGAGTCCGAAAGGGAGTCTGGTAAATTGATACGTCTCCCTCCCGACCTGGAACGCCAGGAACCGGCGAAATCGGGGGTGGATGGGGACATGCCAATATGCGTCCTGAAGGTCCAGGGACGCTAACCAGTCTCCCTCCCGGAGCACTGACCGAACCTGAGCCACCGACACCATCTTGAATCGCAGGGGTTTCAAAAATTTGTTCAGTGCGCTCAGGTCCATAACCAGTCTCGTTTTCCCTGGGTCTTTCTTTGGTACGGTAAAAAGACGGGACAGAAAGACCCGACCTGTCGCTGGTTCCACTATTCCTTTTTCCTTCATGTCTCTCACGTGGGGCAGCACTGAAGAGGACACCTTGGATGACGCGGGAGGGTGGCGTAGTGGCTGTGGGAGGAAAGAATAAGGAATCAGCTTATCGGTAGTAATGTGTATATCCCCCCCCCCCCAAGCCTGAAGGGCTGGGGCAAGTTACTATCCATACTATGTAAGAGTATCACCACAGTTCCCTCAGAGGATAAAGGTAAGGAGACCCACCGGGAGAATGGTTGTTGGATCTGGATGACGGTCGGGACCGTAGCGAAGACGCGGTCTGTCGCTTCCTGGTCGAACAGACCACGGGAAAGGGGAGCTGCTCTCACCACGCCCCGGCGAGCTATCTCCGGGGCCGACCGCGCTGCAGACTGACGAGCTGCCAAACGAGCCGCGGTGAAGGCCCTCGCTGCTGGGGGTAGGGCTGATGACGCCATGTTGGCTGTACCCTCTGCCACGGTAGAGAGTGCCGCCAGGGTGTCTCTGCATACATAAAACACGCGAATCAAATTAGTAGGGCGAGAAGGATCCCGATCCCCGGAGGGTGTAATAAAGTCACATCGCTCAATTGTAGAACGTATAACATATGCGAGGCCGAGGTCGTTTCCGAACGACCTCGTCCTTGGGTGATAGTCTAGAGGCTCCGTCCTGGGTGAAGACGCTACCTGAGCGTCTCTCGCCAGGACAGGTCTGGACCCTCTGTATACATTGAAATATCCCACTCACCTCAATTCTTCCCGCGGGAAGTCCTCAAAGCTCGTGGCGAGCGTCGTCAGCCAGTTCCTCATCATCGCGATTGCCGTGACGGTCGAGATGGTAGAGGCAAGGTCTTGTCTGGTCGAGGCCTCCGTCGTCAGCAACTTAGTCTCCGGTTCCCTAAGTTGATGGGGGAGGGCGGGGTCCCTGCCAGAGTGCCATAAGCAATCGCGCAGACCCTCCGGCGCGAAGGGTGGTGGCAGGACGACGGGGAATGATGAAGGGATATGCCGTCGAGGAGGAACCGTCTTGGGTTGGTCTTGGGCCCGCTCGAAGAGAGCAGGGATGTCTAAGGCCTTCTCCCCTTTCTCCTGCGGGAACCAGGCGTTTGGGGAGAGTGCTACCGCCGGTGAGTCCCCCGACCTGTCGACAAACATATGCCCATCAGGGTTTAAACGAGTGTTCTCCAGGAGAGCACCTAATGCGTCCAGAGTGTTAGAGGTGGAAATCCTGGAGGGCGTGGAGGCCGGGGCGGAGAGGGGTCGAATCTTATATAGAACCTTAGCCCCCTCCGCGTCGTTGGCCCACTTTAGGATAACGTCATCTCTCCTCCTCCAGCCCTCCGGTAGCGAGTAGTCGGGAGACCAGGCCACTAGCTTGTGATCTTCTCCAAACGAGTACTCCCAGGACCGGGGAAGGTCACACCATGAGAAGGGGCGGAACTCAAAAGAGTCCGTCATGGTAGGAGGATAAGGAAAAGAACTGTAGTGGTCCTCCACCCCGTCCAACCCGACGGACGTCTGATTGGGGGGTTCCTCCTGAGAGGGGCCTTCTAGTCCTATACCTGTCGCCGGCACGGAGGGGCGGAGGGAAGGACCAGGAGGGAGAGTGGGAGGGGGGGCTAGAGCCGTAGGTTCAATAGGAGGTTGCTCTGGAGAGGGGTGCGTTATGATTTGCGCGGTCTGAAAGGCCGGATAATGTGATAGGGCCGATTCAAGGACGGGGCCTATCAGGGACGGAAGGAGGGCAGCCACTTGGGCGGCCAGAGTTCCCTCTCCCCTCGTGTCGTCCTCCGGCTCCCTGCCCTTGTGGGATTTACGGCGAGGAAAAGGAGAGCGAGGAAGGGAGGGTGAGTTGGGGGGAGAGGCTGTGGAGGGTGGGGACAAGCTGAGCGTCCTGGACCTCGGTGAGGCAGACCTCTTTTTCGAGCGAGATTTCCTGCCGGGTTCACGTGAGTGAACTAGGGAGGAAGACGAGTTCGTGGGGGTGCTTGACAAAGCAAGCCGTAAGGGTTTTAAGGACCCTTGATGTTCGGATGTATGGGGCTGCCGAGAGGCCTGAGGACGCTCGGGGACACCATACTCCGCAACATCAGACTCGTCCCCTTGTACTCCGAGAGGCCCAGGTTGTCCACCAACGGAAGTCTCGGAGACATAGGGAGACGGATGGCGAGGGCGAACGAGGCCCAATTCCACTCCTAACGCCGGATCCGCCCACACCAGGGGGGGGTCGTCAGCGGATTTCAATTTCCGAGCTCTGCGCCATGCCTCCCGAAGGTGTCCGAGGGCGGCTAGCTTGGAACGGGTTTTGGGAGGAGCAGCACGAATCTCCTCAACCCGCGCTTTGCACACAACGCAGGCTAGGGGGTTAAAGCCAGCTTGTGAGAAACAAGGGGCATGGCGGGAGCAGAGGTCGTGGTGGCCGTCTGACGAGATCCTGGCTGTGCAGCCGGATTCCACACACAAGCGTTTGGTCTGAAAATAGAATAATGATAATCATAGACGGGGTGTCCCAAAGGTGTCTGGACACAACACCAAAGGGGAAAAAACAGCAGGAGAACTCCCTACGAGAACACAAGAGCACGAGCTGGAACCAGACTTACCGGCATGAAAGAAGGTGGGTTGTTGAGTGACCGACTCGTCTGATTCCGCGATGCTAAGTGACGGCTCAATCCGTGCGGCCCGAGTAAGAAGGGAGGGGATAGGGAGGGGGAGGTGGGGTTGTAGACGCTTGCGCCACCTGCACAGAGCCGGGAATTTTAAATTTCCGATGATTTATGCGGAATGTCCAACCACACACTCCCTTTCGGAAGTGGCCATTTGGCCAGGAGTGTGGTAGGGGATTACCGATATAGCTTCGCTGTGCAGGTTTCTTCTCAGCCGATAATTAGCCCTTGACTTAACCAACCCCTTTATACAGGGTAAGTCTTTGCATTATGACTAGCTTTCTGATGTTATTTGGTAATCCAAATATATCAAAGACTACCTACAATCTTTATCATACATATTTGATACATGGCCAAAAAAAAAAAAAAAAGTAATATAATGCGAACTTATGAACATAAATAATGTATCTTGTTCAATATTTCAGCGTATATAAGGGAGAGCATCAATCATAAAAACACGAGGTTGTACAGTTAATACATTTTGTTTTTAGTCGGCAACTGCTACCAGTATTTAACACTTAGCATTTCTTGATACCTCCAGCAAGCTTAAAAACAAAATAACCAAGTGAAATTGACTACTTGGCAACTTTCCATAGCCATCCACACTTACAAAGGATGAAAAATAGTGAACAAGGGTAATTTGAAAGTAGAGTGGAAAGTTGTTTTTTGAAAGTAGTCTTTATCCTGACCATACAGTGGTTTGTTGCTCAATCCTATTATGTTGATAATCCAATTATTGTTCGACTCTCTACCTGTGGGTCAAGTTTGGACCAAATCAGTCACCTTCGGATTTTGGGCCTTTGATATTTGTTCCGAAGAATACAAACTCTTCGGTACTCCTTACCCAAGGATACGCGGCGCGTTTCTACCGCTAACACTGTGTGTGCTTGAAAACACCTCACTCCGAGGGTCTGGGCAACCATTATCCTCAGTAAGGGGCCCTCCTGGGGCAAGGGGGGCCCCCCCTCCCCCCGCAAGGGTAGGAGGGTAGAAGCTCCATTGTCTAAGCGGTAGCGATCGAGTCAACATCTCTCACAGTCCGGCTAACACTGACGTCCTGTTTGGGGACCGTTTTCCCCGCTTCCGTGCTTGTATCAGGAAATTAATTTCCTGCGCCAATCCCGCATCGTTCGATTCTCTCGAACGCAATCGGCATCGGCCTTCTACACCCTTCCAACGGCGTCCTTTGTGTGGAACGTCCTGCATCGCCGCCTTCCCCCTGCTTGGATCGTTCGATTATCTCGAACGCAATCGGCATCGGCCTTCTACACCCTTCCAACGGCGTCCTTTGTGTGGAACGTCCTGCATCGCCGCCTTCCCCCTGCTTGGAAGCGCTTGAGTCCCCTTTATCCCTCTCTTTAATCTCCACCGGGTATTCTCCGCTTCTCTGTAAGTATGGCATCTGGTCCTAGTGTTGTTGTTCGCGATAGCATGTGTGCCTTCGCCCGTGGTGACTTTCGCTGCCGGGCTCTTCTCCCACCGACAACTGTGGACCCACACTCTTGGTGTATCCATTGTCGGAATCTGGCATGTTCCCCTTCATCCCCGTGTACTACGTGCGCTCAATGGGGTGATAAGCAGTGGTCCGCGTATTTTCATGCTCACCGGAAGGTGCAGCCACGGGTCAAGATACGCGGGCCAGGAAGATGGCTTCCCCCCTCACCCGACACAAAGAGAAGGCATGCTACGTCGGCGGAGGACGCGGGCAGTTGTCTCCCCCCTCCTAAGCGTAGTAAACGGAAAGGTTGTACAATAGCCGCCCCGAGTCAGTCTCAGGCTAAATTGTCTCCTGTTCCTGCCAAAAGGGGGGCTAGTTTCGACGGGCACGCGCCATTAGCCCCCGCGAACTACCCCCCGGGTACGAGCTTTTTCCCGGTTGCGTCCGCGGGCTCCGCGGTGCTACCCGGCAGCTCCACCCCCCCACGGACAAAGGAACCGAGTTCGGAGATTCGGAGCGCGTCAGCCTCTTCTCCTTCTCGGGTGACCCCCAGTCCCACCCCTTCCACCTCTCGTCAGACGAGCCGGGTCATCACCGGAACCCTTTCTATGCCCGGTGGGCAGGAAGCCCGAGGTGTACCCACACGCGCGTTCGTCGTAGGTGACTCAGCTTCGTCCGGAGGAGGCAGTCTCCCCCTGGCGTCTCCCGGACCATCCGCACCCAGGCGGGACCCTCCAAGAGGACATTCCCCGGACCTCCTCCCCACTCTCTGTTCACTCGTCACTACGTTGAAGGAACAGATGGAGGCCCAACGGGAATTTTTCCGCGCTTCTCAAGCGCGGTTCGTGCACCGCACGGCAGCTCGTGAGGAGTCTCCGCCCCCAAGGGCCCCCCTCGACCAGCTTCCACTTGCTCAGCCCCCCCCTGAACCCATCAGTGACGAGGATGGTAGCGTGCGGTTCCTCTCTGCCCGTGCCGACCCCTCCTACGCCGACGACGATGTCCACAGCGCCGTAGGGGGGGGGGGGGTCACGCTCCCTTTCCCCTCCCGTTTCCCAGTCGGAATCCTCGATGGTGGTCCCACCTTCCTTCTCGGACGTCCTCGCGAGGGTTCGGAGGGCGAATCGACTGGGCCCCCCGAAAGAAGAGGAAGCCACATTCGAGTCTGACATCTTCATGGCGGCCAACTCTCACAAAGCCCAGCCTACTCCCCTCCACCTTCCATGGAGTACGCAGACGGCGAGGGCCATGGCCCAGGCCTCCGACGCTCTCGCAACAAGGACGACCGAGAGGGCGCGTTGGCATCCGGTCCCATTGGAACACCAGAAGCGCTTCTACACCCCATCGGGGTCAACCCTCAGACCTGCCTCGATCCCGGCGAGGTTACCAGAGCTGGTTAAGGCGGACGCCGAGTCGCTGCGCAGACGAAACGTCCTCCTCTCCGGCAGGGAAGTCAGCGACCACATTCATTCACTGGCTCTGTCCCTGGCGGTGAACTCCTGGCTAGAACGCCTCCTTGCCTCGGCGAGGGAGTTCTTACCCGAACTACAACCCCAGGAAGAATGCGACCTCCAGGCTTTTTTGGCAAGCGCGAGCAGAGCCCTGAAGCATCAGGCTTCCTGTCTCTCAACGTCCTGGGCCAACTTCGAGTCCCGCAGGAGAGACACCATCCTCGGGGACCCCAGTGACCCCCTCCTCAGGGAGATTTATGCTCCTTTGAGGAGGGCCCCCCTGCTCACCCACACGCTGATTCCCCCGGATGTGGTGGACTCGGCAATCGCTAGCACCAACCAGTTGCTACACAACAGAGCCATCGAGAGAACAGCCGTCTCTAGCTCGAGGCCAAGGACCACCCCCCCATCGACCCCTCGGTCCTTTCAGACGCAGAGGCAGCCTTTTCGTCTCCCTAAGCGGGAAGCCGGGCCCCCTCCCCATTCGAAGTCCAAAGCCCAGACAGGAAAGCCCCGCCCCTTCCCCAATAGAGAACAGGGGCGCAAACATCATAGAGGCTCTGGACCCCAACGCAGGAAATTCTAGGAACTCGCCTGCCCTCCCGCACAGGATAGGAGGTTGCCTCTCTCTCTACTGGAGAGAATGGGAGGCTGCCGGGGCGGAGGACTGGACCATCCAGGTTATCAAGGCAGGCTATCGTCTTCCTTTTCACACCATCCCCAGCCTCTCCCCCTATCCCATCCAAGTCAGCAACTACCATCCGGACTCGGATCGCGGGCGGGCCCTAGTGGAGGAAATCTCCACTCTGCTCCAGAAAGGAGCACTCGAGGAAGTCTCAACTCCGGACCCGGGGTTCTACTCGAGGCTATTCCTAGTACCAAAGGCTACAGGGGGGTGGAGACCTGTCATCGATCTGTCTCCTCTCATCAAGTTCCTTTCCCTGACGAAGTTCCGGATGGACACCCCAGAGGCCGTGAGGGCGTCTATCAGGGAAGGGGACTTCATGGTGTCCCTGGACCTCCAGGACGCCTATTTCCAAATACCTGTCCATCCCTCATCCCGAAAATTCCTCCGCTTCGTCCACAAGGGGACCACTTTTCAATTCACCTGCCTATGCTTCGGCCTCTCCACAGCACCCCAAGTCTTCACCAGAGTGTTCAAACTCGTCTCAGCGTGGTCCCACTCCAGAGGGATTCGCCTACTCCGTTACCTGGACGATTGGCTGATCCTGGCACACTCCGCCCAGCTATGCCGCGACCACCTGGGGATAGTCCTAGCTTTCATCCGCAAATTGGGCTCCACGGTCAACCGGACGAAGTCAGATTTCATTCCAAGACAGAGAGTCACGTACCTGGGTATGGTTCTGGACTCTTCCCTCATACAGGCATTCCCAGTAGAGAAGCGAATCCAGAATCTCTCTTCCCTCGTCGTGCAGGCACTATCGACCGGGTTCCTCACGGCCAAACAGTGCCAAGTCCTCCTGGGCCACATGGCCTCCGTCGAGAGGTTAATACCCAGGAGCAGACTGAGAATGCGACCCCTACAGTGGCTCCTCAAGTCCCAGTGGTCCCCGCTAAGGGGAGACACCCGTCAACACATCACCCTTACCGGAGAGGTCAAGCATTCTCTTCTCTGGTGGAAGGACCCGTGCAACCTGCTCGTGGGGATGCCCCTCGGCCCATCTCCCCCCGAAGTCCTCCTCTTCTCCGATGCCTCCAAGGAGGGCTGGGGGGCCCACCTCAACGACGATCACGTCAGCGGTTCCTGGTCCACGGTCGAGCGGACAGCCCATATCAACTGGCTAGAATTGAAAGCGGTACTGCTGGCTCTCCGTCACTTCTCGGGTCAAATCTCGGGGAATGTTGTGGGCATCATGTCGGACAATTCCTCGGTAGTAGCCTACCTGAACAAGCAGGGGGGCACAGTCTCCCAGGACCTCTGCCATCTCACTATGGAGATCCTCCTATTAGCCGAGAACCTCCAAGTGACACTCAGAGCTCGCTACATCCCAGGGGAAAAAGAATGTCTGGGCGGACCACCTCAGCAGAAGGAGTCAGGTAATCAGCACGGAGTGGTCCCTCCATCCGGAAGTGGCGACCTTCCTCATCAACAAATGGGGCTCCCCTCTGGTGGACCTTTTCGCCACCAGATGGAACCACCAGCTCCCGGTGTATTTCAGCCCTCTCCCGGATCCGCTGGCAGCGGGAGAGGATGCTCTTCTGCAAAGCTGGGACAACCTCGACACCTACGCTTTCCCACCGTTTCCCTTGCTCCAAAAGGTGCTCCAGAGAGTACGAACCGCATCCAACCTTCGGATGACTTTGATCGCTCCCTGGTGGCCGGAAGCCCCATGGTTTCCAGACGCCCTCGAGCTAGCAGTGGAGGAGCCCCTGGCCCTTCAGGGAAGACCCGACCTTCTACATCAACCAGTCAACGGGGCCTGGCACAAGAACCCGTCAGCCCTGGCACTTCACGCGTTCAGACTATGGTCCGGATCCTCCTAGAGAAGGGTTTCCCCAAAGAAGTGGCAGAAGACATGTCCTCCCCTATTCGCTCTTCCTCAGCTGCCCTTTATCAAGGGAAGTGGAATGCTTTTGCAGAATGGTGCCACTCCCGAGCAATAGCCCCAGAGCAAGCCACCATTCCTCTGATTGCCTCCTTCTTCCACTTCCTCCGGAAGTCCAAGAAGATCTCCCTCTCGGCAGTGCAGGGCTATAGGGCAGCTCTTAATCAGGTGTTTTCTCTGAAGGGCATGGATCTAGCCCTGTCTCCAGAAATTTCCATGCTCTTCAGACATTTCAGAAAATCATGCCCCCCCAGGGAGATCACTTCTCCTCCATGGGATGTGGCATTAGTCCTCAACGCTCTGCGGGGCCCCCCTTACGAACCCCTCCGAGATGCTAATTTCAAGGACCTCACCTTGAAGACAGTCTTTCTCTTGGCCCTGGCGTCTTCCAAGAGGGTCGGGGAGTTGCATGCCATCTCTTATCGAGTCGCCCACTCGAAAGGATGGCAAGAGGTCTCCTTCACTTTTCTGCCCCAATTCGTTGCCAAAAACCAGGATCCGGCCAAAGCCGACCCTAGATTCTGGTCCTTTAGTATTCCTTCCTTGGACGACTTTGTAGGGGGCGAACATGCAGAAATGGTCCTATGCCCGGTACGTGCTATCCGGACCTACCTCAAGAGGACGAAGCATCTTAGACCAGACTTGCCAAGACTGTTCGTCTCTACCAGGGGTACACCCAAGCCCGTCACTAAGACTTCCATTTCTTACTGGATCAAGGAAGTCATCCGCAGGGCCTACGCCTCGAGCCCCACGGATTACCCTGGAGCAAAAGCTCATGACCTCAGGGCAATAGGACCCTCCCTAGTCTTCCGAAAGAATCGGTCAGTCAACCAGGTCCTTCAAGCAGGTATATGGAAGTCCCAGACTACGTTCACTTCCTTTTACCTCAAAGATGTCATGTGGGAATCCTTAGGGACCTTCTCTCTAGGCCCCATAGTGGCTGCCCAAGAAGTCCTGAGATAACATACCCCGTACCAATGGCACACAGCCAACCCTGAAGCCTCATCCAAGTTCTGGATCGGCAACCACGGGGATACCTATCTCAAGTCCTTCTCATACTCCTACATTCCCTTACCTCACCGAGGGCTCTCAAGCATTCCAAGGGAATCAGTTCGAGCCCTACAAGGGGTACAAAGTGAGTATGCCCTGTCTGTCTCCACTCTGGGAACAGATCCAGGTGCCCTTCACAGTTTCGGGGAATGTATAAGGGTCTGGTCAACGTAGATCTTAGCACTCTACATTTTCTCCTTACGAGGGTTTCCCAGGCTAGACAAATACTTCCTTCCCCCCTAAGTCCAAGTCTCCTTGGGTAAGGAGTACCGAAGAGTTTGTATTCTTCGGAACAAATGTAATTTTCGCAGGAAAATTAATTTTTCCCTGATACAAACCTGAGGTACTCCTTACCTCTAATGGCCCTCCTCATCCACCCCGCTAGTAGTTCCTTCTCCCTGGCCTGTCAACCCTCGTGACTAATTTCATACCTGGCTCAGACAATGGAGCTTCTACCCTCCTACCCTTGCGGGGGGAGGGGGGGCCCCCCTTGCCCCAGGAGGGCCCCTTACTGAGGATAATGGTTGCCCAGACCCTCGGAGTGAGGTGTTTTCAAGCACACACAGTGTTAGCGGTAGAAACGCGCCGCGTATCCTTGGGTAAGGAGTACAAAGGATTACAAAGGATTACAAAGGCGGAGCATGCCGACAGGAGACCTTTTGGTCCATATCTAGGTCGGATGCGAAAAAAATCATATTAATAATAAATTAAAACTATAACAATGTAAATAACAATTAAAATACATAAATAAATGCATTGGTATAGTTGAATAACAAACAAACAGGTAAATAGTAAATGATAATAAATTGACATATAACTAATAATAAATGAAAATCAGACAGACAAATTATAACAAAACAAAAACAAATAATATAACATAAATTATAATAATTACAGCATCTTACTTAGGTATTTATCTAAATGATTCTTAAAGCTTCGAACTGAACTACATTGCACTACCTGTGCAGGAAGTTTATTCCATTCATTAACTACACGGTTGGCAAAGTTGTTTCTACCTACTTCCAAATTGAATCTATTTCCGGACAGTTTGAGACCATTGTTTCTTGTCTGATTCTCATTCAATGTGAAAATTTGGTCACTTTTGATGTTGTCAATTCCCTTTAAAATCTTAAAGACCTGTATCAAGTCACCTCTGAGTCTACGCTTTTTTAGGGAAAACAGATTCATGTGCTTAAGTCGATTTTCGTATGATTTATTTTTGATATTTGGAATCAGTTTTGTGGCTCGCCGTTGTACTTTTTCCAGTCTGTCAATGTCTTTAATGAGATTCGGTGACCATACGGAAACAGCATATTCCAAATGTGGACGAACTAACGATTTATATAGCTTGTTAATGAGTGATGGACTTTTGAAATCAAAAGATCGCGCAATCAATCCCAGAATCTTATTTGCTTTCTCAGAGGCTGAAATACACTGCTTGGATGATTTGAGGTCGTTACTGATAATTACGCCGAGATCTTTTTCACTATCCACTTTTGTTAACGAATTTCCAAATAACTTGTAATCGTACTTGCTGTTATTTTTACCTATGTGCATTACCTTGCATTTACTTGTGTTAAATTTCATTAGCCACTTTTCAGACCATTGCTGTAATTGATCTAAATCTTCTTGAATATCTAATTGGTTTGAGTGATCATTTGCCACTCCGCACAGTTTTGTATCATCAGCAAATTTGGAAACAGTAGATTTTAGTCCATGGTCTATATCATTTATACCTGGGTGCCTCAGGTTTGTATCAGGGAAAAATTAATTTTCCTGCGAAAATTACATTTTTTGGATTTTGGGCCATTTTCACCAGCTCAGATTTACCCGCCATATCACCCACAGGTCAAGGGCGTCTACGGCTGCAGTGGAGTCCAATTTGACACCACTCAGGGATAAGTTATGGGTGCCACAGGCCCAAAAGTAAATACTGGGTGAAAAGGCCCAAGTTTGGAGGGGTGCCACCGCCACGCCCTTGGGCTAAGGCTGTTCATGTTTACCTTGCTCTGTACTTTGTCCGACTCTCTACCAGTGAGGTAAGTTTGGACCAAATCGGTCACCTTCGGATTTTCGGCAAAATTCAAATGGTTTCTTCTTTGAGATTTTTTTTATTTTTGGGTATTTATGGTCACCTGCTCAGATTTATCCGCCATATCACCCACATGTCTAGGGCGTCCAGGTCTGCCGTGGAGTCCAAATTGACAACACTAAGGGATATGGTATGGGTGCCATAGGCCCATAAGTGAATACTGGGTGAAAAGGCCAAAGTTTGGAGGGGTGCCACTGCCACGCCCTTTCGCTAAGACTGTTCATGACTACCTTCCTATGTACTTTGACCGAGTATCTACCAGTGAGGTAAGTTTGGACCAAATCGGTCACCTTCGGATTTTGGGCAAAGTTGATATGGTTTCTCCTTTGAGATTTTTTTGATTTTGGGTCATTATCATCACCTGCTCCGATTTACCCGCCATAACACGCACAGGTCGATGGACTCCAGGCCTGCCGTGTAGTCCAAATTGACACCACTCAGGGATAAGGTATGGGTGCCACATGCCCACAAGTGAATCTTGGGTGAAAAGGCCCAAGTTTGGAGGAGTGCCGCCTCCACGCCCTTTAGCTAAGGCTGTTCATGTCTACCTTGCTTTGTATTTTGTCCGACTCTGTACCTGTGAGGCAAGTTTGGACTCAATCGGTCATATTCGGATTTTGGGCCAATTTGACACCACTGAGGGATACGATATGGGTGCCACAGGCCCAGAAGTGAATACTGGGTGAAAAGGCCCAAGTTTGGAGGGGTGCCACCGCCAAGCCCTTGGGCTAAGGCTATTAATGTCTACTTATCTTTGTACTTTGTCCGACTCTGTACCTGTGAGGCAGGTTTGGACGCAATCGGTCACCTTCGGATTTTGGGCCAAATTCGTATGGTTTCTCCTTTGAGATTTTTTGGATTTTGGGTCATTTTGGTCACCTGCTCCAATTTACCCGCCATCTCACCTACAGGTCGAGGGCGTCCACGGCTGCCGTGGAGTCCAATTTGACACCCTTGAGGGATACGTTATGGGTGCCACAGGCCCAAAAGTGAATACTGGGTGAAAAGGCCCAAGTTTGGAGGGGTGCCATCGCCACGCCCTTGGGCTAAGGCTGTTCATGTCTACTTTTTTTTGTACTTTGTCCGTCTCTCTATCTGTGAGGCAAGTTTGGACCAAATCGGTCACCTTCGGATTTCTGGCAAAATTCGTATGGTTTCTCCTTTGAGATTTTTTGGATTTTGGGTCATTTTGTCACCTGCTCCAATTTACCCGCCATATCACCCACAGGTCGAGGGCGTCCACGGGTGCCGTGGAGTCCAATTTGACACCACTGAGGGATACGGTATGGGTGCCATAGGCCCAGAAGTAAATACTGGGTGAAAAGGCCCAAGTTTGGAGGGGTGCCATCGCCACGCCCTTGGGCTAAGGCTATTAATGTCTACTTTTGTTTGTACTGTGTCCGACTCTGTACCTGTGAGGCAAGTTTGGACCCAATCGGTCACCTTCGGATTTTGGGCCAAATTCGTATGGTTTCTCCTTTGAGATTTTTTGGATTTTGGGTCATACTGGTCACCTGCTCCAATTTACCCGCCATATCACCCACAGGTAGAGGCGCCCACGGCTGCCGTGGAGTCCAATTTGACACCACTGAGGGATACGGTATGGGTGCCACAGGCCCAGAAGTAAATACTGGGTGCAAAGGCCCAAGTTTGGAGGGGTGCCAAAGCCACGCCCTTGGGCTAAGGCTATTAATGTCTACTTTTGTTAATACTCTGTCCGATTCTCTACCTGTGAGGCAAGTTTGGACCCAATCGGTCACATTCGGATTTTGGGCCAAATTCGTATGGTTACTCCTTTGAGATTTTTTGGATTTTTGGTCATTTTGGTCACCTGTTCCAATTTACCCGCCACATCACCCACAGGTCGATGGCGTCCACGGCTGCCGTGGAGTCCAATTTGACACCACTGAGGGATGCCACAGGCCCAGAAGTGAATACTGGGTGAAAAGGCCCAAGTTTGGAGGGGTGCCATCGCCACGCCCTTGGGTTAAGGCTATTAATGTCTACTTTTGTTTTTACAGTGTCCGACTCTCTACCTGTGAGGCACGTTTGGACCAAATCGGTCACCTTCGGATTTTGGGCAAATTTCGTATGGTTTCTCCTTTGAGATTTTTTGGATTTTGGGTCATATTGGTCACCTGCTCAGATTTACCAGTCATATCACCCACAGGTCAATGGCGTCCAAGGCTGCCGTGGAGTCCAATTTGACACCACTGAGGGATACGGTATGGGTGCCACAGACCCAAAATTGAATACTGGGTGAAAAGGCCCAAGTTTGGAGGGGTGCCATCGCCACGCCCTTTGGCTAAGGCTGTTCATGTCTACCTTCTTTTGCACCTTGTCCGATTCTCTATCTGTGAGGCAAGTTTGTACCGAATCAGTCGCCTTCGGTTTTTGGGCAAAATTTGTAATGTTTCTCCTTTGAGATTTTTTTGATTTTGGGTCATTTTGGTCACCTGCTCAGATTTACCCGCCATATCACCCAAAGGTCGAGGGCGTCCACGGGTGCCGTGGAGTCCATTTTGCAAAACATCATTGATACGGTAATGGTGCCACAGGCCCAAAAGTGAATACTGGGTGAAAAGGGCCAAGTTTGGAGGGGTGCCATCGCCACGTTCTTGGGCTAAGGCTATTAATGTCTACTTTTGTTTTTACTGTGTCCGACTCTGTACCTGTGAGGCAAGTTTGGACCCAATCGGTCACCTTCGGATTTTGGGCCAAATTCGTATGGTTTCCTTTGAGATTTTTTGGATTTTGGGTCATTTTGGTCACCTGCTCCGATTTACCCGTCATATCACCCATAGGTCGAGGGTGTCCAGGGCTGTCGTGGAGTTCAATTTGACACCACTTAGGGATACGGTATGGGTGCAACAGGCTCAAAAGTCAATACTGGGTGAAAAGCCCACATTTTGGAGGGGTGCCATCGCCACGCCTTTGGGATACGGCTGTTCATGTCTACCTTGCTTTGTACTTTGTCTGACTCTCTACCTGTGAGGCACGTTTGGACCAAATCGGTCACCTTCGGATTTTGGGCAAATTTCGTATGGTTTCTCCTTTGAGATTTTTTGGATTTTGGGTCATATTGGTCACCTGCTCAGATTTACCAGTCATATCACCCACAGGTCAATGGCGTCCAAGGCTGCCGTGGAGTCCAATTTGACACCACTGAGGGATACGGTATGGGTGCCACAGACCCAAAATTGAATACTGGGTGAAAAGGCCCAAGTTTGGAGGGGTGCCATCGCCACGCCCTTTGGCTAAGGCTGTTCATGTCTACTTTTCTTTGTAGTGTGTCCGACTCTGTACCTCTGAGGCAAGTTTGGACCAAATCGGTCACCTTCGGATTTTGGGCAAAATTCCTATGGTTTCTCCTTTGTGATTTTTTGGATTTTGGGTCATTTTGGTCACCTGTTCCAATTTACCCGCCATATTACCCACAGGTCGACGGCGTCCAGGGCTGCCGTGGAGTCCAATTTGACACCACTGAGGGATACGGTTTGGTTGCCACAGGTCCAGAAGTGAATACTGGGTGAAAAGGCCCAAGTTTGGAGGGATGCCACCGCCACTCCCTTGGGCTAAGGCTATTAATGTCTACTTATCTTTGTACTGTGTCCGACTCTGTACCTGTGAGGCAAGTTTGGACCCAATCGGTCACCTTCGGATTTTGGGCCAAATTTGTATTTTCTCTGAGATTTTTTGGAATTTGGGTCATTTTGATCACCTGCTCCGATTTACCCGCCATCTCACCCACAGGTTGAGGGCGTCCAGGGCTGCCGTGGAGTCCAATTTGACACCACTAAGAGATACGGTATGGGTGCCAGAGGCCCAGAAGTGAATACTGGGTGAAAAGGCCCAAGTTTGGAGGGGTGCCAACGCCACGCCCTTGGGCTAAGGCTGTTCATGTCTACCTTGCTTTGTACTTTGTCCGACCCTCTACCTGTGAGGCAAGATTGGACCAAATCAGTCACCTTCGGATTTTGGTCAAAATTCGTATGGTCTCCTTTGAGATTTCTTGGATTTTGGGTCATAAAGGTCACCTGCTCAGATTTACCCGCCATATCACCCACAGGTCGAGGGCGTCCACGGGTGCCGTGGAGTCCAATTTGACACCACTGACGGATACGGTATGGGTGCCACACGCCCATAAGTGAATACCTTGTGAAAAGGCTCAAGTTTGAAGGGGTGCCACCGCCACGCCCTTGGGCTAAGGCTGTTAATGTCTACCTTCCTCTATACTTTGTCCGACTGTCTACCTGTGAGGCAAGTTTGGAATATATCGGTCACCTTAAGATTTTGGGCAAAATTTCATATGGTTTCTCCTTTGAGGTAATTTGGATTTTGTGTCATTCTGGTCACCTGCTCAGATTTACACGCCATATCAACCACAGGTCGAGGGCGTCCAAGGGTGCCGTGGAGTCCAATTTGACACCACTCAGGGATACGGTATGGGTGTCACAGGCCCAAAAGTGAATACTGGGTGAAAAGGCCCAAGTTTGGAGAGGTGCCACCGCCACACCCTTTGGCTAAGGCTGTTCATGTCTACCTTGCATTGTACTTTGTCCGACTCTCTACTTGTGACGCAAGTTTGGACCAAATCGGTCATCTTCGGATTATGGGCAAAATTCGTATGGTTTCTCCTTTGAGGTTGTTTGGGTTATGGGTCATTTTGGTCACCTTCTCAGATTTACCCGCCACATCACCCACAGGTCGAGGGCGTCCACGGCTGCCGTGGAGTCCAATTTGACACCACTCAGCGATACGGTATGGGTCCCAGAGGCCCACAAGTATACTGGGTGAAAAGGCCCAAGATTGGAGGGGTGCCACCGCCACGCATTTGGGCTAAGGCTGTTGTTCTCTATCTTGCTTTGTACCTTGTCCGACTCTCTACCTGTGAGGCAAGTTCGGACCAAATCGGTTAGCTTCGGATTTTGGGCAAAATTCATATGATATCTCCTTTGAGATTTTATGGATTTTTGGTCATTTTGGTAACCTGCTCATATTTACCCGTCATATCACCCACAGGTAGAGGGCGTCCAGGACTGCCGTGGAGTCCAATATAACACCACTAAGGGATACGGTATGGTTGCCACAGGCCCAAAAGTGAATACTGGGTGAAAAGGCCAAAGTTTGGAGGGGTGCCACCGCCACGCCCTTAGGCTAAGGCTGTTCATGTTTACCTTCCTTTGTACTTTGTCCGATTCTCTATCTGTGAGGCAGGTTTGGACCAAATCGGTCACCTTCGGATTTTGGGCAAAATTCAAATGGTTACTACTATGAGATTTTTGGATTTTGGGTCATTACAAAGGATTACAAAGGCGGAGCATGCCGACAGGATACCTTTTTATCCATAACTAGGTCAGATAAAAAAAAAAAAAAAAAAAAAAAAAAAAAAATCATATTAATAATAAATAAAAACTATAATAATGTAAATAACAAATAAAATACATAAATAAATGCATAGGTATAGTTGAATAACAAATAAACAGGTAAATAGTAAATGATAATAAATTGACATATAACTAATATTAAATGAAAATCAGACAGACAAATTTTAACAAAACAAAAACAAATAATATAACAAATTATAATCATTACAGCATCTTACTTAGGTATTTATGTAAATGATTCTTAAAGCTCCGAACTGAACTACATTGCACTACCTGTGCAGGAAGTTTATTCCATTCATTAACCACACAGTTGGCAAAGTTGTTTCTACCTACTTCCAAATTGAATCTATTTCCGGACAGTTTGAGACCATTGTTTCTTGTCTGATTCTCATTCAATGTGAAAATTTGGTCACTTTTGATGTTGTCAATTCCTTTAAAATCTTAAAGACCTGTATCAAGTCACCTCTGAGTCTACGCTTTTTTAGGGAAAACAGATTCATGTGCTTAAGTCGATTTTCGTATGATTTATTTTTTATATTTGGAATCAGTTTTGTGGCTCGCCGTTGTACTTTTTCCAATCTGTAAATGTCACCTGCTCCGATTTACCCGCCGTATCACCCACAGGTCGAGGGTGTCCATCGCTGCCGTGGAGTCCAATTTGACACCACTCAGGGATACGGTATGGGTGCCATAGGCCATTAATTGAATACTGGGTGAAAAGACCCAAGTTTGGAAGAGTGCCACTTTGAGGCATGTTTGGACCAAATCGCTCACCTTCGGATTTTGGGCAAAATTCGTATGGTTTCTCCTGTGAGATTTATTGAATTTTGGGTAATTTTGGTCACCTACTCAGATTTACCCGCCATATCACCCACAGGTCGAGGGCGTCCACGGCTGCCGTGGAGTCCAATTTGACACCACTCAGGGATATGGTATGGGTGCCACAGGCACAGAAGTGAATACTGGGTGAAAAGGACCAAGTTTGGAGGGGTGCCACTGCCACGCCCTTGGGCTAAGGCTGTTCATGTCTACCTTCCTTTGTACTTTGTCCGACTCTCTACCTGTGAGGCAAGTTTGGACCAAATCGGTCACCTTCGGATTTTGGGCAAAATTCATATGGTTTCTCCTTTGAGATTTTTTGGATTTTGGGTCATTTTGGTCACCTGCTCAGATTTACCCGCCATATCACCCACAGGTCGAGGGCGTCCAGGGCTGCCGTGGAGTCCAATTTGACACCACTCAGGGATATGGTATGGGTGCCACAGGCCCAAAAGTGAATACTGGGTGAAAAGGCCCAAGTTTGGAGGGATGCCACCGCCACACTCCTGGGGTAAGGCTGTTCATGTCTACCTTGCTTTGTACTTTGTCTGACACACTACCTGTGAGGGAAGTTTGGACCAAATCGATCACCTTCGGATTTTGGGCAAAATTGATATGGTTTCTCCTTTGAGATTTTTTGGATTTTGGGTCATTTTGGTCACCTGCTCTGATTTACCCGCCATATCACCCACAGGTCGAGGGCGTTGAGGGCTGCCGTGGAATCCAATTTGACACCACGCAGGGATACGGTATGGGTGCCAGAAGCCCACAAGTGATTACTGGGTGAAAAGGCCCAAGTTTGGAGGGGTGCCACCGCCATGCCCTTGGGCTAAGGCTGTTCATGTCTACCTTCATTTGTAATTTGTTCGACACTCTACCTTTGAGGGAAGTTTGGACCAAATCTACATTAAATTAAAATAACAAAAGTAGGGATTATACAATATCGTAATACATATATCAACAGCTTTTTCCCCTTTTACAAGGGGAAAAAAAACAATCACAAAATCCACTCCCTCCCATTCCATCCCCACATACTCCACTCCCATTCACCCCCTCTTATCTTGGGGTCATCATTGCATATCACCCATTGCTCTGTGTCGGTAGCAGTTTAGCAAAATGGCACATCCACAGCAAGGCTGCTTCATTTAATTGGCAACCCCCCTTCTCCGTCCCCTCGTGCAGAAAAAGAGATGGAGAAATCCCTTTTGGCTGCATCAAAATATTCACATTTAATCCCTCAAACCCCCCATCCCCTGCCCATTCCCTTCCATGCATCACAGCATCATCCATACACAACCATTCCCCACTCACCTCTATCTTCTGTCTTCACCGTCCTTCCTCCACAGAAATTTCCCTCTTTCCCAATGCCCCTTTTACCCCATCCATCCATCCAAGGATTAAAAAAGTGGACCATGCTGACAGGAGACCTCAAGTTCTTTCTTTTTCCTGAGGATTTATATTGATCAATTTATTAACTTAATTACTGATATGAGGAGGAATAGGCGGGGGGGTGGGGGCCGGGGTAGTATGTGTGAGTAAATTTTGACGCAGCCCGAAGGGATTTCTCCCCGTCCTCGCCTTATATGCAGAGGGGGACGGAGAGGGGGGGTCGCCGATTGAATGAAGCGGCCTTGCTGTGGATGTGCTGTGTCTTGCGACACTGCTTCTGACCCAGGGCGGTGGGCAGGGTGCAGGGATGACCCATCATCCAGGAGGTGCTCAGATGAGAGGGAGGGTGGGAGGGGTGTGGAGTGTATTTAGGGATGAAATGGGTGGGAGTGTTTTTATGCCTTTCCCTTTTTGGCTACCTCCCTTGTAAGGGGGAAAAAGCCTTGGTATATGTATGTATGTATGTAATTACTGATATTGGCAAATCTGTCTTCATTCCCATGTTAATAGCTGAATAAATATTTTTTAGTTTATGAGGCTGCTTTGAACTGCATGTTGAAGTGTATGAATCAGTAGCAGAACCAAGTTGCCCCTTGTTAAGCAGTTAGTCCCCAGAGCTCAACCTGACAAGTTCACTGGTGATTTGAGATGATCCTGCTGATCTGTATCAACACTAGTTCATACAGCAATTTCAACTTTCTATTTCTCTCACCGAGAAACCTTAAGTAAAAACCCCCCCACATGCACACACCACCTCTTCACAAGATTCTGAATCTGTTAGGACCTTACCAATACTTGTGTTTCCTTGCTTTTCTATTGTTTCACTTCTTGTTTTCTATTTTGGTGTTTCTTAAAAGTGAAATTCTCTTCGGGAACCTTTGGGTATCTTTGGTCAAGTTACCAGTTTATCATTAATTTCTCTTGAAATATTTAATTTTATTATCTTGATTATTATCTGATAATAACTATCTTGCACATAATAATGAAACAATTATCACAAAATAAATTTCTGCTTAAGATTTTTACATGAATAATTATCATAGTATGTGCCAGTATGTGGTTTGCTAACGAGTTGAATTGTTGGGGATATGGATAAGCCTCATGAGTTAATATAGTATCATAAACATATGTTCATGATAGTGTAGGCTGTTTTATTTATCTCTGTTTGTGTTGTGACTATAATATCTGCATCTACTTCACCCATCTCAAGGCTAATGTAACAAGTAAATTAATACAAATTCTTTATTAAGATGACCATAAAAAGTTAATCACATTCATTTTTGAAAAGGCTAATCACCCTTAACCCCTTCCATACGGTGCCGCACACGTAGGCGTCATGGGGAGCGAGTGTATTCGCGAGGCTGCCATATCGGCGTCTTGATTATATTTATTGTAGTCGCCCCTCCATAATGACATTCTTTCTAATTCTTTTGTAATCGCATTTTCTATGGTTATCAAAATTCACGGGTGAAGAGAGAACGATCGATATAAGCGGTGACTATATTTTATGATGCGAGTATTATTACGACACGTCGTACGGCTGGCATTGGCTGCTGCCACCGAGATCCAAGTCCATGACGCCTACGTGTGCGGCACCGTATGGAAGGGGTTAAGGTAAAATTAAATACACACTTGCACATTTATAATTATCTCCCTACTTTACAACCAATAAGCAATACAAGAAATGTGACTCTAAAACTGCACAAGCATTACAATGATCCAGTAATATTCTTGTTTATGCTATGTAGACTTCACAAATTCCTTTTAGTTTCCTCTAAAATATTATTAGAAACTTAAAAATAAGCAGTTATATCCTGGATTGTAGAAAATTACAATAATATAATGAGGGGACTTGGATCCTCTCTCTTTTTCTTTTTCTTTCATGAAAAGCCAAGGCAAAAATTAGCCCTCGACTTAACCAACCCCTTAATACAGGGTAAGTCTTTGCATTATGACTAGCTTTCTGATGTTATTTGGTAATCCAAATATATCAAAGACTACATAAAATCTTTATCATATATATTTGATACATAGCCAATAATAAAAAAAAAAAAGTAATATCATGCAAACTTATGAACATAAATAATGTATCTTGTTCAATATTTCAGAGTATATAAGGGAGAGCATCAATCATAAAAACACGAGGTTATACAGTTAATACATTTTGTTTTTTGTGCACAACTACTACCAGTATTTAACACTTAGCATTTCTTGATACCTCCAGCAAGCTTAAAAACAAAATTACCAAGTGAAATTGACTACTTGGCAACTTTCCATAGCCATCCACACTTATAAAGGATGAAAAAATAGTGCACAAGGGTAATTTAAAAGTAGAGTGGAGAGTTGTTTTTTGAAAGTAGTCTTTATCCTGACCATACAGTGGTTTGTTGCTCAATCATATTATGTTGATAATCTGGTCTCCAAATTATGATGATACTGTGATGGAATATCACAAAACTGAACTGATAGGAAATTGCTAATCAAACTGGCATGAACTTCAGTGGCCACTGGAGTTAGGGAGGTACCATCCCATCGAAATGGAGCAAAATTTAAAGCTCTTGGATGGTGTGACCACATAAACAATTCAAGAAAACATCCAGAAATGGCTAGAGTATTACAAGGTCTGTATCATGAGCAAGCCAAATTGCTCAAAGTAAGAAATTACTATAGATATGGTGAATGGCTTTTAGAATGGTATGGTAGGAGTAGATTATGAGTATTTCTTTTGTGAGTGGCATGAGGCTAGCAACTGCACTTTGTAACTGCTACTGAGTGGTACTGTCTCCTCTTCCTTAAATATGGGTGTCATGGAAAAGTGGCCAATTAGTCATCTTCTCTCAGTCAATTGTTTGACACTTGCACAAAAAACATAAGTATTTGATGTTACTGGCAGTTGTATACAAAACAAAGTACATCAACAATTGGAAAAAAATATATACATATTTGATGTTGCTGGCAGTTGCACACACACAAAAAAATACACTACAGCTAGTACTCTATGAAAACCATTTGCTCATCAAATTGTCCCATAAATAAGAGAACTGATTACTGTACCATGAAGAATAATTTAATTGTATAAATATTTTGATCAGAAATCTGGATTTAAGGCTATGGTGTAGTTGCAGACCTTAGGCACAATCTGAGGCAAGACATTATCATGGACGGACAAGAGTTGATGCAAAAATTATCTTGACATCTTGGTTTAAAAGCTAATTTGTCAATGTAAACATAATTAGCTGCAGTCATCTAACCTTAGGTTTAAAAAATATGTAATCTAATTCACTATGAAGTACTCCTGTCACCTTTTTAATCAGTCCAAAGCCATGCAATGCTCAGAAAATAGGAATAACATGGTTTATAGAAAAAAAAAAAAATATGAATAATACGTAAACAAAATTGATAAAATCATATAAAATGCATCCTCTCATTACCTTTAAACCTCACCATTGCTAATAACCTAATCACTTACTGTAAATCTTGACGAGCTATTTCTAATGCTTTTTGGCCAGCTCCTGGAAAAAATAAATTAATAAGTACATCTAACTGCATTATCAATCTATAATAATAATAAAAAAAACTTTAGTTCACACAGTATTGACTGATGAAGAGCTCATTCACAACATTGTTCAACCTTCAAATCAATGTTCATGTCTACCTTCCTTTGTACTTTGTCCGACTCTACCTGTGAGGCAAGTTTGGATCAAATCGGTCACCTTCGGATTTTGGGTAAAATACATATGGTTTCTCCTTTGAGATTTTTTGGATTTTGGGTCATTTTGGTCACATGCTCCAATTTACCCGCCATATCACCCACAGGTCGAGGGCGTCCATGGCTGCCGTGGAGTCCAATTTGACACCACTCTGGGATATGGTATGGGTGCCACAGGCCCACAAGTGAATACTGGGCAAAAAGGCCCAAGTTTGGAGAGGTACCACAGCAACGCCCTTGGCCTAAGGCTGTTCATGTCTACCTTGCTTTGTAATGTGTCTGACTCTCTACCTGTGACGCAAGTTTAGACCAAATCGGTCATGTACGGATTTTGGCCAAAATTCATATAGTTTTGTCCTTTGAGATTTTTTGGATTTTGGGTCATGTTGGTCACCTACTCAGATTTACCCGCCATATCACCCACAGGTCGAAGGCGTTCAGGACAGCCGTGGAGTCCAATTTGACACCACTCAGGGATACGGTATGGGTGTCAGAGGCCCAAAAGTGAATACTGGGTGGAAAGGCCCAAGTTTGGAGGGGTGTCACCGCCACGTCCTTAGGCTAAGGCTGTTCATGTCTACCTTCCTTTGTACTTTGTCCGACTCTCTACATGTCAGGCAAGTTTGAACCAAATCGGTCACCTTCGGATTTACGGCAAAATTTGAGATTTTTTGGATTTTGGGTCATTTTGGTCACATGCTCAGATTTACCCGCCATATCACCCACAGGTCGAGGGCGTCCACGGCTGCCGTGGAGTCCACTTTGACACCACTCACGGATACGGTATGGGTGCCACAGGCCCAAAAGTGAATACTAGGTGAAAAGCCCCAAGTTTGGAGGGTTCCCACAGCAACGCCCTTGGGCTAAGGCTGTTCATGTCTAACTTGCTTTTTAATTTGTCAAACTCTCTACCTGTGAGGCAAGTTTGGACCAAATCGGTCACCTTCGGATTTTGGATTTTTTGGATTTTGGGTCATTTTGGTCACCTGCTCCGATTTACCCGCCATCTCATCCACAGGTCGAGGGTGGCTAGGGCTGCCGTGGAGTCCAATTTGACACCCCTCAGGGATACGGTATGGGTGCCAGAGGCCAAAAAGTGATTACTGGGTGAAAAGGCCCAAGTTTGGAGGGGTGCCACCGCCACGCCCTTTTGCTAAGGCTGTTCATGTCTTCCTTGATTTGTACTATGTCCGACTCTCTACTTGTGAGTCAAGTTTGGACCAAATCCATTACCTTCGGATTTTGGGCAAAATTCATATGGTTTCTCCTTTGAGATTTTTTGGATTTTGGGTCATTTTGGTCACCTGCTCAAATTTACCCGCAATATTACCCACAGGTCGAGGGCGTCCACGGCTGTCGTGGAGTCCAATTTGACACCATTTAGGGATTCGTTTTGGGTGCCACAGGCCCACAAGTGAATCCTGGGTGAAAAGGCCCAAGTTTGGAGGGGTGCCATCACCACGCCCTTGGGCTGTTCATGTCTACCTTCCTTTGTACTTTGTCCGACTGTACCTGTGAGGCAAGTTTCGACCATATCGGTCACCTTTGGATTTTGGGCAAAATTCATATGGTTTCTCCTTTGAGATTTTTTGGATTTTGGGTTATTTTGGTGAAATGCTCAGATTTACCCGCCATATCATCCAGAGGTCGAGGGCATCCACGGCTTCCGTGGAGTCCAATTTGACACCACTCAGTGATACGGTATGGGTGCCACAGGCCCACAAGTGAATACTGGGTGAAAAGGACCAAGTTTGGAGGGGTGCCACCGCCACGCCTTTGGGCTAAGGCTGTTCATGTCTACCATCCTTTGTACTTTGTCCGACTCTATACCTTTCAGGCAAGTTTGGACCAAATCGGTCACCTTCGGATTTTGGGCAAAATTCATATGGTTTCTCCTTTGAGATTTTTTGGATTTTGGGTCATTTTGGTCACCTGCTCCCATTTACCCACCATATCACCCACAAGTCGAGGGCGTTGAGGGCTGCTGTGGAATCCAATTTGACACCACTCAGGGATACGGGCTGGGTGCCACAGGCCCAAAGGTGAATACTGGGTGAAAAGGCCAAAGTTTGGAGGGGTGCCACTGCTACGCCCTGTGGCTAAGGCTGTTCATGTATACCTTGTTTTGTACTTTGTCCGACTCTCTACCTGTGAGGCAAGTTTGGACCAAATCGGTCACCTTCGGATTTTGGGCAAAATTCATATGGTTTCTCCTTTGAGATTTTTTGGATTTTGTGTCATTTTGGTCACCTGCTCAGATTTACCCGCAATATCACCCACAGGACGAGGGTGTCCATGGCTGACGTGGAGTCCAATTTAACACCACTTAAGGGATACGGTATGGGAGCCACAGGCACAAAAGTGAATACTGGGTGAAAAGGCCCAAGTTTGGAGGGGTGCCACCGCCACGCCCTTGGGCTAAGGCTGTTCATGTCTACCTTCCTTTGTACTTTGTCCAAATCTCTACCTGTGAGGCAAGTTTGGACCAAATCGGTCACCTTCGGATTTTGGGCAAAATTCATATTGTTTCTCCTTTGAGATATTTTGGATTTTGGGTCATTTTGGTCACTACTAAGATTTACCCACCATATCAACCACAGGTCGAGGGCATCCACGGCTGCTGTGGAGTCCAATTTGACACCACTTAGAGATACGGTATGGGTGCCACAGGCCCACAAGTGAATACTGGGTGAAAAGGACCAAGTTTGGAGGGGTGCCACTGCTACGCCCTTGGGCTAAGGCTGTTCATGTCTACCTTACTTTGTACTTTGTCCGACTCTCTACCTGTGAGGCAAGTTTGAACCAAATCGGTCACCTTCGGATTTACGGCAAAATTCATATGGTTTCTCCTTTGAGATTTTTTGGATTTAGGGTCATTTTGATCACCTGCTCAGATTTACCCGCCATATCACCCACAGGTCGAAGGCGTCCATGGCTGCCGTGGAGTCCAATTTGACACCACTCAGGGATACGGTATGGGTGCCACAGGCCCACAAGTGAATACTGGGTGAAAAGGACCAAGTTTTGAGGGGTGCCACCACTACGCCCTTGGGCTAAGGCTGTTCATGTCTACCTTCCTTTGTACTTTGTCCGACTCTCTACCTGTGAGGCAAGTTTGGACCAAATCGGTCACCTTCGGATTTTCGGCAAAATTCATATGGTTTCTTCCTTTTCAATTTGCCTTTCTTTTTTTTATCCCTCTCCTAACCCCTCACACACACTCATTCTCTCTCACTCTCTCACTCTTCTTGTCTCCCTCCCTTCCTCTCCTCCCTCCTGCTCCGCCTTTGTAATCCTTTGTAATAATGGGATTTGGCAGGTCACTGAGTTAGCAACTACAGATCATAAGAATCACTCCTACTCCAAAGTACTAATTTTTCTTTTTGCAATTAAGAGAGGAAGAGGAGGTGAATCAATTAGAGAAGGAAAGGTAAAAGGTGTAGATGGAGAGATGATAATGGAAGAGAAGGCAGTAAGGGGAAGATGGGTAGAATATTTTAGGGAGTTGCTAAATGTGAAGGAGGATAGGGAGGGAAAGATAGTTCCAGTGGGAAGTGCTAAGAAAATGACCGTGATGAGTGAGGAAAATGGAGGCGAAATAAGGAAAGATGAAGAGAAGGCAGTTGTTAAGTTCATGAGAGCAGGTAACGCACCTGGTCTGGATGGATGCCATGCAGAATGTCTAAAAAAAAAAGGAGGTACAGTGATGGTGGACTGGCTGGTGAGGTTATTTAATGTTTGCTGGAGAGAGGGTAGAGCACCAGAGGACTGGAGGAGTGCCTGTATAGTTCCATTTTACAGGGGAAAAGGGGACAAGTGTGAGTGTAGTAGTTTCAGAGGGATTAGCTTGTTAAGTGTAGTTGGGAAGGCTTATGGGAGGATCTTGATTGAGAGGATTAGGAGAGGATCAGAGGGATTGATTGGCAAGGAGCAGTGTGGATTTAGGACAGGTAGAGGTTGCGTAGATCAGATTTTTGTGGTAAGACAGATATGTGAGAAAGCTATAGGAAAAGGTAAAGATTTTTTGGGGGGCTCTTATGGATCTGGAAAATGCTTAAGACAGGGTAGACAAGAAGGCACTGTGGGAGGTTTTGTAGATATATGGGATAGGAGGAAAGCTTCTAGGAGCTGTCAAGAGTTTTTACGAGAGTAGTAGAGCATGTGTCTGGATTAGAAATGGAGAGAGTGAGTGGTTCGAGGTAAAGGTGGGACTTTGTTAGGGACGTGTTATGTCACCCTGGCTGTTCAACTTATACATGGATGGGGTGGTGCAAGAGGTAAATGCAAGGGTGGTGGGTCAGGGATTGGAAATGTTTAAAGAAAATGGAGAGAAGTGGGAGGTAGGCCAGCTGTTGTTTGCGGATGACACTGCACTTGTAGCAAGATCAGAGGAGGGACTGAGAAAGTTGGTGACAGAGTTTGGGAGAGTGTGTGAAAGAAGAAAGTTGAAGATAAATGTGGGTAAAAGTAAGGTGATGAGATGTACAAGGGGTGAAAGTGGCAGCAGACTGGAAGTGAGCATTAAGGGAGAGCGACTGGAGGAAGTGGATAGTTTTAGATACTTGGGTGCGAATGTGGCAGGAAGGGGTGGAGTGGAGGTAGAAGGTAGATTGAGAGAAGCGAGTAAATGCCTTGGTAGATTAAAAAGTGTTATGAGGAATAGGCATTTGGGAATGGATGCTAATAGGAAATTGTATGATGGAGTGATTCTGCCATCAGCACTGTATGGGGCAGAAACATGGAACATAAGAGAGGTTCAGCGACTTGACACAATGCTCCTAGGTTTGCCTTTAACCTCTTCAGTACGGGCCTTAAATCTCGCGGGCAGCAGCCGATGCCAGCCGTACGACGTGTCGTATTAATACTCACATCATAAAATATAGTCACCGGTTATATCAATCATTCTCTCTTTCACCCGTGAATTTTGAAAACCATAGAGAATGTGATTAAGGGCAGTTTATAGAGAATGTCAAAACGCAGGGGCAACTACAATAGATATAATCAAGACGCCGATATGGCAGCCTCGCATATCCACTTGCTCCTCATGCTGCCTACGTATGCGGCACCGTATGGAAGGGGTTAATAGGCAAAGCCTGATGGAAATGCTTGCCAATTGAGTGGATAGGGGGAACAGCACTATTTCAGGGTCACAGTACAGGTAAAACACTGCTGGTTCCAAAAAACATCCTTACCTTTTCCTAAAGCTTTCTCACATATCAGTCTTACCACAAAAATCTGATCCACACATCCCCTACCTGTTCTAAACCCACACTGTTCCTCACCAATTACTCCCTCTGTTCCTCTCCTAGTCCTCTCAATCAAGACCCTCCCATAAGCCTTCCTAACTACATTTATCAAACTGATCCCTCTGAAACTAACACTTGTCCCCTTTTACCTTGTAAAGTGGAACTATACATGCACTCCTCCAGTCCTCCAGCACTCTTCCGTCTCTTAAACAAACATAATCTCACCAGCCAGTCCACCATCTCTGTACCTCTTTTTTAAACTTTCTGCATGACATCCATCCAACCCAGGTGCCTTACCTGCCCTCATCAACTTAACAACTGCCAACACACACACACACACATATATATATATATATATATATATATATATATATATATATATATATATATATATATATATATATATACATACAGAAGATAGGGGTGAATGGAGAGGGGTTGTGTATAGATGATGCTGTGATGCATGAGGTGGAGTGGGTGGGGGATGGAGGGTGAAGAAGTATGTATGAGAAAAAAAATTGATGCAGCCCGAAGGGATTTCCCACGTCATCTCCTTTTCTGCATGGGGGGACGGAGAGGGGCGGTCACCAAATTTATGAAGCAGCCTTGTTGTGGATGTGCTGTGTCTTGCGACACTGCTTCTGACCCAGGGCAGTGGACAGGAGGCAGGGATGGCCTGTCATCCAGGATGTGGCAAGATAAGAAGGAGGGAAGAGGGTGGAGGGGAGTTGAATATATAGGAAATGGAATGGGGTGGGGAGTGGTTTCTATGCCTTTTTCTTTTTGACTACCCCCCCATGTAAGGGGGGAAAAAGACTTTGGTATATGTATGTGTATATATATATATATATATACACACACACATAAAATAACTTTTCTCAGCATTTTTATGGATAGTCAAAATTATTCATTGCCCATAGATAAGATCTGAAATTAAAAATTCATTAAAACTGTGGAATTCTGTAACTATTTCCTTTGGGTTTGGATCTATTTGTACAATATTCTGTCAAGATCTCACTGAAATAAGTTTATTTTATACACTTAATCACATAGGACCGCAAAGTATTACAAACTTTTTAAAATATTCTCTAGCTAAAGAAAATCTTTCACAACTAATATAAAGCTAAAAATCTACATTATAAAAAATAATGTGCGTTTCCTACTAACTTCAACGTGATCTGTAAAAAGAGACAAATTTTGTCATACCTTCTTCTGAGCCAACTTGAACAAAGTTTTTCATCACATCAGATGCATGAGTACTAATGAAAGACTGTTCTTGTGGTTCTAAAACATCTCCTAACTTCTGCAAGGCACTAAGTACTTCAACCTGTAAGAAAAAATAGTCTGTTAAGAAATGGACTTAAAAAAAGTCACAGCTTACATGTCACTATGTGCAAAGCAAGATTGCTAGGTACTGGAGAAGAACACCACCCCTTTCACTACCACCACATTCAATCTGTTAATTCCATGTAAATTGCATTTCTTTTTTTCTTTCCTATCAATACTGCAAATTCATCCATGTGCATCCACTTCATCATACAGGTCATTGTTACCTTATTCTGTACATTCTTATCTAATTCATTCAACCATCAATCCACATTTTTGCTTCTTACACATGGCAGGTACCTGCTTCTGGTGGTCTGTATGATACACAACAAAACTGCTCATTTTAAAAAACTGTAAACTCACTCACCTCCATTAGGAGGTGCAGCTTTGAGGGGCTGACACCAAGGCCGGCCATACACTATAATGTACACCTGACAGGTACGCCTGAACAGTCACGCCTGTCAGGTATACCTGATAGTGTATGGCGGGAAAAACTAGCCTCTCAGGCGACCTGACAACTGATGAAAATTCGATCAGTTGTCAGGTCGCCTGAGATAATAAGGAGAGAAAGTACAACTCATCTTCTCGAGAATCCATGGCAAACTGACAAACTTGACAGGTATGCATGAAGAGTGTGTGTGCTCCTCAGGTATCAGGTATACCTGACAGGCATAACTTTTCAGGCATACCTGTCAGGTGTACATGATAGTGTATGGCCGGCACAAGTCTTTGCAATAGACTCAGGATGTCTCTCTATCAACTTCAAATGTATTTCTCACACTTTTCCACAAATGGAGAGTTGACAACTGGCAACTGCTCCCCTCCCCTTACTACTTTCAGCCAGCAAAATTGAAAAAGTCTCACACTAATACAATACAGACAACAATCCAAAGTTTCTTCCCAGAAGGAAGGTCCTGAAGACCACTCCCAGCAACAGTGGGGCTGCAGGTTTTCTACTCAGTGAAACTCTGAAGAAACAATTATTATTACAAATCCAGACTTAAACTCTTATGGTTTCTTTTACCTTACCTAACCACATTTTCCTTGGTGTACCCCTTGCTCTTGCTCCTAGCGCTATCAATTTACAAATCCTTCCAGGATATCTATTCTCACCCACCCTCATAACATGGTCAAACCACTTTAAAGTTGACCTGCTCCATCCTTTCTCCCAATCCCATCTGTACCCCAATAAATTTGTGAACCCTATGGCCACATAAAAAAAGTTAGTTGGTTATCATCCTTGCTATTGGGAAGAGGCGGGTTGGGCGGGCTTTTTTTTTATCTATTTTTTTATTCTTCTTTCAGCTTTCCACACAGAGTGGTGGATGTCTGGAATAAATTGGATGAAACAATAGTGTGTGCAAACACCATACATGAATTTAAGAACAAACTAGACGTTGTGAGATACAAAGATGGGTCACCATGACCATAGCTCCCCTTCCTGTATAATACAACTACGTAAATCCACACACAGACTTTGGAACAAAGAAGAGAAGGAGGTGGCCTACTGACCATTTACAGAATCATGAAAGGCAGATCTCCTTGACAGAGAGGACTTACTAAAAAAAATAAATAAATAAATAAAAATAAAATAAAATCCACACATGGATATCTGGAACAAACTGGGTAAAACAACAGTGTGTGCAAAAACTATACCCGAATTTAAGAGCAAACTAGACACTGCAAGATACAAAGACAGGACACCATAAGCATAGCTCCCCTTCCTGTAAGATGCAACTAGGTAAATACATGCACACACAAACACACACCCTAACACGGTTGAAAAGATTTAGAAATTTAATTTCCTCCCATAAGGATAGATTGCATGATCTGGAGCAAAAACGTGAGCAAGAAAAGGAAACAAACCTGACTCAGAAAGAAGAGATTGATACATTGAGAAGGAAAAATGAAAAATTGACGAGAGAAAAAATCTTTTCAACACCATCGAGGAAAAGGAGGATAGGACAACAACAAATGAGGATAGGAGAGACAGAGAGTCATTGAGCAACAGGGAAGAGGTAGCCAAGAAGGAATAGTCAAAGTTACAAAAAAAGGAGAATTTCTTGTCAGAGATAGTTGACAAGACTAGATGCATGTCACTCTTTGGTTGATGAGAAACTACATGGAAACTACACCAAGAAATGCAAAATATTAGGGAAATTATCTCAATAACTGTAGGGAAGGATTTGGATGTAACAGACTGGATTGATAGCATGTGCAGGTTAGGTCAGCACAAGAGGAATAAAGTTCAAGTTGCAAGTCATGGAAAACAAAATAATCAGCAAGTCTTGGAAGTTAGCATGAGAGGAAAGGTTAAAAAATATTTAGATTAAGTAAGATGCTAATGAAGAGCAATGAGTAAAGACATAAAAGTTCTTAGAGGAAGCTTGAGCCAAAAATTATAGGAGGGCAGAAGTAGTAAAACATCAGTTCTTTTGTTGAGTTGTCAGGCTTATGAAAAGGGTTTAATTGAGAGGATTAGAAGAGGAACTGAGGTAGTAATTGGTGAGGAGCAGTGTGGGTTTAGGAAAGGTAAGGGTTGCATGGATCAGATTTTGGTAGTAAGGCAGATCTGTGAGAAAACTTTAGGAAACGGTAAGGATGTTTCTGGGGCCTTTATGGACTTGAAGAAGGTTTATGACAGGGTAGATAGGCACTGTGGGAGGTATTGCAGATATATGGGATTGGGGGAAAGCTGTTAAGGGCAGTCAAGAGTTTTTACAATAGTAAAGCCTGTGTTAAAATGGTAAATGGAGAGAGCAAGTGGTTTGAGGTAAAGGTGGGACTGCATCAGGGATATGTCATGTTGCCATGGCTGTTCATTGTGTACATGGATGGGGTGGTGCAGGAGGTAAATGTGAGAGTAATGGCCAAGGAACTGGAGACAGAAAATGGAGCGAGTTGGAAATAAATCTTAAAGAAGAGAGGCTGGAGGAAGTGGATAGCTTTAGGTACTTGGGGTTGCATAATGCAGGAAAGGGGGGAGTGGAAGCGGAGATCAATTGTAGATTGAGAGAAGCAAGTAAATGCCTTGGGGGATTAAAATGTGCCATGAGAAATGGGCATCTGGGGATGGATGCAAATAGGAAATTATATGAAGGGGTGATTGTGTCAACGACTGTATGGGGTGGAGACTTGGAATTTAAGGAAGGCAGAGAGAAGTTTAAATTTGTTTTAGATGAAATGTCTGAGAAGTATGGTAGAGGTTACAAGGTTGGAGAGTGAGAAATGAGGAGGTGAGGGGAGGAGGGGTGATTAAGGAGATGGTAGATAGGGCTCATAAAAGAGTACTATTATGGTTTGGACACATGGAAAGAATGAGAAGAGAAAGATTAGTAAAAGAGGTGTGGAAAGTAGAGGTGGATGGAGTGAATATGAGGGGGCAACCAAGGATGAAATGGATGGAGAGGGTGAAGAGGGCTTTAAGCAAAAATCATCAAGTGAAACAAGGTTGAAAAGTAGGGGTGATTTTGAGTTTGGGAGTATGGAGAGTGTGTCAGGAGTGAGGAAGGGGTGAGGGAGGGAAGGGAGGTCTCTGCTGGTAAATGATGAGATAGGAAATTGTGGTGGAGTGAAGGAAGTTTCCTCAAGGTTAATGTGGGTGAAGGTGAAACTGGGATGGGAGATGTTTTTGTAAGCACATATGGACCTGACAGTGAGAAGAGTGTATGGGAAAGGGAGACTTTTTTTGGATAGATTTAAATGAATGTTTAGTTTTGGGAGGAATGTAAATTTTATATTAGATCTCAATGCTAGAGTAGGGTATGAACTAATATATGAAGTAGTAAGGAATTTTAGAGTAAAAGTTATAGTGGAGAGTTGATGTTGGAGATGCGTTTATAAAGGGAGTTGATGATAGCAAAAACAGTGTTTAAGAAGAGAGTTAAGCATAATTATATATGGGAAAGGGTGGTGCATGGAAAGGTGGTTGATGCATTAATGGACTATATAATGGTATCCAGAGGAAGGATAGGAAGAGTTCTGGATGTTCATGTTCTTGGGAATGTCAATGTAGTGGTATTGGGAGATCTCAATGCTAGAGTAGGGATGAGCCAATAGATAGAGTTGTTGGAAAGTCTGGAATTCCAGGTGAAAATCATAGTTAATGGTGATATGTTTAGAGAGTTGATGATAGCTAACACAGTGTTTAGAAAGAAAGTCAAGCATACATATGGGAAAGGGTGGATGGAAGGGTGGTTGATAATGCATTAATGGACTATGTAATGGTATCCAGGGAAGGAGTAGAGAGAGTTTTGGATGTCCATGTTTTTAGGGGAGAGAGTGGGGGAATATCAGGTCCTTTTTTGGTGGAAGGAAAGTTGAGAGTGGGGGATAGGTGGAGAAAGGGGAAAAGGACAGAAAGTAGAGAGGGGCTTAGAGCAAACTGTTTAAATGCCAGTGACAGTGGGTGGGATACACCTTTTACCTTTTCTTTTCTACTTGATTTGCCTTCTCTTCCTCTCTCAATTTCCTTCCAAAATTTTCTGTCATACTCTTACCCCATTTCACATCTTTCATCTTTAACTCCTTTATCTTATGCTTTACTTCTCTTCTCTTTTCTTTGTACCTCTCATATGATTCTCTCATCCTATTTTGTAACTAATCTATGAAAGCTCATTTCTTCTCTTCTACAACCTTCACTGCTTCATCATCCCACCACTCACTACCCTTCCTTCTATTTCCTACCATCCTCCTTGTTCCACACACCATCTTTGCACACCTTATGACTTCCTCCTTGAACCATCCCCATTCCTCTTCCACTCCTAGTTCTACTCTATCCTTCACTAGTGTTTAAAAAAAAAAAAAAAAAAAAAAATATATATATATATATATATATATACATACATTATATATATATATATATATATATATATATATATAATAATAATAATAATAATAATCGCAAGTTATTTTTTCTTTATGAGTTTTTTTTACAAAACCAAATTTGTTCAGATATTAAATATCAAGTATATGAAAACAGGTGTAAGTACTTGATTCATCCCTCCACATATGCGTATCTACCTTATCCAAAGAGACATCAGACACAGTATAAAAATAAACAAGTAATTGACCTTTTTAGTCAGGACTCAGATGCTGCAACAAGTGTAGATACTGTATATGGGCCAATATGGCTACCTTACAAAATTTACTCTTAGTATAATCTTCAAAGATTAAACACTCCAAATTTCCTTGTCATGAATGGTTAAACATAAACATAAAATAGGATATACAATAAGGTATGCACAAATAAATCATGGTCTATAGGCCTGGAAAAAAAACACAAAAATATCCATGTTTTTTTTTTGGTCAAGTCTTTTTTTTTTTATAAAAACTTTTTTTTTTAAACAGCACATTTTCTTTAGTTGCATCTAAATCCTTCACTTCCTCCTACTCCTCTCTCAGCTTCTTATACTCCTTTTCTTTCTCATTTAACCCCCTCACCTCCATCAGTAGGTGCAGTCTTGAGGGTTGGCACTCTGTCTCCAGACAGGATTTAAGATCTCTATTAACTTCAGCTGTATTTCTTACACTTTTTCACACAGAGCTGACAACTGGCAACTACTCTCCTCTTCCTACAAGTATCTTTAATGACTTTACTGACCTTGCTTAATAAATACTAACCATCTTACTGACCACATGGGCTAGTTTAAGAGAAACCTGGAAATAAATGTCATTCTGCAGTTGTAATAGCATAGCAATAAATGTATAACTGCCTTGAAATTGCACCATGAGTTGAGAAGTCTTACATAAAATAAGAAAATCAGAAGTAATATATTTTCAAGGAATATTATAAAATCATCACCTTTTGTTGCTGGTATGCATTTGAAGTTAATTTTCCGATCTTGAAATCTCTTTCAATTTGAGACAATTTTTCCCTAAGCTGGTCTGGCTGTTTCTTGGCAAACATTTGGATAACCTCAGGGGTATGAAAAGCTTCTGATATTGCAGCCTGAATTGCCTGTGTCAAAGAGGAAGAAAATTAAAGTGTCTCATATATGTCACAAATATAGGAATTAAATACTGATGCGAGAGTGAGCCCACCACAAAACTGATCAGTCTTCTCTTCTCAGGGACTCAACTTTTAACTATAAACCACTGTCCCATGGCCCATGCATATCCATTCAATAAACCTGTTCTCCCATCCAGTATCTGTTTTCCAGCCAGGCCCACATCTCTTCCCTACACATCCTCACATCTGGCATCCCAACGTGGGAATCTTCTCGTACATCCAGTGGGCTGGGATCAGTCAGGTTGCTGATCTTTGTATTCTATCAATCCTACTTAAATTTTTGGGACCAATAAATAGTACCTCCATGTGGTGGTCCCGCAAGGTAGTGAAACTAAACATTCTCAAAACCCGTAAGTTCCCTCACCTCACCTCCATCAGGAGGTGAGGTGAGGTGAGGTGAGGTGAGGTGAGCCCTGAGGGGCTGACACTTGGTCCCTGGAGTGGAACTAAGATCTATCAACTTCAAATGTATTTCTTACACTTTTCACACATGGTGAGCCTATCAACTTTAAATGTATTTCTTACACTTTTCACACATGGTGAGCTTATCAGATTTAAATATATTTCTTACACTTTTTCACACATGGTGAGCTTATCAACTTTAAATGTATTTCTTACACTTTTTCACACATAGAGAGCTGACAACCTGTGACTGCTTCCCTTCTACCTTTTTCAGCTGGTGACGTGGAAAAAGTCCTACACTAATAAAACACAGACAACAATCCAAAGTTTCTTTCCAGAGAGATCTGTGGGAGGGACCAAGGGCCATTGACAGCCACAGTGAGGCTGTGGGCTTTCCATTTAAAGAAACTAGAGACAACTGAATTACCTAAATTCTTTATTTTTTGGTGAGACCACACAACTGATATAGAGTGTAATTTAGGGTGGATTAGGTTCTCCTTAAGTTTTTTCAACATCCCTTGTCCACACTGTGAAAAGCCACTCTTATATTTGTCAACAGTCTATACAGCAGGTCTCAATCACTCTCTTGCTGTGTTAGTTGAGTGACATATTACTCCTGACAAGACTCCCAGGTCCTTCTCTTCTTTTGCTTTTGTAAATGCTTCACTTACCATTGAATAAATCAGGGACTAATGACTGATACTTGCCTCTGGTGATCCCACTAGATGGATATGGAAAGAATCATATCCCAGCTGTCCCTTTTTGAAATCCATCAACTCCCTCACTTCCATCTGGGCCCAAAATCTTTCTCTATCAAGTTGAACTGTATTTCATCCACCTTTTTACATACAGAAAGCCAACAAACCATAACTCCCTTCTTCCTACTGCTTTCAGGAGATATCTATGAAAGGGCCTAAGTACCATTGCCAGCCAATGTGGGGCTGCATGTTTCCCATCAGCCAAACTTGAGGCAACAATCATCATTGTTATTCAATACATCAGGAAACAGTCAAGTACCTGCAAGTGGTGGTCCTACAAAATAGATGTCAAAAAATAATCTCCCTACCACCTCTCTTCAAAACCAATTGCCCACCTCATCTCTATCAGGTGTTGAGGGGCTAATACTCAGTCTCTGAATTAAGCCCAAGGTCAATCTCTATCAACTTCAACTTTTCACTTAAGGTGAGCTGACAACCAGCAATTTCTCCCACTCTCCTAAAATAAGGTGGAGACACAGTAATGGGCCCCCCTATCTATCAATCAATCAGCCATTTTGAGTCCACTGCAGACCAAAGGCCTCTTTCATTTCATTCTATGACTCATACAATTGTGCCAACCTCTGTAATGTCACTCCTGCAAACTTTTCTCTACCTTCTGTCTGGTTTCCCTTTTGCATGTTTCTCATCTTGTGGCACCCATTCAGTAAGATGTGAATCTATACAATATACTATACATACATATACAATACCTATACAATATAGAAAATAGTCTTACCTATATTAGGTGAATGGCACACCATTCAATTGGTTTGGACTGTTTTTCTCAAAAGTTGGTGTATTGACCTGTTTGCAATTTGACAGGCCCTAAATCCACTAGTCAATTTCACCTAATGGTGTCTGCTGGGTTCTGTCATATGACAGAGAAATGCTGCCATTCCTTGTGGCAAAGTTGGCAATTAGTAGACTTGTGGGCCAATCAAACCACCAGTAGATCATAATACTAACTCTTGTAAAAGACAAATTTATATTGGGTGAATGGTGTGTTACTCACCTAATAAAGGCTCTTCCAGAGTCCTGTATTTCCTTCCCCTCATCTTCCCATACCTGTCTGTAACTTGCCATTCCTTCCATCATGTCATTTACATTAATCAAGAACATTATGGTTGCCAATACTGATCCCTGCAGTACAGGGTTCTTCAAATGTTCTGAAAGTTATTAAACAACAACAACAACAACAACAACAACAACTATTTCTACTTACACTACTTAATTTGAAGCAATTCAGTAACTGTCATCAGGGTTAATTTCTATGTGAGGCTCATTTGCCATGATAGGGAAAAATTAGTAGCATCATCTGCGAGAGGTAAATGCAAGGGTAGTGGGTCAGGGATTGGAGATGGTTAAAGAAAATGGAGAAAAGTGGGAGGTGAGCCAGCTGTTGTTTGCTGATGACACTGCACTTGTGGCAGGATCAGAGGAGGGACTGAGGAAGTTGGTGACAGAGTTTGGGAGAGTATGTGATAGAAGAAAGCTAAAGATAAATGTGGGTAAAAGTAAGGTGATGAGATGTACAAGGGGTGAAAGTGGCAGTAGACTGGAAGTGAGCATTAACCCCTTCCATACGGTGCCGCACACGTAGGCGTCATGGACTTAGATCTCGGTGGCAGCAGCCAATGCCAGCCGTACGACGTGTCGTAATAATACTCGCATCATAAAATATAGTCACCGCTTATATCGATCGTTCTCTCTTCACCCGTGAATTTTGATAACCATAGAAAATGCGATTACAAAAGAATTAGAAAGAATGTCATTATGGAGGGGCGACTACAATAAATATAATCAAGACGCCGATATGGCAGCCTCGCGAATACACTCGCTCCCCATGACGCCTACGTGTGCGGCACCGTATGGAAGGGGTTAAGGGAGAGCAACTGGAGGAAGTGGATAGTTTTAGATACTTGGGTGCAAATGTGGCAGGAAAAGGTGGAGTGAAGGTGGAGGTAGAATGTAGATTGAGAGAGGTGAGTAAATGCCTTGGATTGAAAAGTGTAATGAGGAATAGACATTTGGGAATGGATGCTAAGAGGAGACTATATGAAGGAGTGATTGTGCCAACAGCACTGTATGGGGCAGAAACATGGAACATAAGAAAGGAAGAGAGAAGGAGTTTGAATGTGTTTGAGATGAGGTGTCTGAGAAGTATGATGGGGGTTACTAGGCTAGATAGAGTGAGAAATGAGGAGGTGCGGAGAAGAATGGGGGTGGAAAGGGAGTTGGGAGATAGGGTTGATGAAAGAGTATTAGGATGGTTTGGACACATGGAAAGAATGAGTGAAGAAAGACTAGTAAAAGAGGTATGGAAGGCAAATGTGGAGGGAGTGAACATGAGGGGACGTCCTAGGATGAGGTGGATGGATGGAGTGAAGGGGCTTTGGGGAAGAGGGGAATGTCTGTTGAGGAAGGACAGGAGAGGACAGAAGACAGGGGTGAATGGAGAATGGTTGTATATGGATGATGTTGTGATGCATGAGATGGAATGGGCGGGGGGATGGGGGGTGAGGTAGTATGTGTGAGCAAAATTTGATGCAGCCCGAAGGGATTTCTCCCCGTCTTCTCCTTTTATGCATGGGGGGACAGAGAGGGGGGTCACCGATATAATGAAGCGGCCTTGCTGTGGATGTGCTGTGTCTGGCGACACTGCTTCTGACCCAGGGTAGTGGACAAAGTGCAGGGATGACCCATCATCCAGGAGGTGCTAAGATAAGAGGGAGGGTGGAGGGGTGTGGAGTGTTTTCAGGGATGGAATGGGTGGGAATGATTTTATGCCTTTTCCTTTTTGGCTACCTCCCTTGTAAGGGGCAAAAGGCCTTGGTATATGTATGTATGTATCATCTAGGAGGATATCCTACATAAGGATATAAAATAAAACATCTGATCTTGATAAATACAAGTGCTAATGAGCTGCCCACACTTTCATATAACTAATAAATTCACACAACCTCACAAAGATATTATGTATGTATTTACCTGATCGTAGTACACAGGAAAGGAGCAACACTTATTTATGTCCCATTTCATACTCTCCAATCTATCATACATAGCCTCAAATTCATTTACAGTTTGAACTTAGACTATATCCTTGATTTCCGATTATCATGCTTTTATCTGAATTCATGTGTTGCTCCCTCTAAACTATTCCAAGTATATATGCATATAAAAGTTCAAACAAATTTTCTGTACTGTACAAACCAGCTGCATAGCATTAATGGAATCCACCAGTGTCATGTCACCACTGGCCATACGGGTTAGGGATGCCTCAAATTCTGTCAACTGTTCTAGTGTATCCTTCTTTACATCTTCATATTCTTCAGGCTCCAATTCTGCTCTTTGGGAAGTGGGAGATATTTTATATTGTTGTATATTATTATTTTTCAAAAATTATTCACAATAGCCAAATTAGACATCTAATTATGCTAAAGTAACACGTACTATCTCCTTTTCTACAATATTTCACCTCACTTTACCATACTTAAGAAAAGGAATATGAAACTAATTGTGCTTTGTACATTACATAGCGGCAGATGTTAACATTATTACTCAACAGTAATTTGTTCAATGTAAATATCCCTTACTTGCATTCCTCAAGATCAGAAAGTTGTGCAACTAATCGATCCAACTGCTCTTCTAGTTGCTTTCGCAACTTTGCAGTTTCTGAAGCTCCCCTGCTTGTCATCTCTGCCAGTTATCTTTCCTGAAACTCAGAAGTGAAAGTTACCTAGCTGCTACCTGCTGACTGCAGTCTACATTAATTCTCTACAATAAAATTTTGTAATACAAAATAGTTGTCACATTAAATATTTTGCTAATGGTACTTCTCTTCCTTGCAACATACAAATCAAGTCATATGATGAGCACATGCATGTGATGGTCTTCCTAAGCAAACATTGGAGAGAATGACCTCCCTGCCACCCCTCTTCAAACACACACACACCTCCCTCCCTCAAGGGGATGGTACTCAGTCTCTAGACTGAACCCAAGAACTCTTTCTACCAACTATTTTTCCTCCATTTACATACAGGCAGCTGAGAACTGATGATTGCTCACCTCCTCCGACTAGCTAGTGAGATAGAATTAGACCCACACTAATAAAAGTGAAAAGTCTAATGTTTCTTTGTGGAGGGGTCTGCATGAACCACTGCTAGCAAATGTTGAACTGTGAGCTTTTAATCAGTGAAACCCAAGGCACAGTTAATATGGATATATGATTGTATGCATATATGTATTTATCTAGTTGTAGTATGCAGGATGGGAACTATGCTCATGGGGTTCTGTCTCGTAACTCCATTTACCATACCTTGTTTCCATACCTGTGTTATATATTTACATTCAGTATGTTTAAGCATCTGTGTGAAAAAACATCTTCACATCTTTCAGTCAAGTGTTTTAATGAACTTTCCAAGTGGCTCTCAGATCTTCTATCACCTTTTGTTGGCTAATTTTCCAACTCTCACATTAAAACCTCCACTGATTTCATTTCCAAAATAAAAAATGTCAAAATATAGGATGACAGGTTACGTAGCCTTGATATAACTTCACTCTTCACTAACATCAATGTTGAGGATGTTCTCATATTTTTAGAATCCTGACTGCAACCATTTCAGGACAATTTCTCATTTTCGGTCAACAGAAGTATTGATTTGGTTTGCCTTTGTGCTTCTTCAAACATCTTTTCTTTCCAGGACCAATTCCTTAAGACAGAAATTTGGTTGCAGTATGGGTTCTAATTTATCTCCTGTTTTGACCAACTTGTACGTGGAGTACTTTAAGTGTACTTTATTAACCACTATCAAACCACCTGAGATGATTTGGTACCGTTATGTCAATGACATTTTCTCAGCATGAGATGACAGACAGGGTGTAAAGTATTCCTGGATAAGTTGAACCAATTGTTCCCTAATATTGAGTTCAAAACCGAATGGGAGGTGGGTTACCAGATCTCATTCATAGACATTTTAATTAGAAGGATTGATGGTAATATATCTTTCAGCTTACAGAAAACCCATCCATTCAGGTAGTTACCTCCACCTTTTTAGTAACCACCCCAACAAAGTCAAGAAGAGTGCTGCCTCTGGTCTTTTTCTGAGGGTTTTTAGGATTTGTAGTCCGTCTTCTACAATATACATATGATTATGATATTCATAAAAGAGCGTGACAAAGGAAGTGTTTCAAGGGGCCAAGTTACATGATATCAGTATAATTAACGAAGGCTTCAGGAAAGAGCTCTCTGAATTAAATGACAGCAAAGCTCCATGACCAGATAGAATATCACTGTGCCCCACTTGCAGATAATTCCATGTCCTTGAGGACTGACAATGTACCACATGACTGGAGGAAGGCCAACATATCACCTATATACAAGAAAGGATGCAGGACAAATCCACTAAACTACCAATCAGTGTCACTGACCAGCATAGTGTCCAAAGTCATGGAGAAGATTGTCGGGGAAAGTATTGTGCAGCACCTCACAGACAATGCACTTATAAATTATCAGCAACATAGCTTTAGAAAGAACAGGAGCTGTCTGACCAATATGTTTTGTTACCTGGATGATTTGGTTAATGCTGTAGATTGCAGTAATTGTGTGGATGTGAACTACCATTGATTGTGAGAAGCCATTCAACAGAGCTCCCCATGAGAGGTTGTTGTCAAACTGGGAGTCTTGGAAGTGGACAGCAATGTTCTGAGTTGGATCAGGAGCTTTCTCACAGACAGATTTTACCAGATATGCATCAGGAGGAAGTGTTTGGGTTGGCTGACAGTGCAAAGCAGAGTACCACAGGGTTCCGTCCCGGGAACGGTCTTTTTCCTGGTGTATATCAATAACATCATTAATAGTCTTGAGTCAACAGCCAGTTTGTTTGTGAATGATGCAAAGATATACAGAACCTTGAAGACTAAGGAAGATTCAGAGGCTCTCCAACGTGACAATAAATGCATGGAAGAATGGAACAGCAAGTGGCTGCTTATATTTAACACAAATGGCAAACCATGTATATAGGTCTCAGTAACCAGCAGGCTCACTACCAAATGAATGATAGTGGGCTGGAAAAATCAACCCAAGAAAAGGACCTAGGAATAGTTTTGACCAATGAACTCAAGTGCTAAGTCCATGCAGCAACGATAGCAGCCAAGGTGAACAGCAGAGTAGGACATCTTGTTACCACTCTACCTCTCTCTGGTTCATCCCATTTTGGTCCTCACTTAAAATGAAATATCCAGGCTCTCGAGAGAGTACAAGAGCTGGTATCAGGCCTCACCTAGCTCCTCTATGAGTCATGCCATCTACATCTCGGCGTATAGTCCCTGGAGGTGAGGAGAGCAAAAATGATATGACTGAAGCCTTCAAACTCTTGCAAGGCTAAGAGGATATCCCCTACACAAGGTTCTTCCTGCTGAACAAAAACAACCTCAGGGGCCACTCCATGAACTTGAGCGAACCTGATCACTGGAGGACCATGATGAAGGGGAACTGGTTTACCCTAGGGGTTATCAACCCTATGAATTCATTCCCAGTGTGTAGTAACTGCTCCATCAATAGCCACATTTAAGACTAGATACAGTAACAATAGGCATGTAGGACTATTAGAACAGATGGCTGACAGGTCAGAGGTGGGGATCACCAAAAGAAAATAACTTATTTCCCTACAATCCATTCATAGTCAAGCAACTATATTACTATCATGTTGGTTGGGGACACTCACACTGGTCTACAATTTTGTGACAACCCTTTGCTTCCTCCGGTACCACATTAACTTTCTTTTGGTACTGCAGAACTATTTCTTTAGTACACAATTATAATTAGACTTTGAATCCTGTCTCCCAATTGCCCCTGCATTCTTTAAATATCCCGTCTGTATTTATAAATGAGAGTGAAGAGTTACTCAAGACAAATCAATAATCAATTCAAACACTTTTACTGTACAAGATTTTCCCTTGGTTGAATAAAACTCCCTGGCAGAAACTGCCAAAAGTCATGAATGGCAATTATATTGTTATCTGAAATGGGTTGCATTCTCTTGCTATGTGAAGGATATCACTTGACTGAATAAAATCGCTGGCGGCAACCAAACAACCATTAACTTTGTAAACAGCCGTAACAAGTTCATTATCAATAACCAATACATCACATGATTTTGTCAATTTCCCATTGCAAACTTCCATTGGTATTCTTGAATTATCTGTACGCATTGCAAAGTTCAGCATTTATTATCCAAATAATTGATACGTATGCTTCAGTTTTTAGTTATAGCCAGGTTAGTCAGCTTTGCATGACGACACTATCACTCATACATGGATTTAAATTAATCGAGACTGTCAACATATCAGTTTATCTTGATTTGGCATGGCACAAAATAAGGGACAAAACAAGTTTTGGCAAACGTATATTACCCTCCTCAACAGCTGTAGCCTTACCTATTCTATAAACCTACATAGACTACACTATTGTCGATTAAGCAACTTTTGACACTTTGTCAACAAGTTCGGCTTTGTCCAAAACTGTCAAAAATTGCTTGACTTGGAACTCATATTTCATATATTTACTTAACACTACAGAAACTTATGCATAAAATACACAAATATAGAACAACATTTAAAAATTGTAATAAATGAACATGATTACTTCCATTCTAATGACAAAGGATGATCAGCTATACAAGAAGCCATCGTCGAACGCATCAGGACGCATTTCATTACATTCACTTCATGCACAGTAAACTTCATTTCTGTCCTTTTCTTCTAAATCTTTTAACCTGAGAATGCCAGTATTACCACTGGATATTATGTTTGTACAGAAACAGTTAATTATATAGCTACTGTAAACTAATTTATCTTAATGTGGTCACGAGAATGATTACATGATAATATTTTTCTGTGGTAGCCTGCGCGCGCACGCACACACATACACACAATAGGTGGCATCAGAGGAAAATTATTGGAATGGATGAAAGACTTCCTGATTGGGAGGAAAATGAGAGTAGTAATTAGAGATAAATTCTCAAACTGGGAAGAAGTGATAAGCGGTGTCCCGCAGGGATCAGTACTGGCCCCGATCATGTTTGCCATATACATTAATGACATGGATGAAGGTGTAGAGTGTTATATGAATTTCTTTGCAGATGATGCAAAGATACTAAAGAAGGTAAAAACGGAGGAAGACTGCAACTCATTGCAAAGGGACAGTTCAGGGGAAGAGGAGACGAGGCAGGCAGAGGAAGAAGTGGGTAGACAATATCACGGAATGGACAGGGAAGAACTTTGCAGAGATCCAGGCCCTTGCCCACGACCGTGAAAGATGGAGGTCACTGGTGAATTGTTCATCGATGCAGTGCCCCTACGACCCCGGAGGGTTAAGGGATTCGTGATCGTGATCGTGATCGTGAAAGAACTAGTAGACAAAATATACAACATAATATGTTGCTCGCTCAAAGAAAGAAAAATGTAAGAAGACTGGAAAAATGCTGATATCGTACCAATTTATAACGGAAGAAATAAGGATGACCCAACAAATTACAGACCAATTTTCCTCACAAGCACAGTAGCTACAATCTGCGAAAAAGTTTTAAAAAATAGATGGATAAAACATCTGGAGGATAATGATATACTGAATCCAAGACAATTCGGATTTAGACAGGGAAGATCATGCACCACAAATTTGATCCTTAGTAATTGATACTCATAAAGGATTGTTTAAATACAAACGCTTATCCTTTGGCTTACCTTCATCTCGTGGTACTTTTTAGATTCACTGCGTAAATTTTTGCTAATGTGGAGGGTGTTGCTGCATATTTAGATTATATAATTTGCAATAGTACTCAAGTAGAACATGATAACAGATTGAGAGGAGCTTTAGATCTCTTGGCGGAACATAATACCCAAATAAATATATGTAAAACTGTTTTGAATGCTAGATCTATTGGATATCTAGGTTACCACATATCTGGCGAAGGAGCTAAATCCTCGGCAAAAAGAATAAAAGCTATTTTTGATTGTCAATGTTCTACTTCTATAGAAGAATTGCAATATTTTCTAGGGATGATAACCTATTATGCAAGTTCGTAAGAAAATTTTCTTCAAAACTATCTCCATTGTATGATCTGTTAAAGAAAAATGTAATTTTTCGATGTAACGCAATCCATAAGAAAGCTTTTGAAGGTATTAAGAATGATTTTGCTGAATCTACAGTTTAGCGTAATTTTGATCCTTTAATTGTAGAAGTAGATGCATCTCCGATTGGAGTTGCATGCGTACAAAAGAGTAGATGGTATAGAAAAACTAATTTCCTTTGCAAATAAGAAATCGTCAAAAGCTGATCTGAATTATTCTCAGTCGGATAAAGAGGGATTAGCTCTCGTGTTTGTTGTTAAAATATTTCTTTGTCGCGGCTCGTGCCGCTTAAATTCTTCTTATCGGCTTAAGAAACCTGCACAGCGAAGCTATAGCGATAATCCCATACCACACTCCTGGTCATATGGCCATTTCCCGAAGGTTGAGTGTGGTTTGAATTTTCCGCCAAAATCATCGGAAATTTAAAATTCCCGGCTCTGTGCAGGCATGCGCATTGTCGACCCCACCTCCCCCTCCCTATCCCCTCCCTTCTTACCCGGCTAGCTCGAGCCGGACGTCGCGTCACTTCAATGAGAAATGAAGGCTTCGCCTGTGGGAGGAGGGAGGGACCCTAAATCTGTGCAGGTTTCTTAAGCCGATAAGAAGAATTTAAGCGGCACGAGCCGCGACAAAGAAATATTATCGGCTGAAAGAAACCTGCACAGCGAAGCTATGCATGAGACGAGGACAGGTGGGAGGAGAGGTGAAGCCTGAATCAAACCGTTATTACGTGTGTCTTTCCTATGGGAGACTTATTCATTTTATCACTCAGTAGAGGGGAGACAGAAACGTCAAGTACCCACGCCGAAGAATGTGACATGCACAACATTGCACTGTTCACACAATGCGAAAATTATACGAAATTTGTATCCTGTTATACGAAATTTGTATCCTGTTCAACGGTTCCTGGCCCCTCCCCACTCCTCGGTCGCCCTTTGCCCCCTCCACTTTTTTGAGATGAGAGGGGTGGAGCCGTTTCCATGGCGACACATGGGACAGGGGCAACCGAGTGGTAGAGACACCGTGTCCCCAAGGGAGTCGTCGATGTCCAGTCCCTAGGTCCCGCACCCGCTCCACAGAGTGGGTGCGGAGAAACTCCAGCGACCGGCGTAGGGCCCCCGACCGAAGCCAGGGACGCAACAACCTGTGGAGTGCTGAGGGTATCGGCCCGGGCAGGTCACGCGGGAGAAGCAGTATGCTCCTGTCGACCTCCCGTACCAGCCGTCGGCGCCCCAAGCGGCTCAGTGGAAGGGCCGGGGTCGCGAAGTTGAGGCCCCCCCCCCCCGCCCCCGCAGGAGGGAGGACGTGTGAGAGAAGCACGCTCTTTTGGCGCAGGGGAGCACCCGAAGGACGCTGACTGTGTCCCACTCAATCCCGAGCCAATAAAGTCTGTGTGGGAGCAAGGGCAGACCCGTCCCAGTCCACCCCGAACTCCACGTCCGCCAACACACTCAGAGCCATTGAGATGTCGGCCGATGCACCCTCCCCGGTGGGCAAATGCATCAACTAGCCGTCTAGGAACATGAGTGTGGAGACGCTTGCTTCCGTCCAACGTACGCCTACCACTCTCACTAGTTACGTGAAAATCCTCGGGTAAGCGAGAAACCGAAAGGGAGTATGCGAGGCCAAGTTCGTTTCCGAGCGACCTCGTCCGTGGGCGTTAGTCAAGAGGCTTCGTCCTGGGTGAAGACGTTCCCTGAGCGTCTCCCACGAAGACGGGCCTGGACCCTCGGTATGTATCCAACTCACCCCAAGTCTTCCCGCGGGAAGTTCTCGAAGCCCGTGGCGAGCGTCTTCATCCAATAGTGTGCTATGGCAATTTGTGACGTCTCGTCACCCACAAGCGGACTTCTATATGTTTAATACCTAGTGACATGTGATTGTACTGTGACGTCACCGGATTGATCATGGCGCCATAGGATCGTCTCGTGACGTCACAGGGACACAAATTGACGTCATAGGACTACATGGTGACGTCAATTTATCACTGACGTCATCATACCGTGATATCACTGAGTCACAGTGAGCGTTGAAATAAATTTTGACATGGTAAAATTCTGGACCATCATGACTGTAGATTAAATTAAGTTGAATAGGAAAAGTCATGTTCATTTCGACCTAAGTCACAGTGAGCGTCGAAATTAATTTTAACATGGTAAAATTCTCGACCATCATGACTGTAGATTAAATTAAGTTGAATAGGAAAAGTCATGTTCATGTTGACCTGAGTCACAGTGGGCGTTGAATTAGTTTAACATGGTAAAATTCTTGACCATCATGACTACAGATTAGCTTAAGTTGAATAGGAAAAGTCATGGTCATTCCGACCTAAGTCACAGTGAGCGTCGAAATTAATTTTAACATGGTAAAATTCTCGACCATCATGACTGTAGATTAAATTAAGTTGAATAGGAAAAGTCATGTTCATGTTGACCTGAGTCACAGTGGGCGTTGAATTAGTTTAACATGGTAAAATTCTTGACCATCATGACTACAGATTAGCTTAAGTTGAATAGGAAAAGTCATGGTCATTTCGACCTAAGTCACAGTGAGCGTCGAAATTAATTTTAACATGGTAAAATTCTCGACCATCATGAATAAGTTGAATAGGAAAAAGTCATTTTCATGTCGACCTGAGTCACAGTGGGCGTTGAATTAATTTAACATGGTAAAATTCTCGACCATCATGACTACAGATTAGCTTAAGTTGAATAGGAAAAGTCATGGTCATTTCGACCTAAGTCACAGTGAGCGTCGAAATTAATTTTAACATGGTAAAATTCTCGACCATCATGACTGTAGATTAAATTAAGTTGAATAGGAAAAGTCATGTTCATGTCGACCTGAGTCACAGTGGGCGTTGAATTAGTTAACATGGTAAAATTCTTGACCATCATGACTACAGATTAGCTTAAGTTGAATAGGAAAAGTCATGGTCATTTCGACCTAAGTCACAGTGAGCGTCGAAATCAATTTTAACATGGTAAAATTCTCGACCATCATGACTGTAGATTAGCTCAAGTTGAATAGGAAAAGTCATGTCCATTTCCACCTGAGTCACGGTGAGCGTCGAAATTAATGTCAACATGGTAAAATTCTCGACCATCATGACTGTAGATTAGCTCAAGTTGAATAGGAAAAGTCATGGTCATTTCGACCTGAGTCACAGTGAGCGTTGAAATTAATTTCAACATGGTAAAGTTCTTGACCATCATGACTATAGATTAGCTTAAGTTGGATAGGAGAAGTCATGTCCATTTCGACCTGTTTTTTTTTTTTTTTTTTTACTTATATCGATATCAATATCAATATCAATATATATATTTCATTTATTTATTTATTTTTTATAAAAATAATATTGTACAATTCACATAGTGCATAAATTCTATGTAGAATATTGTATCTTGCTCAGCGGTTCCTGGGCCTTCCCCTACCCCTCGGTCGCCCTTTGCCCCCCCTTCTTTTGCGAAGAGGGGTGGAGCCGTTCCCATGGCGACACATGGGACAGGGGTGATCGAGTGGTAGAGATACCGTGTCCTGAAGGAAGTTGCTGATGCCCAGCCCCCGAGGTCCTGCACCCGTTCCACAGAGTGGGTGCGGAGAAACGCCAGCGCTGCCGCGAGGCCTCTCGTGGGGGCATGGCCTGGGTCGGCCTTCCGGTGCCCTGTTGGTGGTGTCAGCTAGCCAAGACAGGAAGTCCAGAACTGTGCTAGCGGAGATGGTCACTATCGCGTGTCTCCGAAGGAAGGCGAGCTATCTCCGGGGCCGACCGCGCTGCAGACTGACGAGCTGCCAGACGAGCCGCGGTGAAGGCCCTCGCTGCTGGGGGTAGGGCTGATGACGCCATGTTGGCTGTACCCTCTGCCACGGTAGAGAGTGCCGCCAGGGTGTCTCTGCATACAGAAAACACGCGAATCAAATTAGTAGGGCGAGAAGGATCCCGATCCCCGGAGGGTGTAATAAAGTCACATCGCTCAATTGTAGAACGTATAACATATGCGAAGCCGAGGTCGTTTCCGAACGACCTCGTCCTCGGGCGCTAGTCAAGAGGCTCCGTCCTGGGTGAAGACGCTACCTGAGCGTCTCTCGCCAGGACAGGTCTGGACCCTCTATAGATTGAAGTCCTCAAAGCTCGTGGCGAGCGTCGTCAGCCAGTTCCTCATCATCGCCATTGCCGTGACGGTCGAGATGGTAGAGGCAAGGTCTTGTCTGGTCGAGGCCTCAAACGAGGGTTCTCCAGGAGAGCACCTAATGCGTCCAGAGTGTTAGAGGTGGAAATCCTGGAGGGCGTGGAGGCCGGGGCGGAGAGGGGTCGAATCTTATATAGAACCTTAGCCCCCTCCGCGTCGTTGGCCCACTTTAGGATAACGTCATCTCTCCTCCTCCAGCCCTCCAGTAGCGAGTAGTCGGGAGACCAGGCCACTAGCTTGTGATCTTCTCCAAACGAGTACTCCCAGGACCGGGGAAGGTCACACCATGAGAAGGGGTGAACTCAAGAGTCCGTCATGGTAGGAGGATAAGGTAAAGAAGAACTGTAGTGGTCCTCCACCCCGTCCAACCCGACGGACGTCTGATTGGGGGGTTCCTCCTGAGAGGGGCCTTCTAGTCCTATACCTGTCGCCGGCACGGAGGGGCGGAGGGAAGGACCAGGAGGGAGAGTGGGAGGGGGGGCTAGAGCCGTAGGTTCAATAGGAGGTTGCTCTGGAGAGGGGTGCGTTATGATTTGCGCGGCCTGAAAGGCCGGATAATGTGATAGGGCCGATTCAAGGACGGGGCCTATCAGGGACGGAAGGAGGGCAGCCACTTGGGCAGCCAGAGTTCCCTCTCCCCTCGTTTCGTCCCCCGGCTCCCTGCCCTTGTGGGATTTACGGCGAGGAAAAGGAGAGCGAGGAAGGGAGGGTGAGTTGGGGGGAGAGGCTGTGGAGGGTGGGGACAAGCTGAGCGTCCTGGACCTCGGTGAGGCAGACCTCTTTTTCGAGCGAGATTTCCTGCCGGGTTCACGTGAGTGAACTAGGGAGGAAGACGAGTTCGTGGGGGTGCTTGACAAAGCAAGCCGTAAGGGTTTTAAGGACCCTTGATGGTCGGATGTATGGGGCTGCCGAGAGGCCTGAGGACGCTCGGGGACACCATACTCCGTAACATCAGACTCGTCCCCTTGTACTCCGAGAGGCCCAGGTTGTCCACCAACGGAAGTCTCGGAGACATAGGGAGACGGATGGCGAGGGCGAACGAGGCCCAATTCCACGCCTAACGCCGGATCCGCCCACACCAGGGGGGGGGGGTCGTCAGCGGATTTCAATTTCCGAGCTCTGCGCCATGCCTCCCGAAGAAGTTCGAGGGCGGCTAGCTTGGAACGGGTTTTGGGAGGAGCAGCACGAATCTCCTCAACCCGCGCTTTGCACACAACGCAGGCTAGGGGGTTAAAGCCAGCTTGTGAGAAACAAGGGGCATGGCGGGAGCAGAGGTCGTGGTGGCCGTCTGACGAGATCCTGGCTGTGCAGCCGGATTCCACACACAAGCGTTTGGTCTGAAAATAGAATAATGATAATCATAGAAGGGGTGTCCCAAAGGTGTCTGGACACAACACCGAAGGGGAAAAACTGCAGGAGAACAGGTAGGGCTCCCTACGAGAACACACGAGCACGAGCAGGAACCAGACTTACCGGCATGAAAAGAAGGTGGGTTGTGGAGTGACCGACTCGTCTGGTTCCGCGATGCTAAGTGACGCGACGTCCGGCTCGAGCTAGCCGGGTAAGAAGGGAGGGAATAGGGAGGGGGAGGTGGGGTCGACAATGCGCATGCCTGCACAGAGCCGGGAATTTTAAATTTCCGATGATTTTGGCGGAAAATTCAAACCACACTCAACCTTCGGGAAATGGCCATATGACCAGGAGTGTGGTATGGGATTATCGCTATAGCTTCGCTGTGCAGGTTTCTTTCAGCCGATAAATTGGGGTTGGACTCCATATATTTACTTAGGCGTTTTTTTTAATGTCAACTGTATTTGAGCTTACAACATGAGCGGGTAGTTTGTTCCAAACATTAACAATGCGGTTAAAGAAAAATATAGCCTATATGTATTCATCACCATTTGATCAGCTAATGACTATTTTGTAACAATTATTTCTTGTGACACTACTACGGTTCGTATTAATGAAGCCATGAAACATTTTAAAGACTTCAATTAAGTTTGGTTATACTAAATAATTTCCACTTAAATGCTCTTCGTGGATTTATTATGATAAACGAGGGATTACTATAGTGATACTACGTTCTACCATTTCTAATTTGTCTGTCTTTTAAAAGATATGGGGGGACCAAAACTGAACGTGTAACTATTATTTTTTCAAACTTATGTTCAAATATTTGTCCAATAAATCCAACAATTTGCTGAGCAGTTTTTGCAGCTTTTGTACACTGGAGTGTCGGTTTTAGATCTCTAGATATTAACACCTGCGTCCTTTTCTTGATCTGATATCTAAAGCTGGTTACCGTTGATGGAATGATCTTTACAGTTGTTTTATTAATAATAAAAAATAAGTCAAGGAGGTTGGTCAAACAGGAACGCATTCTTCTAAATCTGTGTTCAGGGTTCCAGCAAAGGCAATCAATAATTCTCTACACTCGTGCTGAAAAATCCCTGGATTGGACAAAAAAGTTCCTAGTTTACATAGATGTACTTACAGTATAAGGATATATATATATATATATATATATATATATATATATATATATATATATATATATATATATATGTGTGTGTATATATTTATCTATATATATATATATATATATATATATATATATATATATGTGTGTGTGTGTGTGTGTGTGTGTGTGTGTGTGTGTGTAAGTAACCACTAGGAAAAGTCAAGTAACGAAGCAGAGCGCTTTCGTATAATTACATCTTCAGTGTAGATACGAAGAAGGAATTATAAAATGAAGAAACAAGGTACAGAATATATGACTGAGACGTGGTGAAGAGGGCATTCGGAGAGGTAGTAGAAGAAATACTCCGAATGCCCTCTTCACCATGTCTCACTCAGTCATATATTCTGTACCTTGTGTCTTCATTTTATAATTCCTTCTTTGTATCTGCACTGAAGATGTAATTATACGAAAGCGCTCTGCTTCGTTAGTTTACTTTTCCTAGTGGTTACTTGCGCATTTGTGAACACACGTTCCTATTTTTTTTATTGCATATATATATATATATATATATATATATATATATATATATATATATATACAATAAAAATAATAATGATAATAATTGTAATGATAACATTAAAGATAATTATAATAAAACTATAGATACACTAATAATGATAATAATAAAAACAACAACAATAACAATAATGATAACAATAATAATAATAATGACAAGAATAATTATGATGATAGTGATGATTATGTTGATTTAGTTTTGCGTCATGAACTTTGTTCACAGAGGACGGTGCCTCACGAAAGGACTTAGTTGGGGGGATTTGCGGTGGAGGGGGTGGGTATTTTTTTTTTTTTTTTTCGAAATTTGGGAGTGAAGTATCACTCCCACGGGCTTTGTTTGAGCCCGTGCGGTGGTGTTTATGTAAGACACACCTTGTGGAGAGGAGGTGGAATAGTGTAGCTAGTCAGAGGGAGATAGGGGGCAGTAGAAAAGAGAGGCTGCAGCTGTTAGAGCGGCGGCGGACGCTCTAGTAGCTGACGCAGCTCATAGGGGCTTTGGAGGCGGCAGGGGGAGCCGGTGGTCCCCGTCTGAGGAAAGAGGTGGCGGGGCAATCGCTCAGGTAGTGGTGGAGGGGATCGGCATTTTCTTCACGGCAGTGGTTGCACCGGCGGTCTTCCATGGTGCTCTGGGGATTAAGTTGCCAGAAGCAACGGTCCTCAAGACGCAACCTGAAGAGCAACTTTTCTATCTTTCTGGGAGTGGAGCGGGGAAGGACTAGAGGTTCATATGCTGTCACCTTTTGTACCACCCCGCTCGTTGAGAAATCTGCGCCTCCAGCCTGTGTTGGAGGTGCCACTGCGTGCGTGCTAATGCCCTAGGTCTAAGTTGGAACTGGCTCTTGCTAGGAGGGACCTGGCCGTCGACACTGGCACTCTTGCGGGCTGTGGCAGCAGCTGCGTCTGCAAGGTCGTTTCCATGCACACCGACGTGACTTGGCACCCAGTTGATGATGGGGGGGGGGGGTATTGGTCAGAGTTGCTGCCTCTGCTCCAAGACCAGGATTCGAACCCACACGTTTGACCTCCTTCGGCGACTACCAGACCTATCAAGTAATAGTGAAAAAAAAAACAGTATAATGATGACAACAGTAATAACATTAGAACCGCACAGAGAGAACTGACACTAAAGTTTAAACAATAGCAGTGGAGTCAGTTGATATTTCAAGAAGAACGGCGCCCCGCGCATTCCATTGGACGGTGTCCCCAGCTGGCACCTCATTCCATCACATCCTGCGACATTTCATGCGCCCACCTTACATTGGGATTGACCTTCTATGGGTTCTGACGTATTCTGTACGTAATGCCATGCAAACAATACCTTATCAAACACGTATATTTGTCGAAAAGGGGCAAAAAGAATAAGGATAACTTAGGAAATATTTGCATTACCATCCAGACTATATCGCAAGTCGAATGAGATAGTTACGTCATGTGTGGATTTCCCCTCAGCTAAATGAAATCGTACGGTGGCAGCTAGAATAAACACCACAACTGAAGAACGCGGTGCATGGGCGAATGAAGGAGTATTTCTAGTGTTTCGGACGATTATCAGTTTCACCTCATATACATACATACATATATATATATATATATATATATATATATATATATATATATATATATATATATATATATATATATATATATATATATATATATATACAAATCGCCGAAAAGGGATAAGTGTTGCTAAATTTCTAAATTCATTAAATTCATAGGTCACTTACAGTTTCACCTTTTTTTCATGGGAGGTATATCTATTCTATGGAAATAGTTTTCAGTGAGAAATCGTCAGAAACAAGTATCAATATACAGTAGTGTTATTTGATTTGTCGTCAATTCATTTATCCGTTCCTATTCCTTACGGAGACCGAACAAGAGGATGTCGATGTCACTATTCTTCAATTTTGATTATCGTCTTTAAAGGTCAACTGAGAAGGTTTTGGATTTCTTTATTTTTTGTTATTTTATGTATGAAAATATAACTTAGAAGAAGTAAGAACACTAAAATGCACGTTTCTATCATTTTATAGTCTTGATTTGATCAAAATAGCATGTGTCTGATAGCAGACGAACTTTTCAATGTCGTAGTTACATTTTCCACCGCTAGATTATACGATGACGTAACAACTTCAGCATGGTCAGCACGCAATACGAAAGTGACTTTACATCGAGTGAAGAATATTGATCATATTTGGATACCCTTTCTTGTTCCAATGTGGATACGGTACAAGGATAAATGCAATAGACTTAAAACCCTCTTTCGGAAAAGAAGAGACGAAAGTAGAGTTCAGTGTATTTCGATCACTATCTGTGATCTTCTTCAGCAAATTGAATACAAAGTTGAAGACATGTATATATACAAGGATGTGAGGTAAATATGGTGTGGGTTTTAGGTCTGATTTTACTAATGTACTACGATATTACTTTGTTGTGGTATATACAATAGACTATGTAAAAACGCATATTTTTTATGGCTTTATACCAAAATGAATAATCATATATTAGTACCATTATTTCTTTCAGGGTGCACAGGTATCTTGCCTATCGTAATTTAGTGGAATAGTGTTGGCAACGACTGGACAAATGAAATCGCCTGATCCTTCCAGTGTGTACCAGAGACCGATTTGGAAAAAATGTCCTGCGCCAGATGGACATTACACAGGGTTTAAATACCCTTCAGCAATAACTTTAGTTCAGATTCTTGGAATTATATTCGGAGTAATGTTTGTCCTTGGTATATGAAAAGAGTTCATTGTGTTGGACGATTAAATCTGGACCTTTGTTTCTGGGTGATGTCAGATGTCATACTTGGAACAGACTGGTTCAGGAACTATCATAGCGGATTGAAGTTTGGTATCTCTTGCAAGCTTGTATGATGGAATTCAGAACGCAACCTTAGTAATTCACCAAGTAAAATCTGCATATATTCTGCAAATACAAAATGGATATTTATGATTTGTACATTTTATTGTTTAGTTTGTCATATTATCAGAACAATACAAATTTTTTAGGAAAGTATTAATTTTGGATTTATCACATTGCTACAGTAGGAAGTCCTATGCCGTTTTACATTTTCGATGCAATATGTAGCACAATAATGCGTCATACACCTACCATATGTTAAATCAACCTTCGCCACTCCAACACCTGCTCTGGCTCTGGGATAAGATATAGCCCATTGTGCCTCTCTATTTTTTCCTGTTTTCTGGTTTTTACATGACTTTTCTTTGAAATGAAGGGCAGTAATTAGCAGTCTGAAAGTGGAAAATTAACAATGATAATTTTCAATCACCATGCATGCATTCTACCATTCTCAATATGAATTCAGCTCCCTTGTGTCTGAATTACCGTAGTAAAATTACATCACACAAAAAAGAAAAAAGAAAAGAAAAATGCTGGGACTTGGTAGCAAAGAAGCGCACAACCTTGTGATACGATTCCAGCGCTTATGTTTGTTGACAAGGCGAGAACTGACCGATATCCCTGAGAGTGCTTTCTGCGTTACTATGAGCTCAAACTCTCTGTGTGCTTTTGAACCTAAAAGCAAGATGATAAGCAGGCTGTTGTATGGTGCACGATTGCTAAGCGGATCTATGAAGCAAGTGCAAAGCTAAAAGCATGATGCTGTGTTGGTAGTAGCTACTATTCCTCGTCAACCAGTTCTACATGCCAGTTCTTTGTCAAACGCTTTACTACACCTTGCTTTATAATTTACAAGAAGTGCCAGATTCATAATGTCAAAGACTGTTAAATTTTATTACATTGTACAAGAGAAAGGACGAAAATTTGATTATAACTTTGACAGTGTGAACTGGGCTTTTTACCTTCGTTCAGCCATTCCCTATCGTTAACGGGCTCGTGCAGACATGTTAGATATATTTCACCATGGCCTTCGTGTTTGTTGACAAGGCCAGGGTCCCGAGTGTACTTTTTTATTTTTTTAATGTTTCGAATAGTTTCGCTTTCAATCCAGGCTTCCATAACTCGTGCCGTCTGCACCGAATAATCCAGTCCTTTTTGTGAACAGAATCTTTTAGAAAAGAATGAAAATGAATTTCATCCGCAGCAGAAAGTTTCGTCGAATCACTGTTGCAATTTGCGGCAATACAATAAGCCCTTTTCGAACTAAATACTTGATAAAACCTTGCTAATACACGAAATATGACAGGTAACTGATTAAGTTGACAGCGCAAGGCGGCATTTTATAGTGCACGCATATGGCATGCATCAGAATGTAAACAGCGAGATTGACGTCACAGCCTTACGAGAACAGCTGAAGGTCGGCTAAGGAAAAGTTCGTCAGCTACCGATATTTCAATTGACATTTTTATCACATTGCGTAATAATTAGGATTTATTTTTGCATTATTTTATAAAAAAATGACTAAGCCATCATCTAGCAAATATTCACCACCTCTTTGAAAATCTTCTCAGTTGACCCTACCAATACAATCTCCCACACTATTGCAACCTTAACTAATCATTAAGAATTCATCAAATATTTATACAGTGTCCTTCATTTTGGCGAAAGAATAGCAGACCTGTTATTTACAATGGAAATTACCAACAAAATCGCCCATGGTTACTTCCTCAAATACATTTCTGCACTGCCCTAATCAACTTAACAAAAGACCAAACACCAATTTAAGCCATACAGCAAGAAACTCCCATCTATCTACTCAACGGATATCAATATATACAACAATAGTTCCCACACGAATAATGGAGTGGGTTATGCAGCTGTGTCCCCTCAATCTCCAGATCTGAACGCTTTGCCAGCCTGTACAAAGCTCACCACTTGCATCCTATATAATTATATCATATCCATGAAGTGTTTTACAATCTCCATTCTCACGTCTTATTACCCACTGGTCCATAAAAGCTATTCAAGAATTATCCAGCCCTCTACCCACTTCAAATCTGTATTCTTCTGCTGGGTGCCATCTCATGTAGGCATCACCGACAATGAAGAAGCTGACAAGTCGACGCAAAGGGTGGCATCCACCTCTTCTGATGTCTCCACTCCAATGTTAGTAAGACTATTTCCTAGTTCTTCGATTGACAATGCTTAACATGTGGTAAAGAAGATGGGAACAATACTCAATAAACCACCATAAAGTAATCAAATCCCATATGGATCCATGACCTTCTTCTTCTCAATATAACCGACGTTTTGACAGCACTAGTACGCCTAAAAACAGGGCATTCCCCACTTCACACATTACCTCATGCCAGGAAAAGACTCTCCATTTGTCATTGTAAAGGCCGCTTCACAATATCACATATATGTACTAATAGGCTGCCCAATCACAACACCCCGCAATAACTACCTAATCTGGTATCTACACCCTCAAACAACAATAACCTTACATAAATATCTCCATCATCTTTCTACAACTTCCGACAAAAAAAAAAAAAAAAAAATGACGGACTATTAACCAAACAACAATTACCCTTAACCAACTAAACCGGCACACGCAGTTTAGGATAACGCAAGACAGAGACGTGAGATTGTCCATAAAGATAGAAGCTCCACTTATTTAAAGCTCATAACAACAACTTTAAAACCGGGTCTTAGGCCACATAGACAGACAGACAGACACACAGAGAGAGAGAGAGAGAGAGAGAGAGAGAGAGAGAGAGAGAGAGAGAGAGAGAGAGAGAGAGAGAGAGAGAGAGAGAGAGAGAGAGAGAGAGAGAGAGAGAGAGAGAGAGAGAGAGAGAGAGAGAGAGAGAGAGTGAGTGATTGGGGAGGTACACTGCTCTCGATCAGCCGATTCCGAGGATCGCTGGTAAACGCCCACAAATGACGCGAGATGTGCATCGATTGTGCACACACTTGTGCTTGTTGGCTGCTGGCGAGATCTTTTTAAATCATAAGCCACGTCAATAGTGTAGTTTTGGCGGGAAAACTTCAAATGATCAGATTTGTATTCTCGATGAAGTTATTAACTTCCCTATTCATTACTTTCTTAGTTTATTCTTCAATTATCCACTTCAGCAACCGGGACTGTGGTCTTCATCTGGGGAAAACTATGAGAACCCTGGGCAACGTTCATTACTGGCCTTGGCACCCAAGTATATTTTCTTAATTAATCAGGGTAGAGGTAAATCCATAACAGACATTCACAAACATGAACACAGAGTGACATGGTTACAAACCCACCTGCTCAGAACTGACACACACACACACACACACACACACACACACACACACACACACACACACACACACACACACACACACACACACACACACACACACACACACACACACACACACACACACACACACACACACGCACACACACGCGCGCGGTTGATAGAGTACTGGACTGTCAGCACGGAGGTGCGTCAGCACCTGGTTCGAATCCTGCCCAGGGCCGAAATTATTTCGGTATCGCTGCGCTTCGGGTCGTTACTCCGACTCTCGTGGGCGGGGAGTTGTGTGTGTGTGTGTGTGTGTGTGTGCAAGGTCATAGCATTACCCATAGATCGGTCATACGAGCTCTGAGCTCTCTTCCGGGAGGGAAATAGCTGTCGATCACGAGTCCAACACGTGATCCAAAAGACCAAGGTGAATAAACACACAATGTTTGCGTATGAGTGAGCGCGTGATCATGCTTGGGTGAGCACAAAAGACGGAGGAAAAATGAACATCCGTATTTGATAAGGCAAGAGGCTTGGAGGGGGGATACCCCCGTATCCCATTGTGGTGGAAGAAAACCTTGAGATTGGTCGGTCAGGAAAATTTCACCTGCAGAACCAACGGATCAACTACGCTCACGCATACACACGTACGCGCGCGCGCACGCACACACATACACATTGTACAGTGGTTAGCTATTCAGAATCCCACATATGAGGTCCCGAGTTCGAGCCACGCTCTCGGTTTTAGAATTTTTCACTTATACGACAAGATGTTAATGTTTCCCTTGGACAAGGGAATGGAGTTTGTGTTTATGTGTGTGTAACTTCACAGCATTACCCACAAACCAGGCAATATATGAGCTCTACACTCATACGGGAGGGTAATAGCTGTTGGTTATGTGATAAAAGCGTGATCCTAGACAGTGGTGAATCACACAGCCGCTCACCATACCAGACAATACAGAACACACTAACCACTGATAAAGCACATAGATAAAATCAAAATAATAATAATAAATCGTTGAGCGTACACCTGGAGACCTTTAGCTGCGATAGAATCCGCACTGCCACAGATTATAACATGGTTCAGCGTGCAGGTTACAATTGAATTCACAATCGAAAAGGTAAGTACAAAACAGTTACCATACGAAATAATGCAAAGCACTAAAGTCACGAAGCAATGCACATTTTTACGCAATACAAAGATCATGCATAAAACTGGGAAAGGGTAGCACGCACAGTGTATCTTAAAGCATAACGAAATGCACACCTTGATCGTGAGTTACACATCACATACACATTTTATGTATGTCCCGACTCTACACCCCTTGGAAGTACAAAAGCGTAACGATACAAAACACTCTACTCATGCACAGTACAGATAGTTACCCTATCATTTGGCCCAAATCAAGAACACAATACCTCGTGAGTGTAGTCACTCTAAACACGAGAGTTTACAGAACGTAACACAGAGGGTCCGCTTACATCGCAGCATAAAAATTATCCCCCCCCTCTCTCCCTCTCGAGAAATATATGGATGCCATTTTAGAAACTGCAGTGCATCACCGTACTGAAGATGTAAAACCAGAGCAGTGATCAACAACACACAATGGATACGTTCACAAATGTGATAGCAGCTACATGACGATAGATAAAGGTAACCTTACTCTGCGCTCCCGACAAATACTGTGAAGTATTATACTCGTATCCCTACCCGCCTTTACTGGGGTGGCACTTATATATATTCTGACTTCTGTCTCCAAGCTATTTTATTCAATCGTTTGGCACCCTTTCACTAGTGAAAGTGTTATGTATCACAGACCTGTACAAACACCGATCAAGTGAAGCAACGCAAACATGTTCATACTGTATTAAGCTTGCACTGACACTGTAAATGCATTATGTTATAGTATGTTTGAAAAACTCATTTACAGTGACCTATCATAAAATGTAGCAAATGAACAGATATCTGGTTAGTTGCAATGAAATCATTCAACATAATAAAATGGAATATAAAATACTGAACATTGCGATATACAAATGTAACTTCCAAACCTGATGCATAACACAGGATAAGTATTATACAATGATTATTATGATGATGATGATAAAAATTATAATAATAATAGACGATGAATAACACTAACAGGTTAAGTAATGCAACCAAGCGTAGCATTGGTCTATAAATATTGAACATGGAACTCAACGCACAATCGATAACTTAGTA
>NC_134817.1:1957500-1960000 GCF_046742065.1 Oratosquilla oratoria | reverse complement strand
AGCATCCTCTCCTCAAGTCCTCCATTATTACAATTTCCATACTCTGTTCGTTTCACTACATTTATTGTTATTATTATTCATTATTATTATATTATAATTATTGTCAGCATTGTCATTATTATTAGTAGTAGTAGTAGTACATTGCCATTATTAATTAATTATTGTTACTATCCTCCAAATAATAAATGTCATTCGGTGATTTCCACACTTGTCTCCAACTCTGGCAACGCGTGGAAGTAGTGAGGTCTCCCTAATGTATAAATGCCCACAACCCATTTTGTACACCATTCCTTTGAAAAAGCATACCTCCCAATCTAGTCAAGAATAAACTCGGACTAAGACTCCTGTGTATCCTACTCCCACTTACGTCAACCTGTCAGAATGTCTAAGTGTGTGTGTGTGTGTGTGTGTGTGTGTGTGTATATATATATGTTTGATCCCGGTAGACCAAACTAATTCATTCTTTATTAGATTCCAAATACTGTAGCGTAAAAAATAAATAAGATAAAAGTGAGTTGTCCATATGTTGGCATGGCCACCATTGGCATTGGCACTTACCCTCAGCTGAATAAAAGCGCCCAGCATTTACCCTAGTGCACAAAAACTTACGAAAGCACGTCCACCTTAGCAAGGGGGGGGTGGGTCACCTCACCTTGCCTTTGCCAGACACAGGCCCTCACGGTTGCGTGTACGTGTGTCTGTGTTTGACCTTCGCCGGTGACCTTGCAGTGAATAACGGTGACCATGTTGCCAGTTCATGATAGTTTAGTGTGTGTAGGCGGGGACACATATTTTTGTAATCTTATTTTTTATTTACTTTGCTATATCTGTAGTATGTAGGATCAGCATGGGTTTTATGTTTTTTGTGGTGGATATGTATGTTTAAATAGTTACATGCCGCGTATTTTTGTATCTTTGCTAACCCTTGATCCGGATAGTGTCTTTATAATCTACCTTTGTTCTCATCCATGGAGTGAAAGGCTTCATTTTATTATTATTGTTGTTGTTATTATTAGTAATATTATCATTATTATTGATATTATGATCATTATTATTAATACTATCGGTATTATTGCTACTAATAATATTATTACTATTATTGTTACTATTATTTTTTTATTTAATATATTTTATATTTTTATTTGATTCTATTTTCTATTTTGCTTTTATTTTATCTTAACGCTAGCCTACTGTATTCAGCCTCGGGGTCGATTGAACCGTTTTTTCCTGGGCACGTGCACACCCTCGCATCCTCTTTCTCTCCACCCGACTTGAGTAGTTGGCCCATGCGGCCTCGCACGGCATTATGGGATTCGATCGCCATCGACTTTAAGATGAATACCACTTGACCCGGTTCTTAGAGCACGTAGGGCAAAGGTGATGGCCTCGGTCGTAGTTAAGTGTCTCCAGGCGCAAGCTCCACATGGAGGTAGGGTTGAAATAAAAAGTCCTGGTGCCCTAGTTCCCAGCAGCGAAATAGTATAGGATAACTGAGAGAAGGGGACAACTCTATATGATCATTTTTGTTGTGAAAATGAGCTTTTGTCCTACAGGGCCAGGACCAATGATTGATAACTATGCATTGGTTCTGTGGTTTTGGCCAGGGAAAATGCTTATGAGTTTGACCCTGTTATATAAAAAGCCAAACAAATAAAACAAAAAAATCGACTTCAGGTTCCCTTCAGCTGAATGAAATTCCCGGTCTGCACTTAGAACAAGACTTGTTAAGGGGAAGGGGGGGCACTTCAGAAGAAGATCGTGTGGTATCATTAAGAAGAGACGGGAGTTCTTTCCTTAGCAAAGAGGATCTGGCCATACCCCCACTTGGCTACAGAAGGATGCCACAGAGATGAATAGAATGGCAGCCAGAATTAAAGTAAAAAAGCCGTGAAAGGGGTCAACCGTGTTATGGTCTCACTGCTGCCGATGAATGAAAGAGCCTTGGGGGCGGAGGTTCGGTCATAATGTAAGGAAATATTCTTCTCGTTACTAAAAGTGTTAAAGATGAGCCATTTTGGCATCATCTGATTCAGGGGTCAGCAACCCATGGCACCTGACAGAGTTGACCCAGGCACGTCTGCTGGCTTTGACAGACTGTCACATTCCCGTAAAATAGCACGGCCACATCAAATAAATAAACTGTGGCAAGGCAAAAGATCAGACCGAATTCAAAGCATCCAGGAGCTGACATTCGCTGTTTCCCCTCATTTTAGTAAAACAATGATTATCACTTGTGTGACTAACTTGCATATCAATTAGTTCTCTTGACGCGAAGGGTTTAAAAATCAGAGAAAATGGCGTGTGTTCAAAAAGTTGTCCACCCCTGGTCTGACTGATTCTTAGAAGAGGGTTGGGGTTGTGGGGGTCACGTCTGACGAATATATATATATATATATATATATATATATATATATATATATATATATATATATATATATATATATATATACTGTATATGATGAATGAAAAATGGGTGGGAATGGGGGGGAATATACAGAAA
>NC_134817.1:1902500-1950000 GCF_046742065.1 Oratosquilla oratoria | reverse complement strand
TATCTTTAATAAGGCCATCCCTGAGGTGACCAAAATATTCTGGCTATGGCTGCTTAAAGTGTTGATCTAGACAAGTTTCGATTATTAATAGCATGTGAAGGCTGTCCTTACTGGTCGAATGAAGTCGTCAGAAGTCGTTCAAGAAATAATTATTGTGTGTCTACTTGGGTGTCACCGGGTCCAAGGCGGACCAGTACATTCTCGCGTACTTAGGGATCAGGGAGTTGGGGTGAGTGTTGGGGTTTGGGGGGCATTAGTATTGCATGGCACTGCGACAGGGTGGAGGGGGGGGGGGACATTTCCGTTCAGGAGGACGTTACCACACCCCTGAGATGCGAAGGAGAGGTGCCAGGAGTCTCCTGAGAAGAGAAGAGGAGAGTTGGTTGAGGCGAGGGGAGGGAATGCGGCGCGGTGCGCGTGCTCAAGGAAGTGAACGCCATTATAGATGAGGAAGATGGCGTTGCTGGGGAAGTTTGGCGCTTGGCACCTGGGTTTGGTGGTGGTGGTGAGGGGTCGGGGCTCCGGCGCATTGTGACACCGTGACCGGACACAATGAGGACACCTTGTCGTCCGCAGTACCCTTTCGACCTTGTCTGTCGGGGGTCGGTCACGCGCTCTCACACAGTAGACCTATGGCTAAGTTGTTGAAATGAAATGGGTCAGGTGTCTGAATTGTTACAAAGGGTGTCGGGGTAAGGACCATGATCATGAGATTCGTTGCCGATGGGTGCCGCCGGGGTGAATGAAATGGCCTGGCGCGCCAGCCAGCCAGAGCTAATTATTTGGAAGGAAAGGTGACACTCGCTACGGAAACAGGTTAAACAATTCGCACACGCAAACGCGAGCGCGCGCACACACACACACACACACACACACACACACACACACACACACACACACACACACACAAACGCACACATGTAATCTATGGCTTTCCATGGAATGTAACGTATTTTCCTTAAAGCCTGATACTGCTGGAGTACATATTAACTAGAATATGATAATCTCTGACGTGGTATACCTGTACTTGTAAACTGGAGGCAACTTCTTGATATCTTGAGTTCTTTTAATTTCGAGTCTTGAAGCTACTGTACACTTTTCATCTTGAGCAGCCTTAAGTAATTTTTCCAGTCCATTCTGCCCAGTTCTGACTGAGCTTCATTCTTCGCCAAAACCTTTCTTCACCATAGCACCTCGTATTTTTGCAATGTGTTATTTGTCCCTCGGTTTGTGAATTTATCAGGCTTACCTCATTCTTACACAAATACAACATTGATCTCTATTTTCTGTTCAATCTGAGCCTGAAGTTTCTACATTTAGAAACTGTTACTCCTTAGTTTTCGTTTTGCTCCACAGTTTCTGACTTTAAATTATTAGTCTTGGAATCGTTGTTCAATGTTATTTTTCAAGCTCATCTTGCAATGAATGACTCAATTTCCACTTTCTGTGTTTTTCATTTATTTCGCCTGAACATAAATTTGAGAAGACTGCAACTAGATCTCGTACTTTACTTCTGTTTTTGCAACACCGTATGTGACAGTTTTTCTTTAATCTGGAAATGAAACTTTGATTATTTTCTTCACTCTTGGACTTCTACTTTTCGTGCTGGACACGTGATCGACAGCTAGTACTCTATCGGATGAAAGCCTAGAGCTTAGATATGGCCATATGGTAATGTTATAACCTCCCCCATCCCATACATACACTCACTCGAATACAAACAGCCGAGTTATCTGTCTTGGGCGATACCAATACATCTACAAATCAGTACATGTGTACTTACCTAATTGTATATATAATATATATATATATATATATATATATATATATATATATATATATATATATATATATATATATATATATATATATATATATATATATATATATATATATATATATATATATATATATACCACTGGTATTCCAATAAACCCACCCCACTATATACTACAGAAATTACATGTCAGAATACAAGGCAGACAAATGCGTGTTCACAAATACAGGAGTAACCATACACACACAGAGAGAGAGACACGCACACACACGTATATATTAATAGTATATAAGGGCAGGATATTTTCTCGTATGCATACTTTATTAAAGGTGATGGCTAATTGTGCATTCATTATTTTCTTAAAGGTATTTTATATATGCATAACTCTGGACTTATTTTCCTTTGAAAGGAAGTTTATGACTTCACTCTAGGTGGTCATGTTTGCTATATCGCGATTTCGGGTTCAAGATCTTTCTTCAGTAGCTTTGGGGATATTCTATTTCGTCAGGATAAGAAATGTTCCAGTGAATTATGTAATGATGTTACTTTTAATACCCATTTCTTCATACTTGCTCTTCACTGTGGGAGGTTACCGATCACCTGGGATAGGTTACTTGGTAACTCAGTGATGAAATGTTACGTGCTATGGGGAGCCACCGACTTCGTGTTGTGACGAAATCTCGTATGCTTGGGTTTGTGCTGTTTTGTTTCTACTTCGAATTGTGGTGTTATGTCTCATGCTTGGGTTTGTGGCGGTTTGTCTCATGCTTGGGTTTGTGGCGGTTTATCTCATGCTTGGGTTTGTGGCGGTTTATCTCGTGCTTGGGTTTGTGGCGGTTGATCTCATGCTTGGATTTGTGGCGGTTTATCTCATGCTTGGGTTTGTGGCGGTTTATCTCATGCTTGGGTTTGTGGCGGTTTATCTCATGCTTGGGTTTGTGGCGGTTTATCTCATGCTTGGGTTTGTGGCGGTTTATCTCATGCTTGGGTTTGTGGCGGTTGATCTCATGCCTGGGTTTGTGGCGGTTTATCTCATGCTTGGGTTTGTGACGGTTGATCTCATGCTTGGGTTTGTGGCGGTTTATCTCATGCTTGGGTTTGTGGCGGTTTATCTCATGCTTGGGTTTGTGGCGGTTTATCTCATGCTTGGGTTTGTGGCGGTTTATCTCATGCTTGGGTTTGTGGCGGTTTATCTCATGCTTGGGTTTGTGGCGGTTTATCTCATGCTTGGGTTTGTGGCGGTTTATCTCATGCTTGGGTTTGTGGCGGTTTATCTCATGCTTGGGTTTGTGGCGGTTTATCTCATGCTTGGGTTTGTCGCGGTTTATCTCATGCTTGGGAGGGCCCATGTTTATATATGATATAATATATTATAGTGTCCAGCTGCGCCTCTCCCTCTAGATGGAGTTCATCGACCCGTGGTCGTCCGCTTGGTCTACCTCAAGTGAGGGGAGGTTGGTTAAGTTGGAGCCGTTTTCGTCTGCCTAAGAACCTAAAAATAAAGCGCAGCATACGGACAGGTTTTCTTCTCTCGCCTCCTGTGCATTTCCTGCATCCTTAGTTTGATTTCTTCTCTTTTCTTTATCTCTTCCCAGTTACCTTCCCCTCCTTTTGCATTTCTTTTGTCTCTTTGATCTTATGTGCGCAAAAACACTCTTTACTTCCATCATCCCCCCCCTTTTTTAATAACCGTCTTATTTTATGTCTTCTTTACATTCTTTTCTTCCACCATTGATGAGCATATTCTCTTTACAGTCCTTGCTTGCTGATCTGACCAGTCTACCAAATCCCCTAGTCCCCTCTCTACTACTACTCCCTTTTCTTTTCTGTGTGTGTGTGTGTGTGTGTGTGTGTGTGTGTGTGTGTGTGTGTGTGTGTGTGTGTGTGTGTGTGTGTGTGTGTGTGTGTAGTTCTACAAGAAGGGGTCAGAGAAAACCATTGGGCGCAGTCCAGTGAACTTCCATGTGAAGGTGCAACCTCGAGTGGTTGCCATTCGGTCTCTGGACCAGATAGCCTAGGATTATAACTAATTTTCGGCTCTTGTTCATCCATTCTTCGCATCAGGAGAATTGACGAACTGGCTAATTTTCTTCCGAATCGGTGACGTGGGAACGGACTCACCACGCCATTAAACCCAGACAACAACTCCTTTTTTCCCTACAGATCTCTCTAAGATAACGGTGGTCCGTTGCTGGCAGTTGTGAGGTAGTGGATGGAGTATCCACTCAATAAAACTCGATACAAGAGTTACATCATTACCTTATACAACAATCGCGAGACTGTGCATTCACCGGTTTTACCATATGATGTGTTAGTTCAATGTCCAGTTTGCTTCCCCCTCCAAAGGATCATTGCTTTTGATAGTGTTAGATTCCCCTTGCTTCTCTATCCTATTTTCTTTCAACTTTCCACAGCTCTATTCCTGGCTCTAATGCACTGTTTCCTTGATTGATAGTCAGGACTCACTTGCATTCCCAAGTCTCGCTCGCATTAATTTGTTTTTAAAAAGGTGTTATCTAAACTATATCTGCTTTCTGGGTTGTGTAAACTTATGTTTAACACATTGCACTTTGATATATTGAAGTTCATTTGCCATTTCACTGACCATACGAACGATTTCTTAAGGTTTTCCTATAGCATCCCGCCGTCTTACCCTGACCTAATTTGGCGTCCTGTTTTAGTGTCGTCTGCAAACTCACAAACATCACTAATAATCCAATTGCCCAAGTCGTTTATATACATCATGAACACAAAGTGACCCAAAAACAGAGCCCTGGAGAATTCCACTAGTAACAGTCCCCCATTTGGATTTTACACCGTCCACTAAGCGTGTAACACTGTGGACTAGCATTTGATCCGTTATCTGATTCCTAGACGTTGACTAAGACATCTGTGAGTCTGACTAGTGGTTGTTGTCGACAGGTTTCTTTACGAATCACAGTTCCTGTGATGAGGGCTCTCGGGATACGAAGTAATAGACAAATTCCTCATAAAACAAACCTATCTATATGTTGTCACAATTTTTCGGCACCTTTTCAGGTTACGAATAACAGCATGTTTGTGCTTATGTGTAGTACGTTAAGTGTTTGTGTGTGTGACGAGTAGCCGTTGTGAGTCTGTACCGGACGCATGCGGTGGAAAAGGGGGTTGAATTTCCTCACATCCTGCACTAGGGTCTACGTGCGTGTCAGGCGTTGGAAGACGATTTTTTTTAATACAGTCGAAAAAAGAAAATTAAATGTAAATGCCGTATACATATATTTAAGGTGTGACAGTGAACTATATCACACATTATCACCATTTGTTGTTGAATATGTCACAAGGTTTCCAAACTGAAGGACACCTACCTGGCTAATTATTAGAAGAGTAGTAGTATTACCATATTTTTTAAAATTATAAGATAGTTCAGATTAGTAATACATATTTAAAGAAACTACAAAATAATAAATTGATTGAACAGAAGAACCAGGTAAATTTTGTCCAAATCTGATACTTATTAGAAGTTACTAACTGCCGAGAAATGTGACAACATAATTTTTAGTTATGTCGATTACTCGCGAGCGAGTATCATCAGGCCACCAGGTAGCAGAGTGGTTGCTTACGAGCAACAGGTTGGAAATCCCTGTTTAGGTGAGCGGTTGGTACTTGCTCTCAGCTGGTGGTCCATGATAATTTGTTGATAGTCCACACGAAGTTCACTCTCTTTGGCAATGGGATACAGATTGGTGCGTGTATTTTTAAATTGACTGAAAATGCAAAACGAAAATATCCCTACTCTATCCCTACTCTCTATGTTTCAAAATTCTGTAAGAAATATTTCAAAGATGTTTATCATTTTTCTGTTCTTACTCACAAAGATGGTCACAGTATATGTGTATGTTTTATTTTATATAATGTCCGTGTACTTGTTATCCATTCATTTATTTAGCGTTAGAAGTTGAGGGAATGAACTAGAGAGGGAGACCAAAAATGAGGTGGGCGGATGGGGTGAAGGGTCATTTAATGCAAGAGGAATGTCTATCGAGCAAGGAAGTGAGAAGGCAAAATATAGGTGTGAATGAAGAGTGGTACTGCATTGTATATTACTTGAAAGGGTGAGTTGGAAAGGGAGATGTCATGCAATGAAATGGTCGGGGTTTAACAGTTGTAAACTATGGATTTTATTCCTGCCAGCGAACTCTGGTCCGAATAGGCGTGGAAGGGTGGAGGGTGGGTGGGTGTCCCGATATATTAAGACGGCCGTAGTTCGCTCTTCACCTGGTCACATGAGATCGCCGTGGTGGCAGTCATGAGAGCAAGAAGCCTCATAAGGTGTAAAGATGACCGCACGGACTGCTCTGGGAAGGCGCGAGTAACAACAAGTGGGACAGATGGCATTTATCCTTCCGTAGCACCGATTTTTCAGTAATCCTTTGTGCTGGAAACATTTCTTGCGCTTTCTCATATCTGGAGAGTAGATTCGACCATGAACTTATCTTCTCTGGTGATATCTCATGGTCTCGGCTGTTTGTGCCTGTGTGACCGATATCAGTTGGATCTTCAAACAATTACCGGTGAGTCTTTCCTCCATCATTAAGAAAGATTTCCCGTCACCATTGTAAATAAAAGGAAATAAATCGAGCGTTTTCGTCTATTTAGACATTTTCAAGGTACAGAGTTACAAACAAGAGATTAGGGTGTATATACACAGTGGAAGCTGGATCTCTCCCCATGACCTACAGTTCTCGGCCACCGAGAGTTTGGGCAGCAACTTTCTTAATAATAAAATGATCCAATTTATACAATCCTTGACTTAAATTGTTAGCAAATGAATTCTTGATCAGACAAGACTCTATACATCTTTATTCAATTGTGAATCACTTTTAACAATTAATTTAGCAACCTCCCAATCAATGCAATGGTTGGAATCCCTAAGGAACGCATTGGACATTTGCCCACTTCTGACGATGTACTTGTTGCTTTAATCTTACATTTAATTCCTTAACAGTCTGACCAATATAGCATTTATTGCAATCTTTACATGGAATTGAATATACAAACCTTCACTATTTTCAGGTGATTTTCTAATTAAAAGACTTTTGACTATATTGGACATTTTGAAAACTCACTAATGTTCTTTCATATGTTCATTTTTATTCCTCTTATCATTAAAGGACAAAGATGTCTGTGTTAGCATCAATGTACCTTAGATCTTATCGTATTTGTAGTCCGAAGTTTTTGGATGGTGAATTCTTAAGTATATTTGACAACTTTAAAGTTGAAATATCCTATGTACCTTGTTGAGTTCTCAAAATATCGCTAGGAAGAATTATTTTGAGGATAAAACCTGTAAAGTCTTTAATTCTAAAAAAAGAAAATCCCTTGTTCTTCTTTACCATGAAAATTTCGTCAAATTGCCTCACATTCTTAAGAATTTAAATTTTCAAGTAGTTTTCCAAAACTCCAATACCGTCAAGTCTTTTGATTAGAAATTCACCGGAAAATAAGGAAGGTTGTGTATATTCAATTCCAGGTAAAGATTGCAACAATTCCTATACTGGTCAGACTGGAAAGGAATTATTTTAGATTAAAACAACAAATACAGCGTCAGAAGTGGGCAAATGTCCAATACGTTATTTGTTCCTCTTTAGGGATTTCAACCATTGCACTGAATGGGGGGATGCTAAAGTAATTGTTAAAAGTAATTCACAATTGAGTAGAAATATCATAGAGTCTTGTCTGATCAAGAATACATATGTTAACAATTAAGATCTAAGTAAAGAATTATATAAATTGGATCATTTTATTATAAGAAATTTGTTGCCCAAACTCTCAGTGACCGACAACTGTATATATACCCTAATCTTTTGTTTGTAACTCTATACCTCGAACATGTCTAAATAGACGATAGCGCTCTTTCTATTTCCTGATATTTTCCTTGTGGCTTTTCTGCATAACTGGAATCACGCGTCTAAGTGATTTTTTCTGCATACATACATACATACAAGCTCGTACATACAACCTCGTGGCGCGGTGGTCAGAGTTCTCGCTTGCCACTGTGGAGGTCCGAGTTCGAATCACGCCCATATTTGTGAGCTGCATGCAAGAAAAAAAAAAACACGTGACAGTTGCATGTTAGAAGCCGCGAACGTGCCTTGTCACAGGTTTAAAAGAATACGCCCCCCACATTCCTTCCCCTCGCCTCCACCCGTCATACTGTCTTCGTGTACATACAGCTGAAACCACAGACAACCCTGAACGAAAAAACGTTTGAGCTCACCAACACAGAGCGAAATGTTCCAACTCGCGGACAGAGCGTTTCCCCCTTGCAACACCGGGGCTGCTGGTATACATCGCTTCCCGCGCCCTGTAGAAGTCAGCTGATGTCGCAAACTATTTCGGGGAGAGGCGTCGACGACCTTCTTCCCTGTCGCTTTGTTTCACGGCCAGCAGTTGCCGTTTCCTTGTCATTTCTTTGAAACGCGTGATATGACCGGTTGCTTGGTTCTGGGCGCAAGGCTAACGTGCCCTGCGTCACTCCGGCACCATCTTGTAAATAAAAGAAAAATCTAATTATATCCATTGCAGTAAATTGACGGTGTTTGCAGCTTACCCAGCCTGGAGCCTCAGTTGTGGTAACAGCGACTCCGTAAATGCAGAGGAGCAAATGTTATTTGTCTCCAACTATAGTGACGCCCCATCAGCTGAATGAATTAAAATTCAAACTAGAATGTTCACCCCACCGGGGTCCCGTATCCACTTGGACGTTGGCCACCATGGATCTCCATTCCTGTCTGCACATGGCTCTTCTTAACAATATGACATTTGTTGTTTCTTCTCCTACAGATGTCCTTAGCCCGTCTACATATTTTCTGCGTGGTCTTCCTCTTACCATCTTTCCTTCTATTTTTCCCGTTAGGCACGTATATTCTAATTGTTGTTTTCTCATTACATGTCCTACAAAGTGTAACCGTCTTTTCCCGATAGTCTCTTTTATTCCCCCCTGTGTTCCTATTTGCTGTAGTATTTCTGAGTTTGTTTTAAATTCTGTCCATGAAATCTTCAGCATCCTTCTCCAAATCCACATTTCTACTGCTTTTATCCTGTCCTGCATTTGTTTACCAATTGTCCAAGTTTCAGTGTAACATTTTACAATTTTTTCTTGTTCTCATGTTAATTTTATTGTTAGTTACTAAGTATTTAATTTTATTGAATTTATTTTTCGTTATGGCTATACTTCTCTTTATCTCTTCGTCGTTTTTCTCATCCCAAGTTAACTTGCTTCCCAGGTAAATGAACGGATTCACCTGTGTCAATATTCTTCCTTCTAATTGAATTAATTCTTACCCTTGGACATTCTTGTTTTTTCGTCATTTTTCGTCATTACCATCACTTCTGTTTGCTTTTTTTTATTCACTGTTAGACCTCTGCTTCTACTTGTGTTGTAACTAATTCCTGTAGCTGAGCTTCCGATTCTGCGTGTAACACAGTATCGTCTGCGTATCTAATATTATTGAGATTTCTTCCTTCTACTGTTACTCCTTTTAGATGGTAAATATCTCTCATGATTATGAACTAGAATATAATGTATTGAGAATATTCCCATGCCGAACGGGTTAATGGTTATAGTAACATTTCCTAGTGACGCTTCCCTATAGAAATACAATTGCTAGGGGGAGAATGACTTCTGCAAATGGTGTCCCCGTTTTCTAACACCTTTTTCAGAACGCACAGGATCCTCCTTTGATAGCAAAGTCAGAGCAATTGTACCCTATCATCTCTCGGCCTTTCGGTGTCCCCCGGTCGCACGAGCTCTTCGACCGCTTAACCTTGTGCAGAGGTTATTCCCAATACCCCCCTCCCCCTCCCCCCTCCCACAGCATCACCTGAATGTTGTACGTAGTAGTGCCCTGCCCCAATGGGTGCGTGCCAATTCCCCCACGCTCACGGACCAGACTTTTCAGAGATCGTGGACAGCGCGCCGGGCCTACTTGTCTGTGCGGAGCCTGACAGGAGGCCTGAATGTTCTCCATTGACACAATGCTTAGTCCCCAGTCCGTGGGTCCTTGCCGCTCAAAACTGCCGCACGATTGTATTCACCAACTTTATTCGAAGTTGGGAAAGAATTCTCGCATGGCTTTGCATCGTGCACTTGTCTGCTTTCAACTCTATGGGATTTGTGATCACCTTTTCCGGCTGACGTCAGAGTTGGTTGAGGGGCGAGTCGGAATGAAGGGGTATTGTAACCAGATGCCCCTGTCGTCGGAGTCTCTATTCCGATAGAGAAATGGTCAGACGTCCGCCAGAGTAAAATCTTTTGAGTGTTTCACCTCGTTCGTTAAAGGGGCCGTTGACCTGACGCGTGTGGGGCGTTGGCGCTTGGTTGCTCCTGCCTGTGGCCAGGTTGCTTCATTCAGTTCGGGGGTAGTGACGTCCAAGAGAGCGTCGATAGGACTAAAAAACATGGGGAGTATGATTGGGATGAACTGTTGTTCGCAAGCAAGCAGCTGTTTGACCCTTGTAGCAGCATGGAGTCCCACCAAAAGCTGAATAAAGCTGTATATAGTTAGCCAGAACAAAATCATGAAATAAAGATTTCCTAAGGAAACACGCAACCCCTCCGTTACGGAAAGGGTTCCATGGGGGCATGAACAGAATAGTCTGGCGACACCTGGGGTAAAAGGAACAGTGCCACCCAGAACGGAAGGTGTCACGGGCATGAGGTGATGAAACTGGATGATGCAGTAGGAAGGAAAGGGGGCCCCCCTCCTCCTCCCCGTCGCACCTCCCCCACCCGATACGGAAGAGGTGAGCTGAGAACATTAACATCTTTAGTGCGGAGTTATGCACGCCCATAGCTGAATAGAATAGCCCGGTTTGAGGCAAAATAAAACGTGAAATAAGTGCGTCGTCATTGGATGGAAAGGGTCAAGGAATAAGAAATCCTCGCACATCCGAGAGGGTTCGGGAGGGCGGAAGAGGTTTGTGGGGACTGCAAGCGAGGAATTTTAATTTTGTTTTATTTCTGATGGATGACCACGGACATTTTTTTTTTCTGTAAGGATTTTGGGTTCGTACAGGAATGTCGAGATTGTTTCTGTATCGGAGCAGAGGTTATGCGGATTATTTATTTGCAGTAATTATTACCAATCACATTTTCTTTTCTTTTTTCGTTATTTGTCGTTGTGGCACGACGTTCATTTCGATCGCGCTTCACAGCACGTGGACACGCGATAAAATCCAGCGACTTTGTGCAGGCGCCTGCTTCTTCCTGCCATGGCACCCCGAGCACATAGGGCAAAGGTGACAGATTCGGTCGCACCCTGAGGTATTTCCCACCCTGTTGGTGATGACATCACACGTTCGACAATCACTGGCGGCGGCCACGCGCAGTGAGGGCGGATCGTACGCGGACGCCTCTGCAGTAGGGGTGGGGCGGTGGTGGCCGTTTGCAGGTTTACGCTTTGCTGCTGCTGTCGGAACGGACCGAATGCCCTTTCCCCCTTGCTGCCTGCCTGCCTGCCTGACGCTGCTGCAGCAGAGCAGCTGGTTTGGGCCGGGCCCAGGCGCAACGCACCCTTGTCGCATTTCGACAAGGGGAGGGGAGTGGGCGCCACGGATATGGACGGGACAAGTACCCTGGCGACATCCAGAGTACTCATAAGGACAAGTGTGCCAACACCCGATACGAAAGGAGACAGTAGAGATGGGCTACAACTCCCTCGTGACCGAGAGGGCGGCACGGAAAAAGGAAGAAATAACCTGTCGGTAACCGGAAAAAAATAGATGCTCCCCCCCCCCCCATCAATTCGGAAAAGGTCGGCCCTCGACCCAGATGCACTCTCTGTCTTGGGCAAGCAGCATGAGGACCAGCCTCCAGGCAGACCTCTCCACTTCGGGGATCATCGTTCATCCGAATGAAGATTGCCTATGGTTGGGCTTGAACGAATTTGAACTTTCCATAGATACGATGGTCCCTATTCAAGGGTGCTAACGCCACACGTGACACTGACACGTGACAAGTCATCCCCTTGACGATGACCAGAGAATAAAAACTTGCACAGAAGCTAGTTGGTCTTATTGTGTACAATCACACCTTCCCAGAAAGATAGGTCGTATGTTTGAAAAAAAAAAAAAAAATCTCTAAAAACTGATCAGGATAAGCGTTGCTATCGACTTCTATATTGTTGTTGTTTATCTATTATCATCAACATTATTGAATACTGCGTGTGCCAATGACCCTTTCCCAATTGAAAGGGAAGTGCCTATCTATCTACCTCTCTGTCTATCTTGCAAGACCACCATAGCCAGGTACCCGCTATTGGCAAACACTTTGACTGTGCATAATTTTTTTTTTCAAGTAAAATCACGACCCGAATTATACCATAAATTATGACCTAAATTGACCTAACTGGTTTCTACCTCTAGTGTTGGAATCTCTATTTAGCGAGTCGATAGTAACCTAGTGTCCACACAAAAATCACCCAGAAGCATCCCATTGTCGAAGGTTTTGAACGAGTAATTCTGTACAGAATGTGTCCATGGAAACGACAGATTTCGTGATGCGGTAAAATTCAGACACGTCGAACCTAAACATGGTCACTGGATCGTCGTCCCAAAACGAGCACTGACCCCGTTCTCGGTGGACCTACTGCAACAAGCGCGCGGCGATAACGCGCGCTTAGCAACGCCAAGAACCTCAGAAGCTGTCGTCTCATCAGAGTCATTTCGTTAGAGCCTGTCAAGAATCTTCACGAGTCTACTTCGTTTTGGTGTGCGCGCGTGTACACACACACACACACACACACACACACATACACAAACGGGACCTCACGAACGTTGTTCCTTTCTTGTATACTACAGTTTGGTAAATGCATCCACACGCGCGCGCGCCCGCGCACACACACACACACACAGACAGACACACATGTGCACGCATACACTGCACACGCGCAAGCACGCATAAATACACACACATATGCAGACGCGCACACACATACACACACGCGCGCATAAACACAAGCTCACACGTGAATATATAAAATGAAATCATATGCATAGCTGCGAACATCAGAATAACATTCAGCTGCTTGACGTAAATTGACGGCCAAAACTCGATCACACAATGCACAATGCCCCAGTTTGGAGTACACTGAAGTGATGTGGAGCACACACCTGGGAAAATGATGCAGCCAAGCTTCAAGAATCTCAACGAGACATCACGATAAAAGTACCAGAGCTGTAAGGAATTGCATACGAGAGAAAAAGGGTTAAATATGCAAAAGATATAGACACTGAGGAAAAAACAAACAAACAAACAAACAGGTAGAGAGAGATACAATCTATTTGTATTGGTATGTCAATGAGAAATAGGTCATACAGAAGACTACAGAAGGCCCTAGGAAATAAAATAAAGAACTGCTTCTTAAACAGAACAATGGGTAAATAGGCTCAAGGAATAAGACCTAAACTATAAAGAATTCTATGAAGAAATATGACCCAAGGAGGAAAAGAGAAATGGCAAACGGAAAGGTCAAGAGGTACGATTGCATCAGGTGGGGTGAGAGGGGGAAATCACAAAACCAGAAAAAGCAGCGGTGGAACTTAGAAACAATTGCATTGCACTGTTGGTTTAACGAACAGACGTGCGTGGCGGAGAGAGAGAGAGAGAGAGAGAGAGAGAGAGAGAGAGAGAGAGAGAAATGGACATTTTGGAGAGCTCGTTGAGGAAGGGTCATGTAGCCTCGACCACCACTGACAGGGTTCAAAGCAAACAATAGTCACTTTTATTCAATTAATTGCAAATGTGGAATTCTGTCGTTACTACTTTCCTGTGAAACTCAACTATATAAGTCAATTTATGTTCACATACAGTACACTGTGCATTGTGAATGTGTGTGTACGTACGTGTGTCATTCACCATGGTCTTGGATCACGAGTTAGACTCGTGATCGACAGTTATTTCCCTCCCAGAAGAGAGCTCATATATAACCGATCTATGGGTGGGCGTACGTACATGTGTGTGTGTACATGTGTACGTTTGTGTGTGAATGTGTGTGTGAGTGAATGTGTGTGTGTGTGTAGTATACAGACACATGTATTTGCCTTGTTTTACCTAATTGTAATATACAGGAAAGAAGCTGTGCACTTGAGGTACAATGTTTTTTGTTCCTCGATCAGACAGTCATGACTTGATTTAAGAACCTTTGTTGGTCAGTCCATAGACTGATAAACCTGTACGGGATTTTGTTTCTTGATGCTCTTCATACACGTGGTATTTTTTTTAAACTCGTTTCATCATATGACCTCGTGATGCCCTCCGGTCCCAAACCGTGTGTGTGTGTGTGTGTGTGTGTGTGTGTGTGTGTGTGTGTGTGTGTATGTATGTATGTATATGTGTGTGTCTTTGTCGCACTTGCATCTGCGTACGCAGAATTGCGTGGGTGTTTTTTCCAAGTATTTATATTTTTTCATGTGGTTATAGAATCCTAATGCATGGATATGGGATTTCAAAAAGTCTTTTCCAGGTACAAGTTTACCACAAAGCGTACCACTGGCAAATAATGTTAGAACGTGAGCAACATTTGATTGACGTGCATAGTGGAAATGGGTCACTAGGGACACAGAATTCCAGGTCTGAATATCTCAGTGGGTCAAGGACGTTTCCAAGGTCTTTAGGGTTCTATGTCAGTAACTTGTTATGCATTTGATGTAATATTGTAATTTCCAGAAGAAATATATATGTTACACTCGTTTCCTTGAAAGATTACAACGTTCTTCTTGCTTGTTCACCGACAGCTGTCGGAGACAAGCCAGATGAGAAAATCGATAGGCAAGGCAAACCTCACCAGTAGCTCAAAAAGTTACGTAGAAAAGAACACCGTTTGACTGGGCATTAAAAGAACACAATTAATATATCTTGTTAACGTTTCAAAACAAATTACACACACGTAGCTTTTGCATACGATTACATAAACTGACAAACTGAAATGATGTTAATGTTGAACGTACGCCGGGTGACATTCAAAACGGGCGGCGAGGGGAGAATGCGCGGTGGAGCTGCGCAGTGAGGGGACGCCGTAACCGTTTGCGCAGGGTGGCACAAGGTCGTTTAGAGGAGAACTCGAGACATAATATAGACTCGACTGTGCTTGGCAGAGCCACCAGCCGCCCTCTCGTCGCCGGACACGCAGGTAAGGCTTCGTCCCGGTTCAGGGACTTTGGGAGGGTTGATATTTGTTTTGTTACTACGTAGTATAAGTGGATAGCGTTTATTTTCAAGGAAATAAGTGTAGCCAATCTGTCCGCGTCGTGTTTTTAATCGAAATGAGCCTTACGATCTTTGTGAAATCAGCTGATACGTGCGACTTGCAGACGACAACCGGTCTCTTTATTCATGAAGGCGAATATACTTCAAGCGTTTGCATTTGATTGGAACCTTCTGTTTTCCTACAGTGATAAAATTAATTTAAAGGATTTGGTAATGATTATGTGATCAGTGGTATGCAGTTGTATCAAACTTTCTTGCATTGCTTCAAAACGTCAGTGAAGCGACAATTGGAGATGTTTAGTCGGTGTACGAAGGTCCAAATGGTATTCAGTGCTTTAGTGCATTGCAATCGACGCTCCCCTTCTCTTCTCACAGCCGAATAAGTTTATTAGATAATTTCACAAGATGACAGTAGATGTCAGTGAAATGCTCCTATTTTTTTCTCTCGGCATTGCTAGTCAGTTTTAGCTATCGATCTGTATTGTGTTTTGGTAGAATAAGTTTATTTTCCCCGAAATTGAGCTGTGGCAAGTCGATTTTAGACCTTTAGGGACTTTTATGGCTTAGTGGTAGCGCTGGCGTAGGATCCGTTGCCTTATCTCCTCAGGTACGCGGTAAAGACCAGAAACGTACATGGGGATACTAGGTTACTAGTGTTACTGCAAGCCAGCCAGAGAGCAAATGTTGCGCCACGGTGTGCCGGTGACGAGCCCCCGTCGAGGCTCAAATTCAGGAGCAGGTGTGGCTTCCGGAGGCAGACACGATCAGTGCTGCCCAGCTCGCTCCCTCTCTTCGCAGCCGAACAGCTGATTTGCCCGGAAGTTTTGATGTTTATATTACGTACAGATTTCTTAAAATTTTGTGTTTGTGCGTGTGTCCTCACGCATGTCAAGCACGCATATCTATGTAGAAACCCTCTCATCAATCCACCTCTCACAATATATCACACACAGCCCACCATAGGCAACAAACAGTTTCAACAGAATTCTACCCACACATCTCCATCTACGTCACAATACTTTCATACAAAACAAGCAATCCTTAATAGACCACCAAAATCGGTATTTCACCAACCCCGGCAAGCAGAGATCACAAACAAACAATACAAACATATAACCAGCCTTGAGGCAACGTATAGCAATTGCGTTGATGCAACCACCACACAGACTCCGAGTACCTTACTCTGTTATTGTCGCACACGCAAGGTATCCTGGCAGTAACAAAATATCGTCCCTGTGGGCTGAACCGGTGGCCGCCGTAGCCAGTTTCCTTCGAGAGGGAACAGGGACAACGGACAAATGGATGCGTTTGTTCTATCTCTCCCCCCTACTCTCCCTTTATCCCCCTCCCCTCCTCTCTCTATCTCTCTCGGGTGTGTGTGTATTTACCTTGTTGTATTTTACGGGAAAAGGAGCTATGCTCGTGGTGTCCCGTCTTCATATCTCATTTTATCTAAACTATTTTTAAATTCATGTATTGTCTTTGCACACACCACTTTCTCATTTAACTTGTTCCAACTGTCTATTACTCTGTGAGGAAAGCTGTTCTTTTTCAGATCTCTTCTATAGCTGTCTTTCTTGATTTTCTTTCCGTGCCCTCTTGTATTTCTATCATCCCATTTTATCAGATTCTCTCTATCAATAATTTCTATGCCTTTCATGATTCTGTAAATATCTATCAAATCTCCTCTCTCTTTTGTGTGTGTGTGTGTGTGTGTGTGTGTGTGTGTGTGTGTGTGTGTGTGTGTGTGTGTGTGTGTGTGTGTGTGTGTGTGTGTGTGTGTGTGTGTGTGTGTGTGTGTGTGTGTCACCCGATGTGATTCATTCATTGTGCGTTGGAGGGGAAATTTGTTTCCTGTCTTTCACCGACGGAGAGAAAAAAGAGGCAAAAGACGAAGAGTGGAAGAGGGGTATAGGCAAAGGTAGATAAAGTGATGTGGGCGGCGGGAAATAGATGTATGGGTGGAGAGGAGGGACATGGTGGTAGTGGGCGGAGGGAGAGGGAGAGGTGGGTGGGGTGGGTGTGGTGTGGTGAAGGTGGGTGGAAGAAGAAAGTAAAATGGACGGAAGGAAAAAGGTGGAAGGGGGAGGCAAAGGAAGATGGACGAAGGGAGAGGGGTGAAGGAAAATGTACGAAGGGAGATGAGTAAAGGAAAAGGCGGAGGAAAGAAGAGGTAATGAAAGGTGGGGGAGATGGGGAGAAAGAGGAATATATACTAAGGGAGAGGGGAAAAGGTAGACGGAAGGAGTGAAAAAGGTGTAGAGGCGGATGGTCGGAGAGAAGTAGAGGGCGGTCGATGTAGGGAGAAAAGGGAAAGATGGACGGAGGTTGGGGGGGGGGCAGATGTGGATGAGGAAAGAACGAGAGGGAGAAGGGTGGCACGGTTGGGGTGGGGTGGGGTGAGGATGGACACTAGGGCTGGCAATAAATAGCAACAAAGGAAAAATAAAATCTGCCTAAAGGCTCAGGTGCCATGCTCCTGTGTAGCTTGTGATTAGGTTCCAAATTTGGTGTTGTGTATGAAGTGACGAAGTGTTGTGTGCCGGCTTTAGTTTGCCGGTATATCTTTAAAATAACAGGATACGCAGAAGGCTCTTCACTGTAATCGAAGCAATCTATTACCCTGTGTGAAAACGGTTTGTTCACATTTATACGTTCTCTGTGTACGGTACCTCTACCACTAATTCGTATAAGTCCCTTATGCCAGACCATTTGGCTAACTGGATATAAGCGGTGCTGTTTCAAGGTGTGCATGCAGCGAGCAACTGCATGTCACCTTTGGGCGACGGGCGGGTCATGTAGTGTCAGATGGAAAATAAGATGGCGACGTCCACCCAAGGTCGCTCAAGGTGACCGGGACGAAGGGTGAGGTTAAAGGGGGAGGTGGAAGAGGGGTGGGGTTGTACAGTATACTGCACCCCCCCCCCACACGCAATAAAAGCCTCGTGATGATACAAAACATTAAAAGTTAACACTATAAAAACATAATGACGGGTTATCGAGATTGCGCAGATCCCTGTGTTAGAAAAGCGTAGTGACTAAAACATACTCGGGGTTCAGCTTGTATAGAAGAAAAAAAGCTATGCAACGTATTGAGGGAATAACTAGAGGGAATAAAGGCTAGGTTTCTTTGGCTACAATGGCAACGGTTGTGCTTCCGCTCATCAGAATACGCAACGTATTTTTGTAATACAGCACGTTGGGATCTTAGCCGAACGCACCAGGGCTATGTTGTTGTTTCTTGAATCTCGAGATATCCTATCTCGTGTACTTGGTCATATAATTGAATTTGAAGACTATAAAACCTCATGATATGTGAAAGAAATGTTGGAAGAGTGCATCTGCCAAGAGAGCGAGTCACGGTTCTATCGATTCCTAGACGTCACAGCTGGACTGCCTTCATAACGCATGTTCGTTTCTTTTTTCTCCTTAGTTTGTATGCGAAACGCACGTAGACAGTATGTTTTCCGTGAAGAGTAGGAATTTGTTGCATTTTGAATCATCTGTCGACTTGGCAACACAAACACTGATGCAGTGGAAAATAATTGCGCAGCCCTGGGTTATTGATCTAGCAATTTTTATCATTAGCTCGAGCAAATTTTTTATCATTAGCTGAGCAAATTGGAAGAGGAGGCAGGTAAACAGATTTTATATTACAGGCACGAATGATGTTGCACTGATTGCATCGACATTTTTATGTAGAGGTTTCAATTTTAGACACCCATAGTATATTGCCATGCCGTTATCATAGTAAGGCAATTACTTTGAAGAAGAATGATAAAAAAAATCTTGTAACTTCAGGTGTCAAGTGCAAATGTGAGTCGATATAGCCTTAAATTTACTCGAACCCGTCCTAGTTTTGTAGTGTGGAGACTACTGGATAGATGTCTCAAGATGTGAAGAGCTGTTTTTGTAACTGTTGGAGCAGATAGCAAAGCGGGTTCTGGGTTGTTTGGCATCACGGGGGATTTTTGTTGTAGGCAGACTACGCTGTTGAACTACCTTGTCACCTTAGAGGGCTGATTTTTTTTAAACTATAATTTTAGTGATTTATTGCACAATGATTCGTTGTAATTGTATTGTTCAGTGACGTCTTCATGCACAGGTTCTACAGTGACAACTTTCACAGTAATGCATCTCGTGTAGATTTTTTTCTACATTCGTCGAAGATGACATGTTCAGCTACGAGAGCCAGGATCATGAATGTAACCGAGTTTTTTCTGAAAGTAGACATCCTCGTTTACAACTGTTTGAAACGCCAAGCTGAGAATAGGTTCTTAAAAAAGCATTATGCAAAGTATGTCCTTTGCAATTGTTTGTATAAACACTGCAAACCATTCCTGACACGGGCAAATCTGTGTTTTGTTCGAAAGATGCGTGCTCAGCGTGACGTCACGTGCTTGCCCACATTCGCCTGCGGTGGCATAATAAGTTGATTGAACTGGAGGACACCCTGTAAGTAGCATGGTGCAGCTAGTAACTGCTGCGTTGCATAGGATTGATGGACATAGAATTAAGGTATTTTCTGCTGTAGAGGTGCAATTAATGTACTCTTGCACAAAGAACTCCAGTAAAGATCCCAAGTTCATTTGAGCTAACTGCAGTGCACTACTTGTTATCCTAGTGGTGGCAAGCTGAGGACGTGTGAAGAATAAATGGCTTCGAAATGATGTTGTCGACAAGGGGTTGAATCTGCAAGGTAGAGGGTATCGAACGAGAGGAGACCCACGGTTATTTGGTAAAGAAAATGTAAATGAAGTTTACTGTAGACACGTCAGGCAGGGAGATTATTCTACCATATCTGCTTAACAGAAAGTTTGGGGATGGGAGAAATGGAAAATGGAGACGTTAGAACAGGGATGGCAACATGAAATATGAACTGAACAGGACGAGGGATGAAATAAACGGGTGGCAGTCGAATTCCGCACCCATACAAAAGCCATTCGTTGACCCTCCACTCTTGACACCTTGTTCAACACGTCACTGAAGTAAAAGGCAATGTAGCAGACCCAACGCTTCAACAGCAGGGCCCAATGGCTTCATTATATGGCGACCCCATTAGACCCACTCGAGAAATATAGAGCAAACACGAAGGAATCCTTTCATGCCGCGTTATTTCTCCATCTGTTTACAACCGCACTTGATTTTACCCGTTTTTTCACTCTACCTTGCATGACGAGATGTTTAGTGAGCAATTCACATGAGAAATAGATGTGTAAGTGAATCGTCCGCCTACTGGAAATTCCATACGCGACCAAGGGCGACGAGAGTGGAATATTGACAAGCACGGTGTCTCGGTCGATGGAAATCCCACCCAGGCCGTGTTTCTTGCTTTGACTAAAATTGTCTGACCTCTACATTGGAAAGGATGATAATGCCCCTAACATAATTTATCGATATTATATATATCAAGTGCATGAATTCGTATGCGTAATGTCAAACGAATTAAAATGTCTTAATTTGAATAGCAGGAAGACCTCGCTTACGTCTAACCTTCCCAGAACATTTCAACAGTAACATTCGTATAGGTTTAATATATCGTTACTCGTCATTCTGCTTATCAGTAAATGACACCAAGGAAATTTTACAATTGGAGATTCAAAAACAAAGAAGTTTTTTCCTTTTCAACGGTTGATAACAATCCACTGTGCGACCCGACTCCCCGATCGTTACCGGTGTCTGCTATTTATTCCGGCGGTTCGTGCACATCGTAATGCGCAAGTGGCAATTTTGGCCGCACCATGAACTTTATACTTGTTGTAGCACTACTACTGATACGGAGCGTTATCCAGTGAATATCTTGCAATAGTTCGCCGTGTCGAGAGCATAAGAGGAAAGGACAATTCCTCAGGGAAACCAACAACTACTTATTTTAATGTCCAAACACAATAGGCAAAGGTGGCTGTAAATGACTTAGCTTAAGAAACTCAAGAGAAAATTACGCCCTAATTCTGACGAAGATGCAAAATGTTAACCACGTTTTTATTGTTTTCGGTGTTTCCTCAACACCTAATATAGAACGTAGCTTACCCACGTTATGATGATGGAACAATAGTGACTGTATGGTCTAGTTTACTTCCAATCACTGTCAACGGTGGGTAAAAGTGGATTAGCTGGCTTTAATTTTTGAATAGTAGCGATATTTGTAGGCGTTGGAGATTCGCTAGTCTTGTTTATGAATGCGTTTTTACAAGACTGATCACAGATCGTATATCGGTTCTGTGCATGCAGGCCCTGTGCCCAGTGGTTAGCAGTTGTCATCATTGTCACGAGACTCTGTGCAAGTGGTAGGCACCAGTATCCAATACTATTGGCCAGCCACAAACGCGGGTACTTCTTACATGCGGCTAGCAGATGAGAAAATATTAGAATTAACTCTGGTCAATTAACGTATCAAAATGGCGTCAATACACCGGGTGGTGTAATACGAAATTCGCCATTTTAATCAGACTGAGCTAACCAATTAAACATTGTTTATTGATATTATAGTTGCCCTGGGTCAGAAGCGACACTGCTTCTGACCCAGGGCAGTGGACAAGATGCAGGGAAGACCAGTCATCCAGGAGGTGCGAAGATGAGAGGGAGGGAAGAGGGTGGAGCGGAGTGGAGTATGTAGGGGATGGAATGGGTGGGAGTGGTTTCTGTGCCTTTTTTCTTTTATATACCTCCCGTGTAAGGGGGAAACAGCTTTTGGTATATGTATGTATATTTTTTTAAATTGAGCTTTTATCTGTTCACAGCTCCTCCATCATGACGACCTACTTCAGCTACCCCGCCCCCGAACTCCGCCAGGAGCTTCGTCGCATTGCCAATGCCATTGTCGAACCAGGCAAAGGTATCTTGGCTGCTGATGAATCCGTGTCGACGATGGGCAAGCGTCTGGCCGACATCAACGTAGAGAACACCGAGGAACACCGCCGCAAGTACCGTCAGCTTCTCTTCACCAGCGACGCCGTAAGTCAAGCCACTACAGTATTGTGTAACAAGACTGACAATGTTGAATTGACAGAAGTGTTGACATGAGTGTGGAACAGTTTGGGTAGTTTTATTTTTTATATACAACTTTTTTAATATATATATTATATAATGTATGTATATGTATTCATTTTTTTATTTTGTTTATTTTCTTATTTTTGCAGTGTGTCGCCAACAACATCTCCGGTGTCATTCTGTTCCACGAGACCCTCTACCAGAAGGCTGACGATGGTACTCCTTTTGTTAAGCTCATCAAGGACAAGGGCATCATCCCAGGCATCAAGGTTGACAAGGGTATCGTCCCTCTCATGGGCTCCGAGGGCGAGAGCACCACTCAGGGTCTGGATGACTTGTCCCAGCGTTGTGCACAGTACAAGAAGGATGGCTGTGACTTCGCCAAGTGGCGTTGCGTGCTCAAGATCGGCAAGAACACCCCCAGCTACCAGGGAATGTTGGAGAATGCTAACGTCCTTGCACGCTATGCTTCCATCTGCCAGATGAATGGCCTTGTCCCCATTGTTGAGCCTGAGGTTAGTTGGGATGGGCTTACTGTAGTCTGGCAATATTACCTAGGATGGTGCTCAATCTTCTCCATGTCACAAACCTGTTCTCAAGGATTGTTGTGACAGAGCCCCATAGGATTTGCCAGTGTACAAACTTTAGAAATGTTGTTGATTAAAAGTTCTATCTAGTTAGGAGTCTAACATTGGAGATATGAGGAGCTATGGCTCATATCAGTAGAGTTTAATGTGATTGTGGTGATCAAGTTATCATAGGGTTGTTCATCAGTTATTTGTATGTTTATTCATTTATTATTTGTGTACTTGGTTATTCATTTTATATTTCTATTCCTTCAGGTGCTTCCTGATGGTGAACATGATTTGGATCGTGCCCAGAAGGTGACAGAGACTGTCCTTGCTTTTGTCTACAAGGCTCTCAATGACCACCATGTGTACCTTGAGGGCACTCTTCTCAAGCCTAACATGGTCACTGCTGGTCAGTCCTGCCCCACCAAGTTTACCCCTGAGGAGGTGGCCAAGGCTACCGTGCAGGCCCTGTCCCGCACCATGCCTGCTGCTGTTCCTGGCGTCACCTTCCTGTCTGGTGGTCAGACTGAGGAAGAAGCCACAGTTCATTTGGATGCTATCAACAGGTGCACTGATGCTAAGAAGCCTTGGGCTCTTACCTTCAGCTATGGTCGTGCTCTGCAGGCATCTGTGCTCCGAGCTTGGGGAGGCAAGGATGAAAATGTCAAGGCTGGCCAGGAGGAGCTCATCAAGAGGGCGAAGGTACGTGCTTTTGCTAACAAGTCCTTTTTCAGATAGTACCTTGTCATAGTGAGAAATGAGGGGGCGAGGAGGAGAATGGGGCTGAGAAAAAGAGATGGGAGATAGGGTTGATGAAGGAGTATTGAATGGTTTGGATACATGGAAAGAATGAGTGAAAGATTAATATTAGAAATGTGGAAGGCAGACGTGGATGGAGTGAACAGGAGGGGGCAACCAAAGATGAGATGGATGGATGGGGTGAAAAGGGTGTTGAGCAAGAGGATGTCTGAAGAAGGGAGAAGACAATAGATAAGGGTGAGTTCGAGAATGGCTGTGTATGAACGATACTCTGATGAATGGAAGGGACTGGGTTAGGGATGGGGGGGGTTAAGGAATTATGTATGAATGATATTTTGACACGGCCTGAAGGAATTTCTCCCCATCTTTAACGTTTCTTCTTAAAGCAGCCTTGCTGTGGATGTGCTGTCTTGCTTCTGAGCCAGTACATTGGGCAAGATGCTTGGGATGATGCACCATCCATGAGCCAAGATAGGAGGGACAGGGGTTGGTGAATGGAATTGGAATGGGTGAGGATGAGATGGTTGGGAGTGGAATTATGCTTTGACTTTGGCTACCTCCCCTGTAAGAGGGAAAAAGCCTTTGGTGTATGTATATGTATGTACCTTCTCTTGGTGCATATAAAATGTATCTAAAAGTATTCATTGGGCCATGAAAGAGTAGAGCCTATTTTAATGTCTTTAAATGTTTCTCAGCATAAGATCAACTTGCAAACCTTGGGCTAACTGCTGCTTCTGATTTCAGGCTAACGGCGAAGCATCCCAGGGCAAGTATACGCGAGGCTCTTGCCAAGGCTTTGCTGCAGCCGCTGACCTGTTCGTCAAGGACCACGTGTACTAAGCACCCCGATGCAGCAATCCATAGGTTTAAGACGTTCACTATCTACACTGAAACCAAATCAAGTCATCTTTGTTGATTCGCTATGTAGTTGGCGGAAACATGTCACGGGGGGCTGTCATTATTCCAGAAAGAAACTTGTACATCAAATAGAATGAAAAGGTTATGGTTGCATAGAGCAACAAGCTTGATAGTTAAATTTATTTTGTGCAGTCATTAAATCGATACTTGATTCACGTAGGAATCGTCTCCCTTAACTTGTACGTAATTCTACAGGACTACTACCTGTACTCGCCCTAGAAGCTTGTGTGTCGTAGCTTGTTGGCTCAGGCGATTCTATTCATTTTAGCAGGGGTAGAATGGCTGTAATTGTCCCACAGGCCTAGCTAATGCCAGGGATCAGCTCTTCACTTTGATCCTGCTTTTACCCAAAATCTGTTTTCTTTAGTCATCCTGGATACAAGTTTAGGGCCGACAGTATGGCCTGCACAGCAGTTAGCTGAGGGCGGTGAGCAGAAGCAAGCAAAAGACAGTGGTGTGGTGAGCCTTGGGGCCGAGGTGCCCCCTGTGCACCCGTCCGGGGCCGGAGGTTACCCACATGTGCACACATGTACATTGCTGAGTTACACTCCTGCAGCGCTACTAGGCAGGCAATGTTGCCTCATAATACCTAATCTGAAGATCCTTGTGACTGCAGTGGCTCGTGTGGCTGGCCACCGGCCAGGACTGCACAGCCGCTCTGCCCACTGCTTACCCGTGCCGACTGGCATGTCTTGTGATCAGTATATATATTTTCTTTTTTCATTTGTAAATGTGCTCGTAAGTCTATATGATGTATAAGTTGTACCATATAAGATGCTAAACATAAGATGTTAACACTGCACTGGTGTATTATTGATTCCCTTCATTTCACCATCTTCCTTTGTTGAGTTAATGATAAACAAAAAGCTTGCCTCAGTTCTCTTGCAAGAGACCTATAGCTCCTAGGGAACAGGCAACAACCACCAAATAAGCCTGCAAATCTCAGTGTGTTGTCTGGGTTTTGCTTGGGTGGGTTAGGTAGTATAGAGATTCATTGTTTCCTATGATGGTTGCATCTGGGGTAGTTTGTTTCTGTATGCAGGTATATCATGTGTTGGAATAGTTTTATTGCTGGAGGGTGAGGAACAATTGTGCTAGTGTGGTTTTACTTCTCTTGGTATTTTTCTTTAGAGTTAATCTCTTGAGGGATTTGACGGCACAGGGAGTTTGATGGATGGTCTTCAAAAGCTTGTTTTACGATCAGTGAAAAAGAGTATTTGTATGGATGCATTGTGTGGTGTAGGTTGTGGATATTTGAATGCAATACTTTTTATTCAATTTGGTTATAGTTGTCATGTAATGAGGGTGGGTAGGATTAAGAGTTGTAAAAAAAAAAGTACCAATCATTTTGTTCTTTGGGGAGGATTTTGATTTATGTAGATATTTTAATGAGGAAGTTTTCGTACATCCTGTTATTTCCATTGCTTTTTGTACAGTCTGTTTTGTTTACCATTAGGAACCATGCTGTGGACATGTAATGAAATGTGGTTCTCAAATGTCATGAGTGATCCCACTAACCAAAGCCCATACATGCTACAGATCTTGGTATGTTGATTTTCACTTGGGTGGATAGAAGGACATAGGTATTAAAATTAAGGCCCAATATTTTACGATAGTTTGATAATGGAAGGGTTTGGCTATGGGTCTCTGATTCAGGGTTGCGATTTGCAAAGGTGAACACTTTGGTGTTGTGCTCTGGAGCTAGTGTGAGCAGATCACTTGTGAAGTGATCTTTTAACCAAAGATATTTGGTTGTTTGGGTTACTCTACATTGTCTACCCTTTAAGTTTTAGCTATTTCTTACTGTGGAAATCTGATCTTTTTTGGATAGTAATTGTCAGGAGACTAACAAACTGTTCCCACCATAATTGCTATTTCTAGTGAAGTTTTCTCACCAAATCCTTCCAGCATTTGTGAGGTTTGTGAGAAATGTGCTGGTAAAGTTTACCTAAATCCACATTGGTTAGGGGAAGAGGGTAGAATGAAATTTTTTCAATCAATCTTTCCACCTACTTGGATATTTACCTAGTTGTATTTTACGGGAAGGGGAGCTACGCTTGTGGTGTCCCACCTTTGTATCTTGCAGTGTCCAGTTTGCTCTTAAACTCATGAATGGTTTTTGCACACTTTTGTCCAGTTTGTTCCAAGTGTCTACTACTGTGGAAAACTGTTCTTCAGATCTCTTCTATAACTGTTTTTTGAGTTTTTTTCAATGTCCCCTTGGAAAGAAACTAAAAAAACGTAGTTACGGAGGATAGTAATTGAGGTCAGTCTGTAGGATGACAGGTTTTCTGGTGGTTTGTTTTCTTTTAATATGGGTACAGTCTCTTTTCCAGATTACTGAAACTTTGTTGTGTAAAGACCATTTATTAGACCCATGAAAGATTGGAACTGATGCTTGAGGGAAGTAATCATAGTGGAGAACAGAACCAGATGAGTGGCTGGAAAGTGTACAAGGCAGGAAAGAATGGAGAAACTTTTAAAAAGTTATGGATCATAAGCCTCAAAGTCTAGTAAATTGTAGTTCAAAGTATGACTCAAGACCTTTATTGTATTTAACCACTACGGTATGGTGATGCCTATGTAGGCATCATGAGGCGCAAGTGTACATGATGCCGGCATCAGCGTCTTGATTAATATTTTTTTTATTTTTTTTTATTATAGGTTTATTCAACAATATTAAATACAATTAGACATACATATATACATTTTTTTTTTTTTTTTTTTTTTACAAAATTGGTAGTTGAAAAGGGAGAGCAAGAAGCAAAGCTTATGGGGAGTTGCTCTCCCTTAAGGAAAAAAATTATTCTTATTTATTTATTTTTGTTACATGTCAGTATGGTACATACACATCTACACACATATATACACGCATACATGCATATACATATATACACACACACAATGACATGCGTCACGACGTCCGCTAACTCCGACCTCTAACTCCGACCTCACGTAGAAATCGGGGGCACGAGCGAGCATCGCAACTTGTGGGGGTCAGGTGAGAGGTGAGAGGTCAGGTCGATTGTTGACGGGACGATAATTGCTTAATGCGCAGATCTGGGTCACCGTGACCTGCTGGAATAGAAAAAAAAGAGCGGCAGACTTGGGCAGTGCATGACAGTTTCTCCATGAATACAACCATGAAATGGACCTGAAGTGTTCAATATACTAATACTTATAGATTAAAGACTTTTTTAAGTATCGTTTGAATGATGATAAACATTTTGTCTTAGGTAAATCCTTTTCCAGTTTATTCCATGTGTTAACACCTATAATAGATAAGCATTGGCTTTTTTTGGTTCTGTATTGGTTTTTGGTTCTGTATATTTTTTTTGTGGTACATGAGCCCCCCCCCCCCCGGTTTCTGAACTAGTTTGATCACGTTTTCTGTGTTTATTGTTACTCGGAGTAAAAGAGAAGGGTAATACAGCAGTGACTTTATATTTTATAATGCGAGTAGTGTGATTAATGGTACATATGGCAGCCAATGCTGCACACGAGAATTTGACTCTTACTGAAGTGGTTAAATTAGTGTTTTAGATAGATGTTTGAAATCTTATCTGGAACATCTGCATGGGATATATATATAAATAATTTCTTTTTTCCCTTTTATATCTTTGTTGGAAGGTCATACAATGGAGTTCCTCATGGTACAATACTTCATGCAGAAAGAATTAAGATAAATGGGTAAACTAATGGGTGTTGGATGGGTGAAGGGAATGTGTATGCCTATAGTTAAGTTGGTTGGAAGTTTATATTAAAGGTCTGTGTTAATGTCGGTACTGTATTTTGTACTATTTATTTTTCTGTACCTGATGTACTTGTTATCTTTTATAATCTTATTTCTTCTGGTATCAAATAGGTGAAATGCGGGCAACTTGTACACTTAGGTTTTCTGTATGGTGTTTTTGGACTGGGTATCTGCCAGGGTTGTTAAGGGTTTAACTTAATTAAACTGAGCTCTTGATTCTGGTTCTATTGTTAGGGGTCCTGCATTTGTCTGAGTTTATATACTTTCATGGGTCATTTCTTTGTTTTTTATGTACTGTTTTTGTCAAGGACTGCAGGTTCATAAATGGTAAATTGATACAGGGAAGAAATCATCATGTTAATAGTAGATGATGAGGTCTTTGAAGAGGACTCACCTCAGGCAGAAATAATGAATAAAGGTTTCCAATTGATTTTCACAAGAGGATAATTTTTTGGAGAAAAGCAAGGGGAGCAAATAACCAGGTTTAGCAGATATAAATGTAGAAGTGAGGGAAGTGCTCAATCTCCAGGGATCATTAGCTGTGACAAAATCCTCATAACCTGATGGAATCTCAAATTGGATAGTTAAAGAATGCAGGAAAACTCGCAGACAAATTCCAGTCTTATCACACGTTCCTTGAGATAAGGCATTGTGCCACTTGACTGGAAAAGAGCAAATGTAGTGCAAACTCACAAAGGTGGAAACATGGAAACATCACTAAATTATAGGCTAGTATCACTACTCAGAACAACAGTGAAATTATGTGAAAGACTGATGGACCAAATATCCTGAAAATATGAACATTCTGACAGTCTGTTAAGCTTCAGATCTGGAAGGATGTGTGCCAAACCTTTTAAGCTTTTACTCAAGAGTGACTGATGTGCTGCAAGAGAGGGGTGGCTGGACTGCATGTACCTATAACTAGAAGACATTTAATAAAGTACCTCAGTCAATTTATGTGAAAACTGGAGCATGTTGGCGCACTGAGAGGCAAACTGTTATGGTTTGAAGACTTTGAAAGATACATGAGGACTGTAGTAAAAGACAAGATGTAAAGCCAGAGAGCAGTAACAAGTGGAGTTCCACAAGGTTCAGTCCTTGCACCAATAATATTTCTTGTCTGTTAATGACATGATGGAAGGAACAACAAGCTATGGCAAGATTTTTGCAGATGATACAAAAATCATGAGGAGTGAAAAATGAAGCGGATAGTAGAATACTGCAAAAAGACCAAGATACTATTTTTGCATGGAGCCAAGAATTGGAAATGAAGTTCAATACCAAAAAATGCAAAGCAGGGTGAGGTGGGGGAACAATGACCTATTAGTAGAAAAACATACATAAAAATTCCATTTTGTATCTGAGAGTGCACACTGTGCCCAAAACAAACTACTGTACACAACATGGCCCACCTATGGTATACTAATAAATCCTCAATCAGAACATAAGTGTCATATTTTGTAGTTCAAAAAATGTTGGGACTTACGTTGGTGTTCCCCTACCATAGGGGAACACTGACTGAGGAGTAGGGGAACATCAACCCTTATTTTTGAAGCTCATAAAACAAAATACATTGTTGTTTTTTGCCTGAAATATACATATATAATAACCCTAGCCACCCCTCTATCATTATTAGTGATGAAATAAAAGATAAAACACATAAAAAATTAACATTTGAGAAAAACTTAACTCTGGCAGACTAAAATCATACGATAAACATATCTTCAACAAAATCAATTTTATGAACTATTTCAACCAGAGAGGGAAGTTTAGATACCTTGAAGTATATTTGAGCAACTTATAGCCTAATTACATACAAATAGAGGTAATTCAAGACATAAAACTATATACAAAGAAAGACCTTAGCCTGTAGACAGGCTCAGAAGTGCATGTTGAAGGCAATCAGAGGGGGGTACACCTTAACCACGTCGGCCTGCCTCTTGGTGGCACCTGTGGTTACCAGGACACCCTAACACTGTCCTGTCTCAACAGATGCTTTGTCCAAAATGGTAGGGGAGGTAAAGGTGTCCTTGGAGAAAGCTGACTTCATGTGGAGAAAAGAGAGAATAAACTTCCCATCCTCCATGATGGCCATTCCCAAATGTCAATTTCTTATTACACTTTTTAATCTCCTCCAAGATATTTACTTGCTTCTCTTAATCTACATTCTACCTCCACCTTTATTCCTCCTTTTCCTGCCACATGCACCCCCAAGTATCTAAAGCTATCCACTTTCTCCAGCCTCTCTCCCTTCATATTCATTTCTGATTTGCTGCCATCTTCTCCCCTTGTACATCTCATCACCTTACTTTTACCCACATTTACCTTCAACTTCCTTCTTTTGCACACCTTCCCAAACTTCATCACTAACTTCCTTAACTACTTCAGAATGATGACACCTATGTAGGTATAATGAGGTGCAAGTGGGTACATGGGGATGCCAGTGTCAGTGTCAGTGTTTTATTTGTTTGTACATGAGTTACCCCCGGATTCTGTGAACTGGTTTGATCACGTTTTCTGTTTGTCATTACTCAGAGTAAAAGAGAATGAATAATACAGTAGTGACTTTATATTTTATAATACAAGTGTGATTCAAATTATGTATGGCAGCTGATACTGCACGTGAGAATTTGAGTTGTACTGAAGTGGTTAATCCCTCTGATCCTGCTACAAGCACAGGGTCATCAGCAAACAACTGGCTTATCTCTCATTTTTTCCATTTTCTTTAACCATCTCCAGTCCCCTACCCATTATCCTTACTTTTACCTCTTGCTCCACCCTATCCATGTACACACTGAACTGCCATGGCAACATGACATCCCTAGCAAAGTCCCAACTTTACCTCAAACCACTCACTTTTTCCATTTCTAATTCAAACAGAGGCTCTACTGCTCTTGTAAAAATTCTTGACTGCTCTTAACAGCTTTCCTCCTATCCTATATATCTGCAAATCCTCCCATAGTACCTTCCTGTCTACCCTGTCATAAGCATTTTCCAATTTCATAAAGGCTCAAAAAACATCCTTACCTTTTACTAAAGCTTTCTCACATGTCTTACCACAAAAATCTGATCCATGCAAGCCCTACCTTTCTTAAATCCCAACTGTTCCTCATCAATTACTCCCTCTGTTCCTCTTCTAATACTCTCAATCACACCACTCCCATAAGCCTTCCCAACAAGACTTGTTACTGATCCTTTTGAAACTACTACACTCACATTTGTCCCCTTTTCTCTTGTAAAGCAGAACTATACTTGTACAGGCACTCCTCTAGTCCTCTGGCACTTTGCCCTCTTTTAGACACACATTGAACAACCTCATCAGCCAGTCCACCATAACTGTACCTCCCTTTTTTTTTTTAGATATTCTGCATGACATCCATCTAACCCAGGTGCTTTATTTGCTATCATCATTTTAATAACTTCCACCTCATCTTTCCATATTTCCCCCCCACTTTCCTCATTCATCGCTGTCAGTTTCTTAGTGCCTCCCACTTCAACCACCTTTCCCTACCTACCCTCTTTCATATTTAGCAACTCCTTAAAATACTCTGCCCATCTTCCTCTTACTGCTGCCTCTTCCATTATCATCTCTCGATCTGCACCTTTTACCTTTTCTTCTCTACTTGATTCACTTACCCTTCCTCTCTTGATTCCCTTCCAAAACATCTTTTTATTTCTTTCAAAATTTGCTGTCATGCCCTTCTATTCTACATCTGCTCTCCTTTTTCCTATGTTTTACTTTTTTTTTTGTACCTCTTGATGTTTCTTTCATACTATTTTGTAACCAATCTGTGAATACTCTTTTTTTTCAATAACCTTCTTTGTTTCATCATCCCACCACTTACTACCTTTTCTTCTATTTCCTCCCCATCCTCCTTGTTCCACACATCATCTTTGCACATCTTGTGACTTCCTTCTTGAACCATCCTCATTCCTCCTCCACTCCTAGTTCTATCCTATCCTTCACTTCCTCCTACTCTTCTCCGTTTTTTTTTTCATTTGGTTGCTCTTCTCTTAGAAGAGCAACTAGATAACACACAAATGAACATACGAGAATGATAGCAAACAAACTGATACAAGGAGGAGGCACCAAATTAAATATATTCTAAAACTAAGAAAGGAAATGATAGGACAAAAAACCTGCTCCTATGAGAGAATAACACCCACAAAAAATCATAGAATACATGGCAAACTACTGTGAAAACCTATACTGTTCAAGCAAAGGAAAACCAGAATATGAACAGTAGACCAACAGAATAAAACAAAAGACGTCCAACCATCACCAGACATATTCATGGATGAACTAAACCAAGCAATCAAACAACTAAAAATAAATAAAGCAGAAGGACCAGACAGACTAGGAAACGAAATATTCATAAATGCAAACAATTAAACAAAACAAATATATCTAAAAATTATAAAAAAAAAAATCATGCAAAATACCCCACCAATGGCTAGAGGAAGAGATAACCAGACTATACAAAGGCAAAGAAATAAAAGGCAAATGCTCAAATGAAAGGGGTATTACACTAGCGAGCAACTTTGGAAAATTATTTGAATGGATAATAAACACTCATAAAACAAATAGAAATAACAGAAACCCAAGCAGGAAGAAAAGCAAAATCAACAATAGATCATCTACTCAGACTCAACAAACATATATATATATATATATATATATATATATATATATATATATATATATATATATATATATATATATATATATATATATATATATATATATATATATATATATATATATATATATATATATACCAAGGGCTTTTTCCCATTACAATAGAGATAGCCAGTCATAAGACATAATTCCACTCCCACCCACTCCACTCCCATTCACCACCTCTCCCTCCCTCTTTTCTTGGCTCCTCCTGGATGACAGGTCATCCCTACATCTTACCCACTGCACTATGTCAGAAGCAATGCAGCAAGACACAGTATGGTACATCCACAGCAAGGCCACTTCATTTAGTTGGCAACCCACCCCCCTCTCCATACCCTCATGCTGAAAAAGAGAAGACATAATTTCCTTCAGGTTTCATCAAAATATCATTCACACATAGCTACTCCCTGACCCTCCATCCCTCACCCACTCTCTTCCATGCATCACAGCACCATCCATACACAACCATTCTCCACTCACCCCTATCTTCTGTCTTCTCCCTTCCTCAACAGACATCCCCCTCTTTCTCAATGCCCCCTTTACCCTCTTACCCCATCCATCTACCTCATCCTTGGTCGCCCCTCCTGTTCATTCCATCTACTCTGCCTTCCACACTTCTGTTATTAATCTTTCTTCACTCATTCCTTCCATGTATCCAAAACATCCCAATATTGTTTCAACAACCCCATCTCTCAAGTCCTTTTCTACCCCTATTCTGCTCTTCACCTCCTCATTTCTCACTTTATCCAGCCTAGAAACTCCTATCATACTTCCATTTCATCTCAAACACATTTAAACTCTCATATGTTCTGTTTCTGCCCTATACAATGCTGTTGGCACAATCATCTCTTCATACAATCTCTTCTTAGCATCCATTCCTAAATATCTACTTCTCATTACAAACATAAAAAACAAAAAACAAAATAAAAATAAAAGTTCCTTGATGTCACGAAAGCATACAATAAAGCATGGCTAGATGCCATCGGGTACATCATGAACAAAGGTACTGAACAACTTATGGAAAATAATAAAAACCCTAAACATGAACCTAGAAGCAAGAATAAACACAATCTGGAAAAACAAGAAAAATAGAAATAAAAGACAGCTTAACCCCTTCCATACGGTGCCGCATACGTAGGCGGCATGAGGAGCAAGTGGATACGCGAGGCTGCCATATCGGCGTCTTGATTATATTTATTGTAGTTGCCCCTACGTAATGACATACTCTCTAAACCAGTGGTTCGCAGGCTTTTTTCTGTCATTTCCCCCTGCACCCAGGTCAACTATCCATATTTCCCCCTTCATGTGTAGCAGGGAAAGACTAGTTAAAATACACTGTGACTATCTACTAATCTATTTTTCAAATGTACAAATATACTGATATACAGGCATTCTCTCTCTCTCTCTCTCTCTCTCTCTCTCTCTCAGACATGAGAAAATCCATCAGAGATTTTTTTTAGTTAGCAGGTAGTGTAATTATTTCCCCCTGGGAGCTTAAAATTTCCCCCCAGGTGGAAATTTCCCCCAGTTTGGGAACCACTGCTCTAAACTGTCTTCATCACATTTTCTATGTTTATCAATATTCACGGGTGAAAGAGAGAACGATCAATATAAGCAGTGACTATATTTTATGATGCGAGTATTATTATGACACATCGTACGTTTGGCAGGTAATGCTGCCCGTGATATTTTGGTCCGTACTGAAGAGGTCACCTCAAACAACAAAGTTAGGAAAGGAGTTGGAGATTTAGTTATAGAGATATCTTTATAATATTTTCATGTTTGAGTATTTATTTAGAACAAGACAAAGTTTATGTAAATTTTGTCCAAGTAGTAGATGAACAAAAGGATGGCCCTAAGGTGGGTAACCAAGCAAAGGCGTTTTTACCAACGCATCAGAATATCAAACGCTATCAAACATAGATTGCATATTAGCTAATATAGTGTTTGATGCAATAATTTAAAGTACAATTACTAGTGAATGGGGAAGATTGGAATGGTAGGTTCTAAGGAGAAGGCAGAAGGAAGGAAAGATACTTGCTCTAAGATTTAACTAGTGGAGAATTTGATAAATGGTTTGGTTACAAGTTTGGACTTGAAATATGAATTAGGAAGGTTGATTTATGAAAGTACAGCATTCAGCAAATGTTATGGATCTGTACTCTGTGCAAGTTGAATAACCTAAGGTGGTAGATGATCTGCAGGAGGCAGTGAATAGTTGAATTTGCCCCCATATTAAATTGACTGAGCTTTCTAGTACGAGTACTGATGAGAATCACAATACAGAGGTATTGAAAGACATTCCCATTATAAATTATTGATACAAGGATTTCACAGATTGGCAACCTTGTGGTTGAGTTTCCAAATGAGAAGTATACTGGTAGTGACATGCTTATATGCTTATGCATGCCTAAACATGTGTAGTGAAGTACCGTAATAAGATCAAATTGATAACTGATTAAACTGTAACAAGATACTGGTTCTATTCTAGTAGCACACTAATAAATTTTTTTCATTAGTATATTTTTTTATTTATTCATTTTTTTTTTAAAGATTATTTTTTCTATGGAATTTCTTTTCAATATAATATTACCAATTATATATAATAATGATGCCATTTTATTCTAAAAATAGGTTAGGTTAAATATCTGCACATGTGTGTTTCTGAAATTTTACAGCACATCCCTAGCAGAGCCACTTTTTTACATGGCAACCCCTCCCCTCCCTCCCTGTCCCCTCATGCAGAAAATAGAGAAAACAGGGAGAAATCCCTTTAGGTTGCATAAAAAGAATAATTCATACACAACCATCCTCCACTCACCTGCCTCCATCCTCCCTTGCTGAACAGCCATTCCTATCTTGCTCAAAGACCCTTTCATCCCATCCATTGATCTCATCCTTGGATGGGATGAAAGGGTCATGAATGAAAAGATGATGAAATCAAAGATGATGTGATTTTAGGTATTTGTGGTAGCAACAAAATAAATAATTTTCGACACACATAAATACATCAAGTGTATTTGAAGAGAGAAGTGTCAATAAATGCCAAATATTGTTAGGATTTTCTAACAATTTTAAAATGTAAAGTAGAGCCTAATTTATAAGTACTGTTAACAACAGAACTCCTGTAGACATGACCACAACCAATACATTCATCAATCAATCAATCTGTTGCTCCAGGTCTCTTGCAGGAGACACACAGCTCCTAGGTATACGGCTTGGGTCACCAGGAAGGCCTATAATTCACTCAGGGAAGAAATATTGTGTTGTTGTTTAGGAATTGTTATTGTGGGGTGAGGTGCTCTGTGTCTTTTGTGTGGTGGATGCACATAGGACAATGGAAATAAGCTTACATGCTTTTTTGTGTTATCCATCTGCATTTGTAATTGTTACTTCGAACTATGTGTTCTTTTCATTATCTGCATTTCATGTATATTGATTCATTGCCAAATAAACTTGATTAATTATTACTATCATCATCAATTATCATCATCATCAATTATCATTATCATCAATTATCATTATCATCAATTATCATTATCATCAATTATCATTAATTATCATTATCATTAATTATCATTATCATTAATTATCATTATCATTAATTATCATTACCATTATCATTATCGTTATCATCGTTATCTTTATCATCTTTATCATCATCATCTTTATCATCATCATCTTTATCATCATCATCTTTATCATCGTTATCTTTATCATCGTTATCATTATCATCGTTATCATTATCATCGTTATCATCATCATCATTATCATCATCATCGTTATCATCATCATCGTCATCATCATCATCGTCATCATCATCATCATCGTTGTCATCATCATCATCATCATCATCGTTGTCATCATCATCATCATCATCATCATCATTATTATTATCATTATTGTTATTATTATGTGTTAGTATTGTTTTAATTTTTATTAATATGTGTTAGTACAGTGGATGTGCTGTGTCCTGCGACACTGCTTCTGACCCAGGGCAGTGGACAGGGTGCAGGGATGACCCGTCATCTAGGAGGTGCTAAGATGGGAGGGAGGGTGGAGGGGTGTGGAGTGTTTTCGGGGATGAAATGGGTGGGAATGTTTTTGTGCCTTGTCCTTTTTGGCTACCCCCCTGGTAAGGGGGAAAAGAGCCTTGGTATATGTATGTATGTATGTACTGTTTTAATACTAGAAGGTGTCCTAAATGCCATATTATTTCTGCAGAGGTCTGCCATATGCCCTGTCATTTTTTCTATTCTAATTGAATTTACCTCATCAATTACACAACCTCTTGTTGACTGAAGATCTTCCATAAAGGTATGCTTTTTCTGACAAAGTATTTTTTGGTTGTATAATGTGTGTATGCTCCCCTTTTTCACTATATATGGTCACTTAATGATGGTGGAAAGATGAGTAGCTGAAGTAAGTGTAGTATATTAATTTTGTTATAAAATAGTGCTCTTATTATTTATGTGGCAATATCGTCTGAACTAAAGAAAAAAGTTTATATGAAAAATATCTTAAAAAAATAAAAATTAAAAAGTGAAAATACATGCGAGTTTTTCATCTTTTACTTAGATTATGTTAGGTTGGGTTTGAGTAGGGTAATCTATTTCTTACCCAAAAATGAGAGGAATCAGTATTTTGATTTCATTAATGCAATTCTGGTGATATTTCACTCATTCTTCCTGCCAACCCTGGGGGTTGGGGTGCAGGGCTACACTGTGAGGACATAATGCAGAACTATAGGCACACAGTGAATGCTTTTAAGTCTAATGTGTTTTCCTGGGGGTACCCCTGGTCCTATAGTATTTCATGTGATTCCAGTGATGCTGATATTCATTAAGATTGCAAACCTTTTATCTGGACACTCCTCTCCCCGTAACCTGACCATGTTTGTTCTTTGGAGTCTACCCCAGCCTCTGTGAAGGTGAGGGGAATCATGAGGGAGAGTCTTATATTTATTAATTGTAGTATACAGGAAAGGAGCAATGCTCATTGGGTCCCATCTCCTATTCCCTAATTTTCTAACATCCCTAGACTCAAATTCATGTACAGTTCCAACTTAATCTATATCTTTGATTTCCAACTATATTTAGCTTTGTACTGTTTGAGCTTGGGCTATATCACCTTCTAAGCTATTCCACATATATATACATCTCTCTTCACATCTTTTATTAATTTACTTCCATGACCTCTTAAAGCCCTCTCATCTTTAATCAGATCTCTTCTATCTTCTTTAATGACCTGAACACTGTAATTATGTCATCTCTTTCTCTTCGATCTTTCAAAGTTGGTAGGCCCAGTACTTTTAGTCATTCCTCATGGCTTATCTACCAGACTGAGGACCATTTTGGTTGCTGGTTGTGTTGCCTTCTCCTTGTCTTTCACTACCATTTTGATGATATGTCTCATAAGTGTACTTTATGTGAATCTTCTTTTTCAATCTGAAGAACTGAATTGTCATACAAGAATTCACATGGATGGTAAGTTTTTATTATGTTCTTGAGTCTCCAGTTATTACTTGGCCCCCAACTTTGAAGAGAACTTGCACAAATGATCTTCATTGGTTTTCCCTAACAATATGAAGATGCATACAAGAGATCACATTGGTTATAAGTCTCATAAATGCATCTCATGCAACTTCATTTTCTCATGATGGTGATCTGACCTAACCTAGCAACCCTCCAAAGTTGTGCCTTTTAACCCAGTATTGACTTTTGGGCCTCTGGCACCCATACCGTCGGCCTAAGTGGTGTCAAATTGAACTCCACGGGAACCCTTGCCGCACTCAACCTGTGGGTGAGATGGCGGGTAAATCGGAGCAGATGACCAAAATAACCCAAAATCCAAAAAATCTCAAAGGACCCCATGAATTTTGCCGAAAATCCGAAGGTGACCGATTTGATCCAAACTTGCCCCACAGGGAGAGAGTCGGACACAGTGCACAGCAAGGTAGACATGAGCAGCCTGAGCCCAAGGACGTGGCGGTAGCAACCCTCCAAATTTGGGCCTTTTAACCCAGTATTGACTTTTGGGCCTCTGGCACCCATACCGTCGGCCTAAATGGTGTCAAATTGAACTCCACGGCAACCCTGGCCGCACTCAACCTGTGGGTGAGATGGCGTGTAAATCGGAGCAGGTGACCAAAATAACCCAAAATCCAAAAAATCTAAAATGAATTTTGCCGAAAATCCGAAGGTGACCGATTTGATCCAAACTTGCCCCACAGGGAGAGAGTCGGACACAGTGCACAGCAAGGTAGACATGAGCAGCCTGAGCCCAAGGACGTGGCGGTAGCAACCCTCCAAATCTGGGCCTTTTAACCCAGTATTGACTTTTGGGCCTCTGGCATCCATTCCGTCGGCCTAAGTGGTGTCAAATTGAACTCCACGGCAACCCTGGCCGCATTCAACCTGTGGGTGATATGGCGAATAAATCGGAGCAGGTGACCAAAATAACCCGAAATCCAAAAAAATCTCAAAGAAGTAACCCCCATGAATTTTGCCGAAAATCCGAAGGTGACCGATTTGATCCAAACTCTCCCCCACAGGGAGAGAGTCGGACACAGTGCACAGCAAGGTAGACATGAGCAGCCTGAGCCCAAGGACGTGGAGGTAGGAACCCTCCAAAGTTGTGCCTTTTAACCCAGTATTTACTTTTGGGCCTCTGGCACCCATACCGTCGGCCAAAGTGGTGTCAAATTGAACTCCACGGCAACCCTGGCCGCACTCAACATGTGGGTGAGATGGCGGGAAAATCGGAGCAGGTGACTAAAATAACCCAAAATCAAAAGAATCTCAAAGGAGTAACCCCCATGAATTTTGCCGCAAATTCGAAGGTGACCGATTTGATCCAAACTTGCCCCACAGGGAGAGAGTCGGACACAGTGCACAGCAAGGTAAACATGAGCAGCCTGAGCCCAAGGACGTGGAGGTAACAACCCTCCAAAGTTGTGCCTTTTAACCCATTATTGACTTTTGGGCCTCTGGCACCCATACCGTCGGTCTAAGTGGTGTCAAATTGAACTCCACGGCCACCCTGGCCGCACTCAACCTGTGGGTGAGATGGTGGGTAAATCGGAGCAGATGACCAAAATAAGCCAAAATCCAAAAAATCTCAAAGGAGTAACCCCATGAATTTTGCCGAAAATCTGAAGGTGACCGATTTGATCCAAACTTGCCCCACAGGGAGAATGTCGGACACAGTGCACAGCAAGGTAGACATGAGCAGCCTGAGCCCAAAGACGTGGCGTTAGCAACCCTCCAAAATTGTGCCTTTTAACCCATTATTGACTTTTGGGCCTCTGGCACCTATACCGCCGGCCTAAGTGGTGTCAAATTGAACTCCACGGCAACCCTGGCCGCACTCAACCTGTGGGTCATATGGTGGGTAAATCGGAGCAGGTGACCAAAAATAACCCAAAATCCAAAAAAATCTCAAAGGAGCCCCATGAATTTTGCCGAAAATCCGAAGGTGACCGATTTGATCCAAACTTGCTCCACAGGGAGAGAGTCGGACACAGTGCACAGCAAGGTAGAGATGAGCAGGCTGAGCCCAAGGACGTGGAGGTAGGAACCCTCCAAAGTTGTGCCTTTTAACCCAGTATTGACTTTTGGGCCTCTGGCACCCATACCGTCGGCCCAAGTGGTGTCAAATTGAACTCCAGGGCAACCCTGGCCGAACTCAACCTGTGGTGTGAGATGGCGGGTAAATCGGAGCAGGTGACCAAAATGACCCAAAATCCAAAAAATCTCAAAGGAGTAACCCCATGAATTTTTTCGAAAATCCGAAGGTGACCGATTTGATCCAAACCTGCCCCACAGGTAGAGAGTCGGACACAGTGCACAGCAAGGTAGACATGATCAGCCTGAGCCCAAGGACGTGGCGGTAGCAACCCTCCAATTTGTGTCTTTTAACCCATTATTGAATTTTGGGCCTCTGGCACCCAGGGATACCGTGTGCCTGACTGGTGTGCCATTGCACTGCAGGGCATCCCAGGCCGCCCCGGACCTGTGGGTGTCATAGCGGGTAAATCGGTGGAAGTGAGCAAATCGCTGACCTTCGGATTTCCCCCCAAAATCCATGGAGATTTTTTGGTTTTGGGTCATTTTGGTCACCTCCACCGATTTACCCGCTATCACACCCACAGGTCCGGCAAGGCCTGGGATGCCCTGTACTGCAATCCCACACCAGTCACCCGCACAAAATCCCTCCCACAGGCATAAACGTCAAAAGGCACAAATTTGGAGGGCTCTCACCGCCACACCCTTCGTCTCAGGATTCCGCTGTCACGGTGATCTGCACCCTGTCCCACTGTGTACTTGTGGCGCCAGTTTGGAGCAAATCGCTCACCTTCGGATTTCCCCCCAAAATCCATGGGGTACCCCCTTGGAGATTTTTTTGCTTTTGGGTCATTTTGGTCACCACCGATTTACCCACTATGACACCCACAGGTCCGTCAAGGCCTGGGATGCCCTGCACTGCAATCCCACACCAGTCACCCGCACGGTATCCCTCCCACAGGCATAAACGTCAAAAGGCACAATTTTGGAGGGCTCTCACCGCCAAACCCTTCGTCTCAGGATTCCGCTGTCTACGGTGATGTGCACCCTGTCCCACTGTGTACTTGTGGCGCCAGTTTGGAGCAAATCGCTGACCTTCGGATTTCCCCCCACAATCCATGGGGTACCCCCTTGGAGATTTTTAAGCTTTTGGGTCATTTTGGTCACCGACACCGATTTACCCGCTATGACACCCACAGGTCCGGCAAGGCCTGGGATGCCCTGCACTGCAATCCCACACCAGTCACCCGCACAAAATCCCTCCCACAGGCATAAACGTCAAAAGGCACAAATTTCCAGGGCTCCCACCGCCACACCCATCGTCTCAGGATTCCGCTGTCTACGGTGATGTGCACCCTGTCCCACTGTGTACTTGTGGCGCCAGTTTGGAGCAAATCGCTGACCTTCGGATTTCCCCCCAAAATCCATGGGGTACCCCCTTGGAGATTTTTTGGATTTTGGGGCATTTTGGTCACCTCCACCGATTTACCCGCTATGACACCCACAGGTCCGGCAAGGCCTGGGATGCCCTGCACTGCAATCCCACACCAGTCACCCGCACGGTATCCCTCCCACAGGCATAAACGTCAAAAGGCACAACTTTCCAGGGCTCCCACCGCCACACCCATCGTCTCAGGATTCCGCTGTCTACGGTGATGTGCACCCTGTCCCACTGTGTACTTGTGGCGCCAGTTTGGAGCAAATCGCTCACCTTCGGATTTCCCCCCAAAATCAATGGGGTCCCCTTGGAGATTTTTTGGCTTTTGGGTCATTTTGGTCACCGACACCAATTTACCCGCTATGACACCCACAGGTCCGGCAAGGCCTGGGATGCCCTGCACTGCAATCCCACACCAGTCACCCGCACAAAATCCCTCCCACTGGCATAAACGTCAAAAGGCACAACTTTCGAGGGCTCTCACCGCCACACCCTTCGTCTCAGGATTCCTCTGTCTACGGTGATGTGCACCCTGTCCCACTGTGTACTTGTGGCGCCAGTTTGGAGCAAATCGCTCACCTTCGGATTTCCCCCAAAAATCCATGGAGTACCCCCTTGGAGATTTTTTGGCTTTTGGGTCATTTTGGTCACCGACGCCAATTTACCCGCTATGACACCCACAGGTCCGGCAAGGCCTGGGATGCCCTGCACTGCAATCCCACACCAGTCACCCGCACAAAATCCCTCCCACAGGCATAAACGTCAAAAGGCACATTTTTCGAGGGCTCTCACCGCCACACCCTTCGTCTCAGGATTCCGCTGTCTACGGTGATGTGCACCCTGTCCCACTGTGTACTTGTGGGGCCAGTTTGGAGCAAATCGCTCACCTTCGGATTTCCCCCCAAAATCCATGGGGTACCCCCTTGGAGATTTTTTGGGTTTTGGGTCATTTTGGTCACCGACACCGATTTACCCGCTATGACACCCAAAGGTCCGGCAAGGTCTGGGATGCCCTGCACTGCAATCCCACACCAGTCACCCGCACAAAATCCCTCCCATTGGCATAAACGTCAAAGGGCACAACTTTCGAGGGCTCTCACCGCCACACCCTTCGTCTCAGGATTCCGCTGTCTACGGTCTTGTGCACCCTGTCCCACTGTGTACTTGTGGCGCCAGTTTGGAGCAAATCGCTCACCTTCGGATTTCCCCCCAAAATCCATGGGGTACCCCTTTGGAGATTTTTTGGCTTTTGGGTAATTTTGGTCACCACCAATTTACCCGCTATGACACCCACAGGTCCGGCAAGGCCTGGGATGCCCTGCACTGCAATCCCACACCAGTCACCCGCACAAAATCCCTCCCACAGGCATAAACGTCAAAAGGCACAACTTTCCAGGGCTCCCACCGCCACACCCTTCGTCTCAGGATTCCGCTGTCTACGGTGATGTGCACCCTGTCCCACTGTGTACTTGTGGCGCCAGTTTGGAGCAAATCGCTGACCTTCGGATTTCCCCCCAAAATCCATGGGGTACCCCTTTGGAGATTTTTTGGGTTTTGGGTCATTTTGGTCACCTCCACCGATTTACCCGCTATGACACCCACAGGTCCGGCAAGGCCTGGGATGCCCTGCACTGCAATCCCACACCAGTCACCCGCACAAAATCCCTCCCACAGGCATAAACGTCAAAAGGCACAACTTTCGAGGGCTCTCTCCGCCACACCTTTCGTCTCAGGATTCCGCTGTCTACGGTGATGTGCACCCTGTCCCACTGTGTACTTGTGGCGCTAGTTTGGAGCAAATCGCACACCTTCGGATTTCCCCCCAAAATCCATGGGGCCCCCTTGGAGATTTTTTGGATTTTGGGTCAGTTTGGTCACCGACACCGATTTACCCGCTATCACACCCACAGGTCCGGCAAGGCCTGGGATGCCCTGCACTGCAATCCCACACCAGTCCCCCGCACAAAATCCCTCCCACAGGCATAAACGTCAAAAGGCACAAATTTCCAGGGCTCCCACCGCCACACCCATCGTCTCAGGATTCCGCTGTCTACGGTGATGTGCACCCTGTCCCACTGTGTACTTGTGGCGCCAGTTTGGAGCAAATCGCTGACCTTCGGATTTCCCCCCAAAATCCATGGGGTACCCCCTTGGAGATTTTTTGGATTTTGGGGCATTTTGGTCACCTCCACCGATTTACCCGCTATGACACCCACAGGTCCGGCAAGGCCTGGGATGCCCTGCACTGCAATCCCACACCAGTCACCCGCACGGTATCCCTCCCACAGGCATAAACGTCAAAAGGCACAACTTTCCAGGGCTCCCACCGCCACACCCTTCGTCTCAGGATTCCGCTGTCTACGGTGATGTGCACCCTGTCCCACTGTGTACTTGTGGCGCCAGTTTGGAGCAAATCGCTGACCTTCGGATTTCCCCCCAAAATCCCTTGGAGATTTTTTGGCTTTTGGGTCATTTTGGTCACCTCCACCGATTTACCCGCTATGACACCCACAGGTCCGGCAAGGCCTGGGATGCCCTGCACTGCAATCCCACACCAGTCACCCTCACAAAATCCCTCCCACTGGCATAAACGTCAAAAGGCACAACTTTCGAGGGCTCTCACCGCCACACCCTTCGTCTCAGGATTCCTCTGTCTACGGTGATGTGCACCCTGTCCCACTGTGTACTTGTGGCGCCAGTTTGGAGCAAATCGCTCACCTTCGGATTTCCCCCAAAAATCCATGGGGTACCCCCTTGGAGATTTTTTGGATTTTGGGTCATTTTGGTCACCGACACCGATTTACCCGCTATGACACCCACAGGTCCGGCAAGGCCTGGGATGCCCTGCACTGCAATCCCACACCAGTCACCCGCACAAAATCCCTCCCACGGGCATAAACGATAAAAGGCACAATTTTCCAGGGCTCTCACCGCCACACCCTTCGTCTCAGGATTCCGCTGTCTACGGTCATGTGCACCCTGTCCCATTGTGTACTTGTGGGGCCAGTTTGGAGCAAATCGCTCACCTTCGGATTTCCCCCATAAATCCATGGGGTACCCCCTTGGAGATTTTTTGGATTTTGGGTCAGTTTGGTCACCGACACCGATTTACCCGCTATGACACCCACAGGTCCAGCAAGGCCTGGGATGCCCTGCACTGCAATCCCACACCAGTCACCCGCACAAAATCCCTCCCATTGGCATAAACGTCAAAGGGCACAACTTTCGAGGGCTCTCACCGCCACACCCTTCGTCTCAGGATTCCGCTGTCTACGGTCATGTGCACCCTGTCCCACTGTGTACTTGTGGCGCCAGTTTGGAGCAAATCGCTCACCTTCGGATTTCCCCCCAAAATCCATGGGGTACCCCTTTGGAGATTTTTTGGCTTTTGGGTAATTTTGGTCACCACCAATTTACCCGCTATGACACCCACAGGTCCGGCAAGGCCTGGGATGCCCTGCACTGCAATCCCACACCAGTCACCCGCACAAAATCCCTCCCACAGGCATAAACGTCAAAAGGCACAACGTTCGAGGGCTCTCACCGCCACACCCTTCGTCTCAGGATTCCGCTGTCTACGGTGATGTGCACCCTGTCCCACTGTGTACTTGTGGCGCCAGTTTGGAGCAAATCGCTGACCTTCGGATTTCCCCCCAAAATCCATGGGGTACCCCCTTGGAGATTTTTTGGGTTTTGGGTCATTTTGGTCACCGACACCGATTTACCCGCTATGACACCCACAGGTCCGGCAAGGCCTGGGATGCCCTGCACTGCAATCCCACACCAGTCACCCGCACAAAATCCCTCCCACAGGCATAAACGTCAAAAGGCACAACTTTCGAGGGCTCTCTCCGCCACACCTTTCGTCTCAGGATTCCGCTGTCTACGGTGATGTGCACCCTGTCCCACTGTGTACTTGTGGCGCTAGTTTGGAGCAAATCGCACACCTTCGGATTTCCCCCCAAAATCCATGGGGCCCCCTTGGAGATTTTTTGGATTTTGGGTCATTTTGGTCACCGACACCGATTTACCCGCTATGACACCCACAGGTCCGGCAAGGCCTGGGATGCCCTGCACTGCAATCCCACACCAGTCACCCGCACAAAATCCCTCCCACTGGCATAAACGTCAAAAGGCACAACTTTCCAGGGCTCTCACCGCCACACCCTTCGTCTCAGGATTCCGCTGTCTACGGTCATGTGCACCCTGTCCCACTGTGTACTTGTGGCGCCAGTTTGGAGCAAATCGCTCACCTTCGGATTTCCCCCAAAAATCCATGGGGTACCCCCTTGGAGATTTTTTGGATTTTGGGTCAGTTTGGTCACCGACACCGATTTACCCGCTATGACACCCACAGGTCCGGCAAGGCCTGGGATGCCCTGCACTGCAATCCCACACCAGTCACCCGCACAAAATCCCTCCCACTGGCATAAACGTCAAAAGGCACAACTTTCCAGGGCTCTCACCGCCACACCCTTCGTCTCAGGATTCCGCTGTCTACGGTCATGTGCACCCTGTCCCACTGTGTACTTGTGGGGCCAGTTTGGAGCAAATCGCTCACCTTCGGATTTCCCCGCAAAATCCATGGGGTACCCCCTTGGAGATTTTTTGGCTTTTGGGTCATTTTGGGCACCTCCACCGATTTATCCGCTATGACACCCACAGGTCCGGCAAGGCCTGGGATGCCCTGCACTGCAATCCCACACCAGTCACCCGCACAAAATCCCTCCCACTGGCATAAATGTCAAAAGGCACATTATCGGCTGAGAAGAAACCTGCACAGCGAAGCTATAGCGGTAATCCCCTTCCACACTCCTGGCCAAATGGCCACTTCCGGAAGGGAGTGTGTGGTTGGACATTCCGCATAAATCATCGGAAATTTAAAATTCCCGGCTCTGTGCAGGTGGCGCAAGCGTCTACAACCCCACCTCCCCCTCCCTATCCCCTCCCTTCTTACTCGGCAGCACGGATTGAGCCGTCACTTAGCATCGCGGAACCAGACGAGTCGGTCACTCCAAAACCCACCTTCTTTTCATGCCGGTAAGTCTGGTTTCCAACTCGTGCTCTTGTGTTCTCGTAGGGAGCTCTTCCTGTTCTCCTGCAGTTTTTCCCCTTCGGTGTTGTGTCCAGACACCTTTGGGACACCCCTTCTATGATTATCATTATTCTATTTTCAGACCAAACGCTTGTGTGTGGAATCCGGCTGCACAGCCAGGATCTCGTCAGACGGCCACCACGACCTCTGCTCCCGCCATGCCCCTTGTTTCTCACAAGCTGGCTTTAACCCCCTAGCCTGCGTTGTGTGCAAAGCGCGGGTTGAGGAGATTCGTGCTGCTCCTCCCAAAACCCGTTCCAAGCTAGCCGCCCTCGAACTCCTTCGAGAGGCATGGCGCAGAACTCGGAAATTGAAATCCTCTGACGACCCCCCCCTGGTGTGGGCGGATCCGGCGTTAGGCGTGGAATTGGGCCTCGTTCGCCCTCGCCATCCGTCTCCCTATGTCTCCGAGACTTCCGTTGGTGGACAACCTGGGCCTCTCGGAGTACAAGGGGACGAGTCTGATGTTGCGGAGTATGGTGTCCCCGAGCGTCCTCAGGCCTCTCGGCAGCCCCATACATCCGACCATCAAGGGTCCTTAAAACCCTTACGGCTTGCTTTGTCAAGCACCCCCACGAACTCGTCTTCCTCCCTAGTTCACTCACGTGAACCCGGCAGGAAATCTCGCTCGAAAAAGAGGTCTGCCTCACCGAGGTCCAGGACGCTCAGCTTGTCCCCACCCTCCACAGCCTCTCCCCCCCA